>NC_031774.1:15609348-15724246 GCF_001522545.3 Parus major
CCCCCCCGTTTCTCCCCCGCTTACTATAATCCTGAATGATTTTCTGGAGGCCTGGGCTCAGACCAATAAACTCGTAAGGAGCTGTGTGGAGATGTATTAAGGAGTCCTGCGGGTGGGAAGAGGAGAACAAGTAATTTTCTCCCCCAGAACAAATGCAAAGAAGAAAATACATCACTCCCCACCTGCTTCAGAAGCCATTAGAGATGGATAGACCCCCTGTGAGACCAGGAAAGGCCATTCCTACATGTCCCCTCTTGCTGGAGTTTTGCACGGGGGAAGGCTTTGGCAGAGGGTACATGTCCAGACCACGGTCCTGCTTGGCTGGGACCAGGCAGAGAACTCCGTCTGATGTGGCCACGCACAGGTGTGAGCGGCCCAGTGCCAGCAGCCTCTTTTCTTGTCAGCTGTTGGGACCCATTCATCTCCAGCTGTTTGGGACCATTCCAGGATGAGCATCCTCCTGGGTGATGTTCTCAGTGGAGATACTAAGATGAGTTGGTCATTAGGGACCTGCTGTCTTGTCTCCAGCTCTGCCCTGCAGCACAGAATTCAGGAAAAGTTATTTAATCTTTTGTGGCTCAGTTTCCCTCTTGGGAACTGATGCAGGTTGGTCCTGCCAGAAGCCGCTGTGGAGAGGGGGTGCAGCCGTGAGGTGCCTTCACGGTACGAGGAGCAGCAGGGAGCCGGGATGGAGGGTGGTGCTGCATCCCCCCTACGTTGTGGGGGTTTGATCGCACGCCGCCCTGTCAGCTGCTAAAATGAGGTGTGGGCATGAGCTTCCTCCCACCACGTTCCTGTCCCCATAACTGCGCGGGGCCAGAGCCGGCGTGGTGCAGCGATCCATCTCCCGCCGCGGCCGCTCGCTGCGGGGGGCTTGGGGCAGGCGAGAAAATCGCGGTTGCGCCTTTAAGCAGGGAGCGAAGCATATGTCAGCCCGGCGTTGTGCTGCGTGTCTGTGTGCTGAGTAAGGAATGCGGCCGCATGCCTGACCCGTTAGCTATGAGCGCGGTACGGGCGCGCAGCGAGCGCGGCGGCGGATGGGGCGGCTGCTCCCGGGCTGAGCTCACTCGGGCTGGAGCGGGCGGCCAAGAGCGGGGCGGCCGCGGAAAGGGGGCTGCGCCGAGCCCCCCTACCCCGCTCGGCTTTTTCATACTGGTTTTTATTTTTTCAGCCTGAAGGCTGGAGCCGGCGGGAGGCTGGCGTTGCTCTGCCGCAGGGGCGCTTTTTTGGTTTTTTTAGTATTCTGTTTGCCCGCCAGCTGTTGTTTGGCGACGGTGAGAGGTGCCCCCGCGAGCCGCAGCCCAGCTGCCTGGATGCCCGTGGATGTAATGATTGCTCCCTCCGAGGACCAGTTCTGGACAGACATGCGCGAGGGTCAGATGAAGCTGAAAATAAGGGTGCGGAGGATGAAGGAGAGCAGGGACAAGAGAGGTTTGTCAGCCGGCCCGGCGTCTTTCCTCGCGATGGGGACGGAGCGGGAAGAGGGGGCCGCGCCGCCGGAGCCCTGCTTTGCCCGGGGGCCGGAGATCGCCTTTGCCGAGTGGCCGGCGGGGAGCGGAGCGCGGTGCTGGCGATACAAAGAGCGCAGGCAGCTGGCGAGCGGGGAGCGTGCGGAGGGGAGCGCAGCGGAGCGATGGCCGGTCCCCAGCTAGGGACGATGTGCGCAGCGCTGGCGGAGGCGGCCGGGCTGGGACAGGAGCTGCACGGAGAGGGCAGCTCCTTCAGGCAGGTGAGCAGCTGCCTTCAGCGAGTAGAGGCTTCTGCAGCGGCCCCGGCGCTAGGCAGCCCTCCCAGCCGGTATGGGGTCCGGCGAGACTGTCTGGCCGCAGGGACCGCTCCGCGTTCCCCTGAACCCTTCGCCGTTCAGGCAAGCTTGGCGAGGGCGCGGACGGAGCGGAGAAGGGAAGGAGGAAAGCTGCGGGAGCCAGGAGGATCTGCCGCCAGCATCTCTGTGCCCTCGGGCGCCGGGTTGCGGGGGCGGAGGGGCACCGGGTAGAGGGGAGTGCGCGGGGCTAGGACAGGCGGGGACGGCGAGGAGAACAAGGGGCCATCGGCTCAGAGCGCTGCCTTGCTTCCCGAACCCAGGCAGCTGCCCGCCGGAGCCATTTCGCTTCACCAGCGCTGCCCTGCCTGCTCATCTTGGGTGGTTTCTTTCAGAAAGGGGTTTTGCAGTGTTTCCACCCCTCCAGTGTCAGGACGAAGGGCAGGCGGAGGAAGGGGATATTAACTGGAGCAGCTTAAAAATATGTCGAGCCTGGGATGACCTAGATTACCGAAGGGTTGAATCAAGCAACTTCCCCTCCATCACCACTTAAAATGGGAGGCTGCTAAAAGTGCTTGACAGGTTTTTGTGGCATGAAGTACATAACCCAGTGATGGTGTCATTAGTAATAAGTCACTCCTGGAAATGACACGTTTTTCTTTACTTAGAACGAGTAAGCCTGGTCCAAAGCAGGCACAGTCACCAGAGGAAAATCAAGCTCAACAGCTTGAGGAGTGTGTCCATGGTTGTGTAGGCGGAGGGCTTCCTTTCTGCTGCTTTTCCTTTTTTAAAAGATGTTTTCCGTTTCTTTGGGAGAATGGGAGCAGGGTGTGGGACCAGCCTGCAAGGCATGGAGGCATGCACAGGTTGGGAGGCAGCAGGGCACTGTAGCAGCAGATGGACAGAGGCTGTTTGGGGTGACCATTGGGGAAACAGGGAATGCACATGAATCCATAATAGGGCTGATTCATCGTCTTTCTCATCCCCACTGCCTGGAAGAAAAAAAAACTACAACAGTGGGGTGATGAAATTTTGTACCAAATGAGGGGATGGTGAAACCTGGGCAGGGGAGTGGGGGAGTGGAAAAAGAGACTGGTTGAAAACTGGACATCTCTCTCTCCAATGCACTGAGATGGAGGGACATAAAATAGCATCAGCCAGGAGAGGGCAAGCTGGGCAGGCTGCAGAGCACCAGGATTTCACCAGGCTTGTGGAAAGGATGCACAAGCAAATGGGCTGTGTCCACATCAGGCATTGCTGGGAGGGATGGGCAAAATCAAAGGAGACTATCCGGGGAGACAGTGAGGATGGAGGCAGGGGGAAAATTTAGACACATCCCAGGCAGCAGGAAATGCTGACAAAGCCCCGGAGCTCCCTGGAGCACAGTGAGTAAGGGTGGCAGTAAGCTGTGTTTCATCATGCCGCCCAGCTTAGCTGCCGGCTCCAACAAGCTCCCTCCCACCCAGCACCAGAGTCAGGGAGATGGCGTTTTGCAAAGAGGGATTTTCCCAGCGGCTCTGGGGGTTGATGTGCAGTTTGCCAGGCCCCTCCATTTTCTGTCCTTCAATTCAACCTCTGGCAGAGATGCTTGACCGAGCACTCAGGCTCATTGTCATAAGAAGGCTGAGCATGATGCAGGTGAGGGCTGGGGTTTTGCAGGTCCCTCCAGCTCTTGTCTTCTGCTGTACCTCAGTTCAGCAAGGTGCTTTAACACTTGGGGATGGATGGGTCAGAGTTCTGGGAGCAGCATGTCCCCCAGTGGCTAGACTGATGAAGAGGGGATATCCAGGCACCATCCTGGCCACCAAGACAACACAGCAGCGAGGGAGCCATGCCGGCGTGGCGGCTGCTCCAACAGCAAGCCGAGGCGCGTGCTCGCTTGCATGCCCCGCTGCTCCTTGCCACGTGCCGCCCTGGCAGCAGCTCTCAGCCACCACAGGCATTTTAATGAGAGCCGGGCAGAGCCTGGCCTCTCTCAGCCCCCTCAGCTGCCAGGAGCTTTAGCGGGGCAGAGGGTCTCCAGCACAAGCACAGGCGCAAAATTCATTGGTGGGGCCGCGGGCTGCCGCAAAACCTCTGGCAGCTGCTCAGGGAGCCGGTCTCTGAACAGCTCCGGCTGCTGCTCTCTAACTCTCATTATTGCAGCGATGAGGGTGGGCTGTAAAACACATCTTTAATACCCCTGTAGGTCTCCTTCTAGCTCCCGGTGTGAGAGCTGGAGAATGAGGAGTGAGGTGTAGCAGCTGCTGGCCCAAGGAGCATTTCCAGCTCTGGATCCCCTCCTCCTTGCTGCCTCAGACTGATGGCACAGCTGAGTGACATGTCACCTCTTCCCTCTTTCTTGGTGGGGACCTTTGAGCCTGCAGTGCACAGGGTAGCCACTGAATAGGACATGCTGCTCAGTGTGTCTCTGGGGGAACTTCTGTGAGACTCACGGGGCTGGGGGTGTCCAAGAGGCATGTGGCTCTCTTTTGAAGAGCAGTTTTGGGGTGAGGCGGGTGCCCTGGGCAGTGCTTTCACAGCTTCTTGCAGGCAGCGGGGCACAGCATCAAGGTCAGAGCTGCTGGGTATTTTCAGAGGCCTCTCAAGGAGGTGGTGAGTCCGTGGGGCTGGAGATGAATGCCAGAGCTCAGCCGTCAGAGCAAGGTGTGAGAGGCTTTTCAAGCCGCAGCTCCACTTTACACCTCCAGCCTAGAAGGATGGTCTCAGTGCAGGGAGGGACACAGGGAAAAACAGGGAGCTGGGATATCCATGCCTCGTGTGTCCCACACCTTCCTTTTATCCTCAGCAGTATCTCTGTTGACATCTCATGCAGCTTAATGGATTGTCAATCCCTAAAGCTGAGGCTTACCACCAGAAGGAAAATAATGCCACACCACATCCCTGCCCCTAGCCAGGACTTTGTCACTTTCTATGTCACCTTTTCTGCACCACCACTGCTGCCCAGCCTTGGCAGAGAAGGGCACAGAGCAACTCACAGGTGACAGATTTTGCCTGTGGTGTTGTCAGTGACCCTAGGATGTCCCCAGAGACCACCTGAAGGTGACAGACAGGGCAGTGGAGGGCTCCCCAGATGTGTCAGGGTCTCAGCTCAGCAGTGCAACATCTCTGTCCTTACATCTTGTAATGTCCTTCCATGTCTGTGTTTTTGTTCATTTTGGTTACCGCTGTCTCAGGGCGGACACTGGTGCAGGGCCTGGCAGAGGGGCTCCTCACTGTGCAGTTTGCTGTTGGAGGGGAGGAGTCACACAGCTCCCAACAGCTGCAGCAGTGCAGGTACCACAGGAGCCTGTTCAAAGATGCTGCTGGCATCTTCACCCTGGCCTGATGGACAGGCTTGGTCAGGATGTTTGCCTTCCCTCTACAGCATCTGTTTGCACAATAAATCCAGTTTCACTGGGAGGTTATCATAGATGTTCTGCTGGAAAATGCACAGAGGGGAGGGCCTGGAAAAGATGGGGATAGGGGAGAAGTTGTGGTGTTTTCCCCTCTCCTCTGTTTGACAGAAGAGCCATGTAGAGCAGGGCTGAGGGCTGGGAATCTGCAGGACACGACAGGAGGTGGAAGGGTGATAAGAACCCTGTGAGTGAAAGCTGGTGTGGGGCAGATACAATGACTCCAATGTTGCACTCTTCTGTCACTAAGTTGCTGCAACACCCTGTGCCTCAGTGTGATTTTCGCTTCCTAGGCCTCCTAGAACCTGCCTGATGATGGTTCTTGGCTCCTCTTTCCTCCATTTTCAGCAGCAGCAGTGAAAGCATCCCCACTTTTGTTCTGGTTCCCTTCCCTTACAGTTTCCACTTTTCTTCACGGGCATCATCTCTGCCTTAGGTAATTGCAGTAGGTCGGCAGACACTCTTTTTTCCAGAGGATGGTTTTGAGAGCCCTCCATGGTGTAGCCATGAGCAGCTCATTGGGCTGTGCCACACAAGGACCAGCTCCTCCCCAGCAAGCCCTCACCAGGGTAGGGGAGCATCCAGAAGAAACCAGAGAACCCCAAACACCCACTCCATGACAGATACAAATCCTTCCTGAGCTTAATTCCACACATGCCCTGTGTGCTCCTGGCAGCAGCATTGTGAATAAAAGAGGAAAGGCTAGAGCTGGTGCTACCCTGGCTCCTCACCTCATTGAACTCTGCTGCTTTCTCCCAGCAAAATCTGGGATCCACAGCCTGGGGCATAGAGGGGAGGAAAGTCCAGGTATCAGTTGGAGCTCAGCCAGGGACATTCACTGCCTTTAGGATTGTTTGAAGAGCTGCTTTGCTTTCTAAAAATGAAAGGCATGCTGGAGCAGCCGCTGCAGGGTGGGGTGAGCGTTGCTTCCATGTTGGGATGGTGTCAAGTACCCGGCCCCATCTCTAGGGTTTCCCCCAAGCCCAGGCTGCCCTCAGCAGCTGCAAGTAAGGGGGAGATGAGGACAGGTGGGCTGGGAGCATGCCTGAACTCCCGGACACAGGGTTGAGGCTTTGGTTGGGACAAGTGAGATGCATCATTTCAGGTGCTATGGGCATCATTTCAGGTGCCAGCATCCTCCAGTTGTGGCAGCCTGCCCAGGTAGGCACTGCAGCTAAGGGCGCTGCTGCCACTCTACAAACATCTCTTCCTGCTTCACAGCTCCCTCAGCTCCTGCCTGGACTTCCCCAGCAGGGCTGACAGGGGATCTGCTGCCAGCTGAGTGTGGTGGGGGCGGGCAATGGGGAGAGAGCAGCATGCCCTGACCTGCTTCAACTATGAGATCACCTTGAAGAGTCATACAAACCTATCCACTGCCCTGGGAAGCTCCTGATGGATGTGAGTGCGTGCAAGAGGCTGGGCACCTATGGACCAGAACAGGCACTGATCCCTGGGGCTGCATTTGTGTGCACCCTGCTCCCCAAAACTGTGCCATGCTCCTTCAGAAAAATCCCCATGTTGTTTCACACAAGCCCAGGGTCAGATCTGTGCCCCACTTAAACTCAAGTGCTGCCGGCTTCTCTAGGGGCAACTGAAGGAAGCACTTTGCACGGGGTATCTGCCCCAGCATCACCCAGGCACAGGGGCAAAGCAAGGAGGTCACATGTGTCCATGCAGAGTTCTGGCTAGTGATGGACAGTCCTTGGCAATGGGGACACAGTGCAGGAATGAGCAGTAACCAGAGCTATGCTGCACCTGTGCTGGGCCTCCTGCTTTTGCTCTGATTTAATGTCCCAGTTGAGAGGTGATGTCATTTTGGAGGGAGCTAGACAAAAGGAAGTGCTGGAAAAGATAAGGTGCTTTAACTCTACCCCTCCTGTCTTGACTGGGTTTTGAAGCTTGGAGATGTGTTAGCTGCCAGACAGGAAAACATGAGAGAGGAGTGGGAAGAGGTTTGTTGAAGGACACCTTCCCCTTAGGCCAGTGGGAGCTGACACCAGGAGGTGCTGAGACAGAGTGAGATGGAGGACCTTGGATCTTGCCAGGTTGTGTGAACATGATTTTTTGTGCACTGCTTTGGTTTCTCCATCACCTTCATCTTCATCTCACAAACATGTCAGGTGGGTAGTCTGCAGCACCAGTCATGCCTCTCTAGAGCGTGGGTGCCACACCAGCAGCCAGAAAGGTGTTCCAGAGGATAAGCAAAAATGTTGCCAAAATGCTGGAGAAGGTAAATTGAGAATATGCCAAGGCTGCCCTGCTTCCAAAGGGGAGAGGGACTGGCTTGTTAAAAGGTCTTGTTGAGCTGTGGAGATGGGTCAGGGATTCTTATGGTGCTCAGGCTTTCAAAAGGATCTCATGGGAGCATCCTGGTCCCTTTGACAGTCAAAGGCAGTCAAGCCCCCAAGTCCTCTCTGCCCTTTGGGTGTTGTCAAGCTGCATCTGCTCGTTCGCATGGCTGGGAAAACCTCAAGGGAGACTTGAGGCAGATGACTCAAGCTCCTCTTCATTGCGTGAAGCTGCCACCCAGATGTCCTCAGCTGGAGGGGAGTGAAATTAGGCCACTGCTAGCCAGACCTGGCTCTACCCTGGAGTATGGGATGAGCAAGTGAGAGCAAATCAGGATCACCAGTGGTCTTATGCAACTATGCAGGACATGCAACTGCACTGGGGCTTTTCTAGCTCCCCTTGATTTCAGCCCTGCTCAAGCTTTCAGGACTGGCTCTTAGATTTTGGCCATGCCAGACACTGTGATGATAGCTCTGGCCATCACATGCCAGCTACTGCAACCTCAGCTGGAGGTTTTCTTTCAACACTGGTCTTCAGGGTTCTCAAACTGAGTGTGACTGCTCAGCAGCTTGGTGCAGTAAACTGGACACTGCTTGCTGTCACATTCAGCAAGGTCAGAGCATGAAAAACAGCAGTGGCCTGCAAGTACCACTATGCCACCCTGGTGTGGCAGAAATCATGGGCTTGGCAGGGCTGGGCACAGGGGCCCTCTCTCAGAAACCACGATGTGTAAGTGTAACCAATGCAGCAAGGTTCAGGCTAACCTCCCAGACCCAGGAGCTTTGCATCTCAGTGGGCTTGCTTGTCGTCATCCTGCCCTGATGGATTTTGCTATCAGAAGGTGACCTTGTCCTCAGAATAGTAGGGGGCCAAGAAAAGGACTGTCTCTTCCTGTTATTTGTCTGAATGAAGTTGAGAAGAGCCAACTTCATTGGAGAGGGTATGGGATGCCTCACATGTGCATCAATATCCAGCTGCAACAGGGAAAAATCAGAGCTGGTTCTCCATTCCTTTCTCTCCATGTGTGTGTCACAGCCATTACAATGTGTGTGAACTGGTTAGTGGTGGCTGGTGCCTTGTTGCTTCTGGAGGCTCTGTTCTCAGGGCTGCAGGGTTATCGCCACTTTGTCCCCAGCCGGGGCCTCGGGCTGCCAGGTACTGATGATCTCAGCCTTGCTGCTCCATGCTCAATGTCCCCATTTTCTCCACAGGAGGCTTTGCCACCTTCTCATCCTGCTTCCCAGGGCTCTGCGAGGGGAAGCCAGCTGCCATCCTGCCGATGAGCATCTCCCAGCCATGCTTGCCTGTGGCCAATGTTGGCCCCACGCGCATCCTGCCACATCTCTACCTGGGCTCCCAGAAGGATGTCCTGAACAAGGTACAGCCCTGTTAAGGGGACACGTCTTTCCTGTCCCATTGAGGACCCCAGTCATGCAGAGGGATGAAGGTATTAAGGATTCCCCTCCTTCCCAGTGGGAAGGCCACACAGTGCCCTTTGAAAGGTGCCAGCAAGGCTATGCTGTGATGCCACACCAAGGAAGGAATTTTGTTTAAAGGAAAAGTAATAATGAGAAGAAATAAAGAGGAATTGCAGTTAAAGTGCTGCCAAGCATCTGCCTTCTGCAGCTGTGAGGGAGCCAGCCAGGCATCCTCATCCATGGCAGTCAAGGAGAGAGAGGGCCCATGACACCAGACTGGAGTCAGAGACAGAAAGGAGGGAGAGAGAAATTATGTATAGGGAGTAGAAGGAAATGAAAGAAAAAAATTACAAGAATGTAAGCCTGGGAGCTGGACTGGCTCCATCAAGCCTGCTGGAAGGGTAGGAACCAGCCACTGGAGAGCCACAGTGTAAATCCTGGGGCCAAAATTCTGAGGAGCCAATGCCAGACAGAGAAATTGATGGTTTCCTTCCCTCCCCACCTCCTTGGAGGGTTTGGTTCATGTTTTGGAACTGTGTTTTCTGCCATCACCACAATGTGGCCACGTGCTGGAGAAAAGAAGCATTTCCCACACAAGGCCCCCCACCCTTGACCTCACACTGTTGCCTATGGATAGAGGATCCTTCTGGCCACAGAGGTTAATGTAGGGTGCTACCAGTGACTCAATCCACTCTGGTGGTGAGATGTCTCCCTTCTCCCTCAGCTGATACTTTCACAGCTTTCAGAGTTTTTGCTAATTTTCCTTCTTGTACTGTCCTATTCCTGTCATACTGGGGTTGTTGGGTTTTCCCCTCCAGAACCCCTTTCCAGGTGTCTTTGGCCTTGCTCACCCCTTACTTGGACCAAAATAAAGATCTGATGAGGCTGAAACCTGTGTTATCTAAATTGACACAACCTTTTCAACTGGTTTCTGCTGTATTATTATCAACTGGGCCAGGGCAGCACTAAGAGACCCACAGGAGAAAATGCTGGGATTGGAAAAGGCAGGGAGTGTGCATGGCAAGACAGACCTTCAGTATGTGGTGCAGGCAGAACTCAGCTGATCATTCGATGGCTTCTTTTCCACCAGGACCTGATGACACAGAACGGGATAAGCTATGTTCTAAATGCCAGCAACTCCTGTCCCAAACCAGACTTCATCTGCGATAGTCACTTCATGCGCATTCCTGTCAATGACAACTACTGTGAGAAGCTGCTTCCCTGGCTGGACAAGTCCATTGAATTCATTGGTGAGCTTTTCATATAGTTGCAGACCCTCCAATTCTCAGCCTTCACAACCTGAACCCTCGTGTCCTCCCTGGTTTTGCTCCCAGCAACTGTTGTCCTCTCACACAAAGGGGCTGAGGGTTGGGGAGGGAGGCTAGAACCATTTTGCTCACCATTGTTGTTCTCTCTGTTCCCTCTGCCATGCTCCAGACAAAGCTAAGGTGTCCAGCTGCCAGGTGATTGTGCACTGCTTGGCTGGGATCTCCCGGTCAGCCACCATTGCCATCGCCTACATCATGAAGACTATGGGTATGTCATCAGATGATGCTTACAGGTGAGTTTTCCTCTGAGGGTAGCAGGAGGGTTATGCCAGTATGCTTCACTGCAGGGAAGGAAGGAGAAGGAGAGGGTTAGGGCTCCTCAAAGCTCTGTCTTGCTTTTGCTGGGTCCCAGTTAAACCAAACCAAACCTCCCCTCATAAAATGCATGCAACAAGGAATGGTTGGGAGTAGTAAAAGGGAGTGGGGAGGCAGTCCCACCTCTTAATTCTGGGGCATCCCAAGGCCCCATGGTTCCCCAAGATCCTTTTCTTTGGACGGTCTTGTCAGAAGATTCTCGATGATGCCTCTTCTCCCTAAAGAGGCTGAGAGACTAGGGGTGGCCCACTGAAGGAACAAGCACCAACGGGGCTGTCTGTGCCTCTCGGCAGGTTTGTTAAGGACCGTCGCCCATCCATCTCGCCCAACTTCAACTTCCTGGGCCAGCTCCTGGAGTACGAGAGGAGCCTGAAGCTCCTCAAGGCCCTAAAGTCAAAAGGTGACTGGGGCGAGGGGGACGCCCAGCAGGACCCAGCAGAGGTGGCTGAGAGCGGCCGGCATCCCCTGACACCTACCTCAGAGAAGGCCGAGGATGTGCCGAGGAGCACCGGCTCGGCATCCCCCACCAGTGACCCCGAGCGGCCGGCCGGGACCCCAAAGGTCCTGTCACCCACCACCCTGCAGCAGGGGCTCAACGGCTTGCACCTCTCCTCCGAGCGCATCCAGGACACCAACCGCCTGAAACGCTCCTTCTCCCTGGACATCAAGTCTGCCTACTCCCCTGGCCTGCGGCAGGACCCCCCTGGGCCCCCTGGACCTGGGGAAGCCCCTAAACTCTGCAAGCTGGACAGCCCCTCGGGCTCGGGCAGCCTCAGCCCCTTCTCCCCAGGGGCGGACAGCCCTGACCGGCCCACGGGGCCCGAGCTCCTGCTGGAGGCCAAGGTGAGGCAGCGGCGGAAGCACCGGCACGCCGCCGGCTCGCCGGCCCACGGGCTCAGCCTCAATGTCGGCGGGACCTGCGCCACACGCAAGAGCCCCGGCGCCGAGGACGGGCTGCCGCCGCGGCTCAGCCAGCCGCCCGCCTCGGCCGGCGCCACCACCGCCACCGCTGCCTGGAGCGGGGTGCACCTGGAGTCCCCCAGCAGCGCCCCGGGCGAGGCCGGCTGGTACTTCGGCAAGGACTCCGGCAGCGGCGGCGGCGGCAGCGGCGGGGGCCTGTTTCCCAGCGCCGGCCCGTACCCGCCGCCGTTCGGCTGCGGCGCGGTGGCGGCTGGCTGTGAGATCAGACTGAGGGACAAGGCGCGGGCCGAGCCACGGGACGGGCGGCACAGCTGGCATGAGGAGGCCGGCGCCGAGAAGCAATTCAAGCGGAGGAGCTGCCAGATGGAATTCGAGGAGACCATGTCCGAGGGCAGGGCTCGGGAAGAGCTGGGCAAAATCAGCAAACAGTCCAGCTTTTCGGGCAGCATGGAGATCATCGAGGTGTCCTGACACTCACCCGGGGCGCCTGGAGACCTGGGACGGGGCTGGGGCGGGGGGATATTTAAGCTGGGGGGAGCGGGAAGGGGGGCGGTGGGGTCGGGGGTGTATTTATACTTGCGCGTGCATTTTCGGGAGCGCAAGCGCTGAAACCGAAGCGAAGGTGGACGAGTCTTTCCAGAGTCAGGAAACATAGTGGTGGATGCTTAGTGTCCCTCCTGCGCTCACCGTGGTCCTTTCCCACCCATGTCCAGGGCGCCCCAGCCCTCAAAGACCCACACTCAAAATTTGGGCCTAAAACTCAAGTGGGAAGAGGCAGGGGTTGCAAGTTTGGCTGTGGTGATGGGGCACAGCACCTGGAAGGGGGACCGCAGCTGCCCCTTCCCTGCATCCTGGTGCACTAAGCATGCTCCCCTGTGTTTCTCTGGCTAAGTATCCTAAAAATGCTGCACTGGAGCAGCCCTATACATATATAAATATATATTATATATAATATAAAGAAAAAAACCCGAAAACACACACACAGAAGAAAAGGTAAATGGTTTTACTGCAATTTTTATTGAGACGTAAATAATATTTCAAATTTTTTTGTTTTGTTTTTAATTTATTGAAGCTGTTCATTCTGGCAATGATTTGCAGACAATGTGGGGCGGTACTTTCAGCTCTATTTTTACTGTGTATGGTATTTAAATCTGAAATACGAGTTTCTAAGCAATATCTGAGGCCTGTGGCTCCTTCTATAGTTAATGTCCACAACATAGATTTCCCCCCCTTCTCTCTGGGCATACCAACAAGGGGACAGGAGACTCTTCTGGGCACTTTTTCTAGAAATTACCAAGTAAATGAGCAAACCATAAAACCTTCTTATGACACAAACTGAGCCAGAAAACTCTTCTGGAAGCTGCTGCCTCTTCTTCCCACCTTGGTCTGTGTTTCTCCTCATCTCCATCCCAGCCATAACCACCATCCCAGCCATCATCCCATCCTAGGCACTGTCCCCATCCTGGCCATCACTCAATCCCAGCCATACCCCTTCTCCTCCCCTCCCCTCCTTTTAGCTGCCCATCCATGCTGGAGACGGAAAGGTGGGAGTCACCTGAAGTGGATGGAAGGCTGCAGGATGGCACCTGCAGCTGCATGGGGAAGCATCAGAAGCTGCCACAGCAGAGGGAGGAATGGGAGGCTGGTGGTAGTTGGGATTTCTTGTTGGCAGGTGTCTTGCCTGCCTGCCCCAGCCCTTCAGCTCCCCCTCACCTCAGCTACCTTGCTTGGGAAGTATGGGCACCACTTTCCCTTTGGGGGCGGCGGTTCTTCTGGCTTCCCACATCCTTTGTTTCACATCTGAGAAACCCATAGGGAGCGTGTGTGGGTGCCGGGACTCCCCCGGTCCTGTTGCCCTCCAGGCTGGCTCCCTTCCATCCAGCGGATGATAAGCTGTCCAGACATGAAGCTCTGCAAGCACATGGAGGGGCACAAGTGACTTATTTTCAGATATGGTTGGCTGCTTCCTTCCATCTGGTGGGAAGCCAAGCTCTTGCCCCTAAACCCCAATGTCAGGATTGCTGAGAAGCTGCTTTCTGAAGCTGGAGGCACTGAGCTGCCTCCACCACAAAGCACATCTCTCTCTGCAGCTGTCTTTGCTTTCTCCCTTGTCTCGCACTAGTTTGCAAAGCTGATACCTCAGGGGTCTGTGTTCGTGCATGTCTGTGTCCTGTGTCATCCTTGGAGTGTTGTTTTTTTTTCTTTACTGGGTCCACATGGTTTCTCTCCCTTTCCCTTGTTCCTCCTCTTGTCACTCGTTTCTATCTTTAAATCAAACTACCCGTGACAAAACCAAATTATCTCAGGTTTAAAACTGAACATAAAGCAGAGGCGTGAGGAGCTGCAATCACACAAGGAGGGGCTGCTCGCTTCAGCTCATTGCTTCCTCAACCACCTCTGTGTTCGCAGTTGAGGCAAGTCTCCCTGGAGAGTCCTTGTTCTCTTTGGGCTTTAGTTTTTCTGGTTTTCCATGGAGCTATTTGGTGAGATGCTGAGGACCCCCACATGCTCCTGACTGGTTTCCCACGGTGTGGCAGGGAGGGATGGGGGTGGCTGGAGAGCCAGGGACCACCTGCTCCTCTCCCCATATCACTTTTGGTGAGAGTGAGAAATCTCCTAGTCAATCCTCAAAAGCCTACCACCACCCATCATTGCCTCCAGCAACCACCTCAAACCTGCTCAGTGTTGCCAATCTGAACATTGCTCCCTCCTCATCATGAAGCAGTGATGACACTCTTATAATCTGCCTTTCTAGACTCCAGAAGGCAATTATATCCATCCCATGAGCCAGGCAGCTATTTCAGGAGCTCCATTTGCAGCAGGCTGCCCTAAGTAGGCATCAGTGTCAAGTCCAAGGAGGGAGAAGAAAAAGGGTTTATCCTCCCTCTGGTGCCTCCTCACTGGGCACAGTGTTTGTGTCATCTGCCTTCTGTCCAAGGAGCGTTTCTGGTCCTCCTTCCCCTTCTGCTGCCCTTAGTGGTGGCATCTCTTCCCAAGCATGGCAGTGGTGATTGTCTGCCAATCTCTGCCCCATAGCATTCAGTCACTGCCATCCCACCGTCCTACAGGGTTGGTGCCAGCCCGTACTTACTGAGCTCAGGTCAGGCAAGCTGCTGGCAGGAGCTGGTTAGGTATACCTTTGAGCAATGGAGAGAGGCTTAAATGACTTCCCAAGGGATGTAATGGGAAGGACAACAGGTGGGCACAACCAGGTGGGGAGATGAGACAAAGCACTAGCAAGCTCCCATCTAATCCCTCCTGTTAAGTGACAGTGTGTTGCAAGCACAAAAAAGCAGATGGAGCAAGTCAGAAAGGAGAGGGTGCATGTTGTAAATGAGATCCTGAGTGTCTGCAAAGAGGCAGATATGTGGTTTGCTTTTTGTTATCTACACTCTGCCATAGCCTGGATGCTTCTGAGACATGTTTGAGGTTTTACACACTATGGACTCCTCTCTCCTCTGAAACCAGAACAAAGTATATTTTAAGATTAGTAGATTATAGACATTCATGACCCACCTCTGCAGCCTTATTTTGATGTAGTTTGCATTCACCCCTGTCCTGTAAATTGGGCATGTGCATCAGAAACCCTCATATTTACAATATTTTAAGACTATATCCAGAAAATAAGCCTTGATGGAGCAGCCCTGCCCAAGTGTCTCCTGCCCATCCTGACCCAAAGCCATCAGGGTCACCAAGTGGCTTGTAATTAACTTAATTTTTATTTTTAATCAAACTCTGTCTAATAAACCACTTTGTCCATGAGTCAGAGAGCTGTGAGTTGTCATGAGGATGGATGTGCCAGGTGGTAGTCCTCCACATCATCTGTCAGCCAAGTCTTTTTATGGGTTCTCACAGCCAGCTGACCCATCCCAAAGCCTCACTGGAACTAAAAATCACCTTTCCATGCCAATCTGATGAGGGTGCATTCATTTGTAGGGACCTACTGAAGTGGAAGTGTGAGCAGTGGAGAGGAAAGTTCTCTTCCTTCAAGGGAGGAACCAACAAAGCTGCTGAGTGTCTGATGGGAGTGGTAATGCCTGCACTTTCCACCACATGAAGGACTGAGAAAATCACAGCTCTCCTTCAGACTAGGAATGACATTTTGCTCCTTCCTCTCCTCTGCCTGTCCTAGGGGCTGAGCCTCCCAGCCACCTCCTTCCCAGCTGACCAAAGCTGGCAGGAGGGCAGTGATCAGGTTGGCAACACTGAGCCAGAGGCTTGGGTCAGAGCAGGCTCGTCCCTGGCCTCAGCAGCAGCATCCCCAGCCCCTGCTGCTTTCCCAGCCCTTCTCTTTGTCTGCTTGTTTCTTTGGATGTCCATCCCCGTTACATCTGCCCCTTAGGAGACAATGCCCCTCAGAAACCCCTCCTGCTGTCCCCTTTCCCCTCCCATTCTTAATACTAATGATAATAAGCTATCAGTGTTGTCATTGCAATCTATGAATGATAGATTTGAGTATTTATGATTATTATTATGATTATTATGGTTATGATTCTGTACTTTTTTGCTTCTTACTCTTTGTATGTTGCTCTTTGTTTCTCTGTTGTGAATAAAAGCAAGGCCCCATCTCACCTTCTCTCTGCTCCCCGCAGCCCGGCTGTGGCTGATTTGGCACAGCTCCCGGCTGCCCCAAGCCTCAGGAGGCAAACCTTTGTCCAAGGAGCTGGATGGAGGTGCTTCCTAAGGATATAAAGGCACCCTAACCCGGGGCAGATCCATTCTCTTGACTCCTCCCTTCCCCTCCCTTCCTGCACCTCCTCTCCCCCATACAGGTTCCTGCTCATTTTTGCAAGAGGCGGGAACCCACTGGCACCAACAACAGAGGATTAAATGGCAAAAGCTTAAAGCTTTAAGGAACATTGGCCAGGCATCCAGTTCATGGAATCAGCTCCCTCCAGGTCGTGATCCTCTCACCTTCTTCAGCTGGCTGCAGGCTGCACCTTCACCCACAGGGGCTTCTTGCTCTGGCATCGCAGCTGCTTTGCAAAGCTGCCCTGCTCAGCTGAGCCTGGTTCTGCTGAAGCCAGGGCTGCTGCTTTAGCCACATGCCCTGGGCTTCCTGGGCTTGAGTGTCCTCCTCACACTGACAGTTCCGAGCCCAGGAACAGCACAGCCTGGGGAAGACACATGGACAGTGCTAGAGCAAGCCCAGTGGCAGAGCCACAGGGAGACATGTGAGTGGCCTCCAGTACCTGGAGGGATTTAGATGGGCTGGGAATAGCTCCCAACATGGGGCTTGATATGATGTTTATCAGGCACTGATAAATCGTGGTGTCATGAGCAGAGAGAGGCTGGTGCTGGTTTCTTTCACCCATTGCCTGTGCTCCTTGTACAACCTGGAGGTTTCCAGACATCTATAAGGTGTAGGAGGAGACATTAGGGGAAGGGAAGAGGACCCCCATCTGTGCTGTGGTACGAAACCCCTGTACTGTGCCAGCCCCACCAAGAGTCATTTTAGTTTGCAGGGTTTAACACTGCCCTTCTCCAAGTGGCCCAGGCACAGTTTCTTGTCTCTGTCATGACTTTGCTTTGTCATGGGTTGGGGTCCTTCTCATCATGCTGTGCTGAACACATTTCCAAGGTTGCTCTGAGACCACACTGGAGAGGAGAGAACTCAAGTCTCACCCCTCTCTTGGGGGACCCTGGCAGATCTCTCCTGGGGTCCCAGTCCAGCATCACCCTTCCTACCTCACCTGCCTTTGGAGCAGCTGTGGATAGGGAGGGAGCAGGCAGGTTCCGACCATGCCGGGACTGAGCCTCTTCTCCCTTCCTCATCCCTGTAGGATCAGACCCTTCCTCAGCAAGCACAACACAGAGAGGGGGTCTGTACCCACCCTGGTGTACCTGGGGACTCCCAAGCATGGAAGAGAGGGTCTGGCCACCAGCCCCACCACACTCCCTTGCTCGCTGTCCATTTGGCCAGCGCCGGCGTCGGACCTGGGGAGACACCCTGCCCCTGCCTCGTCTTTATTTATTTATTACCAGAGGCTGTAAACAGCAGTGCTTTTCTACCCTCTACTTTCTTTTCCTTTCTTTTGTATTTTGGAACAATGTGTTGTAATAAATACCCAAATAGGTGTTTTAACAGCTGGTGTCAGCCTTGGTTTTTGAGGGTCAGACCTCAGGATGGGTTTTTTGGGAGTTTGGGGAGGGCAATGGACCTTTGGTTGTAGTGATGGGGCCTAGAGCTGGTGGAGAGCTGGACATAGAGCCAGACCTGAACACAGACAGACCTGGATGTACAGCCAGACCCCTGTCTATGTATAGGGCCCAGCAGCTGAAAACTGCAGCTGAACTAATTCAAAGCAGAGATAAGGCTCACTGCTAAGAGAGTAGTAGCATGAAAATTAATTGGGGTATTCATGAGCACTTAGACTGCAAACCGCCACTCTAGGGGCTTTGAAGCTGTTCAAAGGTGCTAAGCATCCCCTTTCTAATGGAAAGGACTGTCCCAGTCCTCCTCCAGATGGGGACACACACCTGTAGGGAATGGTACAGATCGACAAGCTAAAGAGCACAAAGACATGGAGTGTTTGATTTGAAATATACTGTTTGTTGTTGTCGTTGTATTATTATTATTATTATTATTATTATTATTATTTTGCTTCCCAGCTGTGGTCTGTTCCCACCTTGCTCCTGACATAATAGCAGAGTGTAGTCACACACTTGCTGTGCACTACAACTAAACACTATAAACATTCCCTGCTCACTGGCAAACTGAGCCGTGCTATGCTCAGGGGGCAGCTGGCGGGTGCCAAGCAGCAGCCCCATTTTGGCTGGACTGTGCTCAAGTGGAAGCTGGTGGAGGCATTTCCCTGCAGCAGGTTTTCTTTGGAGGGAGGAGAAGGCATGAGCAAGCTCCCTGCAGTTCTGGCTCCAGAAAGCCTCAGCATTTATTGACATATATGCAAAAGGGACATCCATCCTCACAGCTGCTTTCCACAGGCTGGGCTAAACCCCTGTGTCTTTTATAAATTCATTCCCCTTAGCCAGCTTCAATTTCTGGGTGTTTTGTCAAGTTTCACAAAACTACTGTCATCAGCTGCTGCTGGGGTAGAAACTCAGTGTGAAGCTTTGGCCTCTCCTACGTCTGACACCATTAGCAGCTCCAGAGAGGCTGTTTGCCTTCTCTCTCAACAACTTGTTGCTGTGCATGACATGGGAAGGGACAATTATTTAATAGAGATACATGAACACTGCTCCCATCTCCTTCCCAATTTACCTACCCCGGCTTAGTTTTCCTGAGCTCACTACCGAGGGGAAGGGTAGTGCTGCAGTTGAGTCCCCAGAGTTGACGTCTTGTGTTTCGACTTCCACAGGCACAATTAAATCTCCTCATGTTTCAGAGAGACTGGCAGCAGCATCCAGGTGGGAGGAAACCTAGGTGAAACTGCTCTTAGCTGTGTCTGGGGTTACAAGTATGTGGAGGCTCTGTCCCCTGGCAGAGGCACCCATGGGTGTGTAGCTAGCACAGCTTCCTCCCCCTGCCCTGCTGCTGGGGCTGCCTCTCCTCTTGTTCCTCGTGGTTTGCACGGCAGAAACCATTACTGCAACGAGAAACCCAGGAACGTCCTTTTTCCAGCTCTCTGGCTTTTATTGACTCAGAATTGCTGCCAAGCCTATAAATAAATGTTCCTTGAGCTAAATATAGCAGCCACTGAAATAGGCTTCTGGCTATTTATTTAGCTTGTGGCCTCTTTGAAATCTTGCCAGTCCATACTGCCTTTACCTTCATGCTGTCCCACCCGGGGCTGTGGCCACCCACCGCGGGGGCATGGCTGAGTCAGCACGGGGAGAGGGGGTCACAAAAAGTCAGCCCCTGCTCCACAGGGCTGGAGAGCCAGGGTGACAAAGTCTGGCAGCTGGAGGAGCTTTGGCACTGTGTACTGCTCAGAGAGCTGGGGGTCCCCACGAGGGACATTTGCTGCAGTGGTCGGGCAAGGCCTGAACCAGTCAAAAGCCAGTTTCCTCTCCTGTGAGGACTTGGTGTCTTTTTCCAGCACCAAAGCATGGAAAAGAGAATCTATCTATCTATCTATCTATCTATCTATCTATCTATCTATCTATCTATCTATCTATCTATCTCCCCCAGGCTTTCCAGCATTAGGTGGTGTGCATTGCTTTTCCACACTTAGCAGGAGCATAAATACTCCTGGTGCACAGAGCTGCTGTGTGTTAGGACCCTTAGGACAGCCAGGGGCATGAACTGATCCCCACCCTTGCACCCCTACTTGAGCCAGGACACTCAAACTCGTGAGCTGTGCTGCGGCTCTGACCTGGTCTCTGGCCTCAGCTGCTGGGTGGTCTTCAGGCAATGCTGCAATCGTGTCCCCTCCCACGTCTATCCTGCTTCACTGTGTGTCTGGGAGAAGCCTGGGAGATGCCATTTGCCACACTGGTGAGATGAGCCCGTATTAGGGCACCACACCTGGAGAGGCTCCCCATTGGATGCACGTTCCTCCAGAGCTGTGCTGTTGGTTTTACATGGATGCAAGATGGAATGGGCTTCATCTCTCAAAAACTGATGGAAAGTAAGGTGAGTACTGCTCTGTGCTATAGACACCCTTCTACACCCTGAGCCTAACAAATAGGATGCTGCTTTCCTTGGGCTGTGAGGAATTCACTGCAGCTCCGTGCCAGGCAAGGGAAAAAACCTGTCACTCCCTGGAAAGCAACAGTCACTCCTGGAGCAGTCCAAGAACATTAATAATGTTTAGCACTTACAGAGGGTTTTGCTAAACATGAGCTAATCCTTACAACACCCAGGGGAAGGAGAAAAGTAATTATTATTATTAGGCTTAATTTTTCCTTTTCCATGTACCCCTGCAGATGGGGATCAATTCTACCTAGTCTAGAGAGCTCTGGAAATCAGAGGAGAATACCACTCATTCCCAGTACAAATAGGGAACCTGGAGCCAAGATGGCAGGTTATTTGCCAAAGGCCACCCAGGAAGGCAGAGTTGGCACCTCTCTGGAGTGGGAGGAGTGGAAAGAATCCTTGCCCCGAGTCCTTCTCCTACACACCAAACTGTAATTCCACAACTGACAGGGTAATTCTGGTCCCCTTGCAGGTGCTCACTTGCAGGATACCCACGGGTTGCAGATGCGTTGTATTGCTGCCTACCTTCCTGTCCACAATGTCACTTCACAAGGTGGTTAGAGAGATACCCTGCTCTCCGTGGCAGTGGGTGCTGACAAGGCTCATGAGCATATTGGTTTGGAGCACTACTGCAGCAAGTCACAACATTTCCACACGTGATCCCTGCTTCTGGAATTACAGCCCCAGACCCACTGCCATGTGGGGTAGATCCCACCAGCCCTCAGCCTGAGGGTGCAGCTCAGGGTGAGCAGCCTCCACAGCTGTGGCCAGATCACCCCAGGGGGAAAGGAGCTGATGGGATGGTCATTGGGCTTGTCCCAGCCATGTGGCATTGGAGCGAGGCTGGCGTAGAGGACTGAGATGCTGCTGGGCTCCCTCCTGGGGCACAGGGTCTGGATAAGGATGCTCCAGATGCAAGTGGAGACTAAAATGAGGGTGAACTGCTTGCCTGCATCTTTTGAAGTGAGAAAGGGCAGTTTTAGGGGGCTCCATAAAGTCATCAGTGTCCCCTGGCCACATTCTTCAGCTGAAATCCAGGCACTCAGTGTCTGAGTGGAAATACTGTCTGTCGGCAGTACCCAGATGATGTAATTTAGTTTTCCAGGCTTCTGGGCTGAGCCAGCAGCTCAAGCCAGTATGACTGGAGATTCTTTATTTAGAAGGAGCCCAAGTGCAATTGAGTCCAGGTCTTTGCAGCACCCCTCTGCTACCTCCCTTCCCTGCTGATGCAATCCCATCTGCAGCAGGGACATTGGGATCCCTTAGAAGAAGTGGTTTTTGGAACCTCAAAATGGCACCCTGCCAGGCAGGTGGGAAAGGAGATGCTGTTAGGGGGCAGGTGAGGGTGTTGCTTAGTCTGTACTACCAGAGGTTGCCCAGGCAGAAGAATCTCCGGTTCCCTCTAGGCAATGCACACAGCAGAGGAGCACTTGTCCCTCCAGGTGTCCTTTTACCTCCCTTCAGCTCCATGAGAAATTTGTCCTGAGCTCCCCAGCACAGCAGTGGTCACCCTCCTCATCCTCACACTTGTCATTTCCAGACTGGGTTACTGCAGCTAAGCCTCAGGCTGGATTTTGGGGGCTTTCTAGTTGGAAATCAAATGTTTTCCCCCTCTGACACCCCTTAACCTGCCTCCTCTCCCAGGGTAGCATCTCCTGACAAGCGAGTGGCTAAGAATAGCCCTGCCTCTGGCTCCAGGCTGGTGCTGTTTATTCAGTGACTCAGAGCTGGCCAGGCAGGCACTTACTCAAAGGGCCCCATTACTCATCTGTCTGCATTGCCCCAAGGATGGGGTTTGTGTCTCTCGTTTGCCTCTCCATTAAAGATCATTTATTTATTTCTATTTGATAAAGCAAACATGCACAAGGAGAGGTAGTTTTCCTGCTGTAGATTTACCTCTAAATATGCGTGCCCTGACCCAAAATGTTGCAACCCCTATAGATCACGCTGGCAGCCCCTCGGCGTTGCTCCTGCTCACTGACTTGCTGGGAAGGAGCTGTGTCGGCAGGAACAGGGCAAGTGATAATGTCTCCCAAAACTGCATTTCATGGCACCAGGGTAACAATGAAAACAAAAGTTCTCTCCTGCAGAAACCATCTGGGTTGAATACCAGCATGGATCTGACTGTGCCCGAATCCAGCTGGCCCCTCAGATGCCCATGGCGTGACCCAGCTGCTCCCGTCTTGCCCACAGCCCACACAAATTGCAATCCTCCTTCCTCTCCACAGAGTGTATCACTGCCCAGTGGGCAAAGCACCTCAACAAATTAGAAAGGGCCTCAATTTAAAAAAAAAGTGGCTTCATTTCCCAACAACAAAAAGGCAGCATCTTCCTCATCTGGTTTGCTCCCCTGAGGCATTCTTTGAGTCACAGCCAGGCATGCTGGGAACAGAGCTGCATCCTGACCAGTGCACATCTGTGTCTGCAAGGCACTGCCCTGATGGCACTGCCTGGGGGGGGGGACACAGCTCCTCCACCCTCCCTGACACGGTGTGGATGGTTGCTTGGGATAAGAAAAGTGTGGCATTGGCAAAAGAATTGGAGGAGGTTTGTAGGAATGGCATTTTGTACTCTTTCTGCTGCTTCAGCCCCATAGTTTTCCTCTTTTGCTGTCCAGGTTTTGATTCCAGTTTTTCCAATCCTGCTGCTTCATGGCATCACTTTTCAACCCTGCTGTCCAAGGGGCCCAGCACTCTGCTCTAAGAGCTTCATGAAGCCTCAACAGCACCTAGAGGGCTTCCTGAGAGCAGGCACAACCTCCATGCTAGGCACGCCTGAGTATCCCAAGCCAGCTCTGGTTTGTGTCTTGTAGAGATGCATGTTGGGTGTAAATAGATCTATCTTGCATGAAAGTGGGCAGTTGGTCTGGATTTGGGCTGTGGCTGTGGCACTTCTCACCACTGTGCCCTGGGTCTCCACTTAACACATGCTGAGGTTGTGATCCTGCACTGCTAACCCCAAGGGAGCCTTTCCATCCACCAAGATGAGTGGGCTCCCAGTGCCTCTCCCCAAATCCTGGCAGAGGAGAGCTGGGGGCTTGTGCCTCAGAGGAGACGGTGTCTCCAGCTCAGTCAAGGCTGGCAGCAGCCAGGGGTGCAGGAGAGAGGGAAGCAGGAGCCTGAACTTCTCCCTTGGGCTGGAAATGGGGTCCTGCTTGTCCTGGCAAACACATATTTGTGTGCTCCCTCCATCCCAGTAACCTCCCCTCAAAAACAGCCCCGAAGCCATCTGGGGGCATGGTTTTGTAGGAGAGCAGGACCAACCTGCCCAGTTTGGTCCTTTCTTGCAGACCCCACAGCATCCATCACGCTGCCAAGGGCTGCCGAATGGCTGCTTCCAACCCCCGGAGCTGAGGC
This sequence comes from Parus major, assembly GCF_001522545.3. Taxonomy (NCBI): domain Eukaryota; kingdom Metazoa; phylum Chordata; class Aves; order Passeriformes; family Paridae; genus Parus; species Parus major. The sequence continues at coordinate 15,632,732 of NC_031774.1, forward strand.
CACAGCAAAGCCAGGCCGTGTCAGAGGAAGCAACGGGGGCAAGTTCAAAGCAAGCTTTGTGGGACACTTTTCCCTGGCACCAGAGCCGTGCTCAGGAGAGGAGGGGAGTCCCCGAGCTGCACAATCGCAGGCACCGTGCACTGGCGCTGCAGCGAGGGGAGCGAGCAGCCTCTACTGGCCTCTACTGGGAGCCTTCACACCACCCAAGTTCTGTGTGTGCAACTCCAGGGAAAGAAGTTTACACTCGTTTCTTATCCTTCAGGAAAGCTCGGGTGATGCTCAGTGCTGGACAAACCCCCTTCGGCAAGTGTGCTGAAGCACTGCTGCAGGTGTTGGTACAAAGAGGAGGAGAAGAGGAAAGAGGGACGAAGGCAAACAGCTGCTCACACATCCTGTTGGACCAATGCAGGTCAGAAGTCTGGAGAGTGAAGATGTCTGCAAGACCACAGCCCACGATGGGCCAGGAGCCTGGCTCTGTCTCCTCCTGTGTGATTTGAGGAAGGGCCGGTGCCACTCTGTACTTCAGCTTTGGAATCTCTTGCACCCTACAGGTGCAAACTAAGAGCATTAAGAGCAAGACTATGGAGGTTCAGTGCCTCTGCAAGCATCCTGTCCTTCATCAGCATGGCTGGGAAGAACATGTCAATTCTAATGTTTGCAGTATCCAGCTCCCATCTCATCTCCAGGCTACATATGGAAGAAAAGGGAGGAGGGAAGGGCTCCATGTGCTCCCAAGAGCTACATGTGTCCCGCTCCACTCACTTGAACCATGTGGTTCAAGTCTTTTACATCTCTGAACCCACTGAGGACCAGATTTGGGTTGCAGCACTTATAAACTCAAGACATCAATTGTTGGGCTATGGACAGATGGCTGTAAAAGATGCTACAGTCCACTTCTAGGAGACCCTGCTCTGCACCCCAAAAATTCTTTCTTTACTGACATCCAAGCCTGTCTTCATTAGAGAGGTCAGCGACAAGTGACCACTGCCTTACTGCCATCTGTGACAACACATGTGCAGTGCCCTCCAACCTCAGGAGCTGGGAAATGCTCAGCAGCAATCCTCTCTGGCTCAGCACATTGTTCTGTGATGGGCAGGAATGCTGCTGCCTTCAGCCTGTCTTCAAGGCTTGGCTTTGGCTTTGGTCTGGCATCCCCTGAGCACAGAGCTGTGACGAAGCGTCTGTATTTGGGAACCTCCACACAGCCACTGTCCAGCAGACTTGCTGGTGCCCGAGCAGGGACCAGACTGCCTTGTCTCCAGCATTAACCTTCCGCCGCCAGAGACATTCCTCAGACCCTGCTGATGCCAAGCAAAAGTACATCATGAAGTCGAAGCGCTGCCAGGGCTGCCTCTCCCTGCTCTGCTTTCCCCATTAATTGCTGACCAGACCATCCATTAGGGAGCAGCAGCCAGGATGTGCAGAAGATGCTCCCCACAGGCACCTGGCATGCTTGCCTCTCACTTGCTACAAACCTCTGGGGCAGACTGGCACAGATGACCAGGATATTTTTGTTGTGCAGCCCCTGAGAAAACACCCAGGGGCTCAGGGCTTTGTGGTGCTTACCCCTGCTGCTGCCAGCTGGGGGTTCAGCCCTGGGCACCACGCTGAGAGCAGGGCACAGAGGGTACAGAGAAGCTGGAGATGGAAGAAATGCAATTTCCATCAGGGTGAAGGCACTGATTGGCTAAGTGGTGCCTGTGAGGGCTGTAGCTGAGGCCACAATTTCATTGAGACAGCACAGTGGGATGGCATTCGGGTGACTGAACTTTGTGCCCTCACCTCTTCCCCCTTGGCCCCATAATTAGTCCTCTGGGTCACTCAGGGCTCCTGAAGTGCTTTCATCCCTAAGGAGCTTGTTTTGCTGTGGAAACCTAAGGAAAGAAAAAAAACGAAGAAGTTCAGTATTCCTCTGAAAATTGCATCAAGCGCATTACCCTGGTTCTCCATGTTGCAGTACTGGGTGCAAGGCTGGCACAGGGGACCTAAACCCTGCCAGGCAAAGCAGGAGCAGGCAGTAAACAGGAATGATGAAGCTTAGGTGCCATCTGCAGCTGGGCATGGACTCCTAATGGTAATTGATTTCACCTGAGTTCCACAAGTGTGCACCTTGTACTCCTTCAAAGCCAGGCAATCTGGTGCCTGGCAGAGCAGCAGTGAGAGTACGGACATCTCTCAGGAGGAGGAACAACTCCCCTGTGCAGGGAAATCATCCTTCCTTGAGGTAATTTTATATCAATAAAACCAGCAAGATAACTCAGGTCACAGCAGGGAGTCATCTAGTTCAGATAATCTCTGTGGCTTTGCCAGCTCCACTCTTCATTTGATAGCACCCAGTCAAAGACCAAGCCTTGATACCCCTCCTCACCAAAAAACACAGTCCATGCACAGAGAAGTAATGAAAAAGGATCCTCCTGCACCAGGCAGTGCTGCTGACAGAGGCACAGAGACAGCATCAAGGCTTTCTCCAAAGCAGACAGGCTGCCCTTGGCTCTCTCACACACCAAAGCTATTAGCAATGAGCTCAGCCTGCTATTATTGCTGATCCAGGGGGCCTGGAGGCTCTCGGAAGTGCAGCTATTGATCCATGCCTCTTACATGTCCCCCTCAGGCCTTTGGTTTCAGGAAATCTCTTTGCCTGTCCTCTCCTTGTTTCTGCTCTGCAACCTCCAGAAATGCTTTTTGGAGGGACCTTGAAGCTGAGAGTTAAGGGAGAAGAACAGGGACTGTAGTGAGAGGGCCAGGTATTTAGCCTGGCCAGAACTGCCTGTTTGCTTTGACTGACTGCATGCTTCATTAATTATCTGCATCTTCCTCAGTGGAGGAACCCTTAGGTTAGGGTTGCAGGTCAAGGGAGGAAAGCTTGGTGCCTTTCATGGGAACACAACCTATGCGGTCTCTGCTCATCCATGGCATGGACTTCCTGAAGGGGCTGTGTCTGTAGAAGTGCCCCCTCCACCCTCTCTATGTTTCAGGGCTGTCAGCATGACTTGCACCAGCTGGTTAACAGGTGACTGCACCTCTGTGCAGACTCACACTGATGGCACAAACAGATAGGTCTGTTAGTCTGCTGGGGAACACTTACTTATGGTAATGATCAGCTCAGTGGCATCCTGCTACTCCTGAAGGACAATCCTACACCCCTCAGGCTGCTTCTCCCATCCTTTCAGGTTCACCTTCCCCAAGCAACCAGGTGGTAGGGTGAGGAACCATGCTGGGGCATAAAAAAAACTTGGTGGAGCTACAACCAGAAACCACATATCTGCTCTGGGCTGATTTCCTAGGTATGACGCAAAAAACTTGCTGCCCAGCCCCTTATAAAACGTGTTGCCTCACTCTCCCCACATCCCCAGGAAGACTTTCAGGTGCCTGTGTGCACTCTATAAATGACTAATGAGCCATCGAAAGCATTAGCACTGGTGCTGGCTGCCAGAAGCAGATTGAGATCAAGCCTTCCCTTGCATCCATCAGCTCCACCCGGGAAGCAGACTTCCCTTTGACAACAGCCAGGTTGAGCAACAGGCAGACAACAACTGCCCCATGCGTGACCAGGCAGGCGAGGCTGGCAGTCTGACCATTTGCTGATGGAGGAAAACTCACATCTTGCTACAGCCCCCATCACAGACCCAAGAAGGATTTGGTTGTGGCCATGTTTTCCCTTGTAGATGGATTAGGACTAGTAGAGAGAAGTCATTAATTTTTGGGTGAGTTTGTGGACAACAGAACCTTGGAGCCTGTGGATGCCCTGAGGAAACCTCCACACTCAGCCAGATCCCCAGTGTGCCCAGCACAGGGGTTTTTTCATCTATTCCTTTAAAAGCTGCTCATCCGGCCCCAGTTTGCACATGAGACACACAAACTTGATCCCATGAAAAGACCAGTGTATGTACTTCCATACTCCCATGAAGATAAACTCCAGGGAGTCGTTTCAGCTGGTTCCACTACACAAATCGTGGTGCCACTGAGGAGGAAGCAAATGGTGGTATTCGTTTTAAGTGATGACTCATTCATGGCAGCATTGTACCCCACAAAATCTGAGGAAGTTGCCCTGGGCAAAGCTTCCTTACCTGTCACCCTATCCTCCTGGATTTCATGTAGTAGCAGATTACTGTGAGCAGGGGACAAAATTTAGCTGACTCCTTGCACTTACTGCCCTTGAAGTCATCAGAGTCAGAGGAGAAAGAAGACAGGTCACCTTCCATTGCTAACGCTGCAAAGTAGACATGGAATAAACCTGACCTTCCTTTACAGCCTTTGCTGGAGAAATCAACATTTTCTAAACATAGAAAAATCAATGGAAGGCACTTACCAAACAAATCTCCATTGGCCTGAACCACATGCATCAACAGAGCCTTACATGGCCATCTATGCACACCAAATCCCCCCCAGAAGCTCCAGCTCAGCTTTCCCTTGTCCAGGCAGCTGTGGCAGGGTTTGTTTCCTTTGTTTCTACTAGCACACCCATTCTGGCACGGTGCACTCTGCTCTGTGCTGATTTTGGGGAGCCTCAGCAGCATCCTACATTTTTATGATTGTGCCCTGCAAGCTCGCTCTCACCCTTTTTTCACACACTGCTCCGGGGGTGCTGCTGCTCCCCCTGTGTCAGCACTGAAGGAGCCAAGTGAGGAAGAGGGTAGAGTTCCCCCCATGCAGGCCAAACACTCCCACCTCTAAACATTCCTGGATCCCTCCCAAGGCCGCCTTGAAAGACCACTAACCCGCCTGCACCTAGCTAGAAACCTTGTTACTGACTGGGAATAGCTTTGAATGAATGAGTATTCCTGAATATGAATATTTCCTCTCAACCATCAGATGGTGCCATTGAGTCTTCTTAGGATGTGGAGCCCCCAGGACAGCAGGCTGCCACCAGGGATCACACTGGCTTCTTGCTCCACCTCAAAGGCAGGGAATAGCACTTTATTCCTCAGTTACACAAATATTCTGGTGTTCTCAAATAAATTAGCAAGGATCTGTGTCACTGTTTTTTTCTGGGGTTTTGGGGTTTTTTGTTTGTTTGTTTGATTGATTGATTGATTGGTTGGTTGGTTGGTTGGTTGGGTTTTTTTGCACAAATCTTGCAAGACTGTCTATCTTCTTGGAGCTGGACTCCAGTGATAGCAGTGTAGGAACAAGCAGAGCAGTATAGAAGCACTTCCATTTCTGCTTCAAGAAAAAGATGCATGTTTACTTCTGGAAAGATTCAGAGAGGACAAACTGCTTTCAGGCAGCAAGGCTAGAAATTAAAGAGGGAGCAGCATTAGCAAAAACTCCTTTACCCTCCACAACAGCAATATATGGAACACAGGACTTGCCCTCCTTGGGAAGTTAGACAGCAGGCAGCAGGCTGCCTGATGCCTGGGGTGACTGTCTCATTTCTAACTCTCCCTGCCTCTTCCTTTTATTTATTTTTTAATTCTTTTTTAGCACAGAGTGAGCTGTAAAAAGAAGAGGCATCAAGGCACGTTGCCTACAATATGCACATCACATCTGACATTTCCCCTCTGTATGTGGGGCCAGGACTTCCAGGGCTTTGGTAGGAATAATTCTCTTTGTGGATTTTGCAATGACCAGAGCCTGGCACGGAGAGCCCTGCTGTCCAGCTGAGGCCTCTACCTGGCATTGCAAATATGCATGAATAACAACTGATTAGTGCTTTTCCTGGGTTGGTTTTCAGATTTAATTGTGCAAGATGAAAGAGGAGAAAAATGCTAGTAACGTGAGGAAGGAGGGAAAGGAGAAATAATTACAAGTGCATTTAGTCAGTGGTAAGAATGGCTGCTGAGCTGGGCTGGGTGCTTTCCAAGCACAGTGGGAGCCAGCTTCAATTTCACAGCATAATATTTCCTGCACCCTTAAAATAACTTCTCCCTGCCCCCAGGGTGTCACAGGAGCTGAAGAGCAGTGTGTGCCCCCTCCCTGTGCAGCCCCACACTGCTGCTGGGTGCTCAGGGGCTGTTTTGAGAGCTGGAGTCGTGCTAAGGCACCAAGACCCAGCCGAGAGGGCTGGAGCAGAATGGAGGGGATGCTTTGCAGACCCAGAGCCCCCTGGTCTCCCAGGGAAGGCAGCAGGTGGGGATTGCTATATATATTTTATATATATATATATGATATAGATATAGATATAGACATAGATATACAGATATATGTATTTCTGTTTGAGCCCCCTTCGGTGCCCGGTGAAGAGCAGCTTTCCAGGACGGCTCGGCAGAGATGGGACCTCTTTATTGTCGGGGCTAATTGCTCATGTGAGATGTATTTACAGAAGCGACTGTTTGTGCAGAGCGCAGCAGACAAACAGACTCCTGTTCTGCCAGGCACCCTTTGTAATCGGTGGGGGCTGGGAACACTTTAATGCAGCCATCATTTGGAGGCCTCGTTTGTACTGCAGGGCGCTGGGCTGGACGGTGCCTGCGGGATCCTGAGCCCCGGCAGCGGGGGCAGAGGGCAGCTGGCTGCACCCAGCACTGCTCGTCCTCACCCACCTCATTCGAGCAGGCTGAGAGCTCATATCTCGCTCTGAGCCTGTGGGCAGGACCCACAAAGCAAACCCTTGGGTGTGATCCTGACACGAGTCTGACCACCCTCCCGCGGCTCGCAGATCCAGCCGCTCCCATGTGGGCATTCGGCTGTGGGGGCACACTCTGTCCTGCGTGAGAAGACCCCTGTGTGTGTGTGTGCAGGTGAGCTGCCCGGCTCCTTGGTCTGCAGGAGATGTGACACAGGTTCTGAGGTGCTTCACAGGTTGTTTGGTGAACTGCTTGACATGCAGTTGTACCAGAGGATGAAACGTCCCAGAAATCTGTTCCTTGCCTTTGTAAATAATGTCAAGGAGTGGTTAAAAGCACCCAGGACTCTAAAAAAACAACCTTGCAGGCTTTTTGCAGCCTGCTGGGTTTTTTCAAGGCGGAGGCCTAGAGGGAGTTTTGCCATCTGTGAGAGAGATGCAGCATTAGGAAAATAATGCAAACAATTTCCGGCACTGTCTCCATCTTCCTGCAAAACCAGTGGGGATGGACAAGCCCTGGCTTCCAGTTACATGCAACATCTTTTGCTTATGGGTAGCCTACATCCCAACCCCACAGTGAATATCCCTCTCTAAACCTAAAAATATATGTCCCACTTCTCATCCTGTGCTCTTTTCTCCACACTGACACAAGGCAGTAGATTAAGACACGCTCAGGGAAGAGGTTATCAGCAAGGAGAAACAACACCACGGAGCTGGCATGTGTCTTCTGCTTCCCCTTTCCAAGGGGCCCTTCAAACTGGTATTGGTCAGGCGTAACGAGAGCATCAGTTTGGTTACAGCCTGTCCACAATGACGCAGAATTGCCAGCACTGGGACAAAAGGAAACCCACACTCATCCTCTTACAGAGCTTTCTGACACACGCAGATCAGCCCAGGCATCCTGACCCCCTGAGTTGCATTTCCCAAGATTCCCAGCTGAAACTAAAACTCTCTCTTCTTCAAAATTAATTCAATTCATTTTAGTGTAATTCCTGTATTCCTCACTTAGAGGAGCAAAGAAATCCACCTCATTTTTAGCAATCCTAAGCACTGGAGGTTTCTGAGCATTTACACATCATCTCTTGCAAGACTTGATGCAGAGGGAAGTGGGATTTTTTTTTTTTTTTCAATTTCCAGATGTGGAAGCTGAGGCAAAAGGCAGACACTGAACAGTAATACCTAATTAGTGGGGGGGAAGATTAAAAGCTAGTCACCACCAGTCTCATGTTTTGACAACCACTCATAAGTTGTCTCAAAGAGGAAATACCTCATAATTCTGTTCTTCTGTGACTTGAAGAGAGAAACTGAACCCTGGTCAACATCCCTAGAAATGCAGACCCCCAAGGACAGATTTTACAGCCCTCTTCCCTAAAGTTTCACCCCTCTCTCAGACATCAGAATAAAAGCCATATTTCCCAGACAGTTCAGGACCCAAAATGTCATTTATTGTTTCCAGTCTGGTCCTCAACAGGATTGATTGTCTTGTTGAAAGACTATATGTAAAAGGCCTTACTATTACTGGCAGTAAATCAATATTTATAACCACTCACAGTGTTTATTTATAAAAAAAAAATCAAATGTTCCAACAAAGAAAAGATGCTTTTATTAATATCTAGCATGATTAATAATCATATTCAGAGTTGCAGGCTGGCCCACGCTGTCCAACTCATGCACTTTCCTTTTTCTAATGGCTCTGCAGGAATTTGAACCATAATATGTTTCATGCACAGGGACAAAGACGTTTTGTCTCAGGGAAGGAGTGTGTGGACATTTTTGACTTAAAGAGCCAGCGTTGCATTCAGAGCTTCACAAATAGAACCATTTTGAAGCCAAACCCATAGGCCTGCCACATCTCCTGGAGATACACTGCGTACATGGGGCGTATCTCCTCCTGATGCTGAAGACCCAGATCGGAGCTGCAGATCTGCAGCTTGCTGAAAAATGTCACACCCCCTCTGTGTCAGGACAGCCATCACCTGCCCTGCTTCTCTGCCACCCACTGCAAATGCCTCAGCTCGGCAAACGGGTTCACATCTCCGCCTGTTGAGGCCTCTCAGCTGTCCAGGGTAAGATGAGCTCCATGGGAATGACACTGCTTCAGATCAAGGAAGAAAAACTCATACAGCCCTAAACAATGCTCAATTCCTATAGCAAGGAGAGAAGAGGGAACATGCAAGGCTGATGCTGAGGTATCAGTCTGAGGCTGCTTGGCCCCACATCAACAGGGAATGGTGAAGGAGGGACAGATGTTTCTGATGCAATAAGCCAATAAAGGAGCAAAGTTCACTCCCACTCCTTAGTGCTGGCTGTGCAAGGTGGTGTTTGCCCACCTGCGTGTTACACTTTTCCCACTGCAGGAGGTAATGACAATTAAATCAGAGGCACTAAAGGGACAGTTGCAAAGAGACCAGTGACTTGATTACTTCCTCATAGGCACTCACCCTCTGCGGTACCACTTTATTATCAGACAGGCAGAGCAAACCGACTAAAAGTCAACATGAAAATCGGGTAGATATGACAGCTGTTGTCTGGATGGCTATCAAACGTCCTATTTTGCACAGATCTAGTCATGAGAACTGTGGGATGAAAATAAGGAAGTAAATGTTCACACTTGCTATTTCAAGGCAGCTCTCAGCCAGCACTGAGTCACTTTTGGGACTGCAGTGTCTTTCTTCAGGGGTTATGGGACATAACAGAGCCTTATGACAGACAGGGACAGCCCTCAGGTCCACGCTAACTTGTACCTTGTTTTTTATACTGAGCCCTCCGGAGCTTTACACACCTGCTAAATCCTCATATGAGATGTTTGTCTGCCCCAACTCCCGTGCTCTGATCTGCATGGGATCCCCTCCCATCAGTTTCTGGAAAGCTCTGTTGCTGCTGAGAAACATCTGTAAACAAAACCAGACTATACCTGGAGGCCAGGAGGAGCAGGGAATGCACTTTTTTGGATTCTTGTTATGCCAGCCAGGCCAGGGGATATGGGTAGCAGAACAAGGAGGAGAGAAGCAAGTGATTGCACTATTTCTTACTATGTGCCACAGGCCAAAAGTCCTACAGCCCAGATCCCACAAGCCCACGGGGCACACATTCTCCCAGACTGCCTGTCAATAATCTCACATTTTAAATCCTGTTAGACATGAGTAAGCTGTGGAACAGTAATCCAGGGAAGAGTCGATGAAAAACCCTGCAACGTCAAGCATTATAAACCTCCCCGATCCTCTGTGCTTCCCACCACATCTGTATGCCAAGGACCAGCGCTTGTTAAGCACCTTATATTCATGCCCTGAATATTTAGGGCCTGCCAGCCCTAAACAGGGAGCACCCTTTCTTTGCCCATGTGCAAAGGGCTTAACACAAAGGAGCCCAACAGCCTTCCAGGCTTGCTGTTGCCAAATAAATAATCACTGTGGTGCATTTTATAGAGGGCTTGGAAGGAGAGTTGCAGGATAACCACCAGACACTGCTCTGGGATTGGACCATCCTTTGCTCGTCAGAAGTGCTCACAGAGGCGCCTGACTGAACTGGGATAAATGTGAAATGCTCAGTCTGCTGGAGGACTTGTGCGGTTTCCAGTGGCTGAAGGAAGAAGGAAAAAAAAAAAACCAAACCAAAACAGTAATGTCAATAGAAGTGTAATGTCAAGGGGAAAAAAAACAACAAAAGCATTATAAAATGATCACCTTAGGTGAGATATAGGTAAAGGACTTGTGCCCTTGGAAGGTATGATACAAAATATAAATGAAATAGATGTTCCTTGTCTGATTTTTTTTTTTCACTAGTAATTCTCTTAGTGCCAGTTGCTGTATACTTTCCTTGATAAAATCAGAAGGAAAACAGCTAATCTGACATGACAAACTCATTGTATCAGAAGTCATCTCTGCTTTAAAACATGTGTCATATGACTAAACACCCTACTCCTGGTACAATGCATCCCATAGTAAATTTGGATGGAGCTCATCCTCAAATGCCCTGCTAAAAATACCCATAACAAAGGGCAACAAGAAAACATAATTCAAGTGAGGGACATCTGTTCTCAAATGTTTGCAGATAATGACTGGATCGAGTGTCTGCATAAAGGATAATTATTTTCTGCAGATGGTTTGATCTGGTATTTTAAACACTGTAAAAAATCCTTGCCCCAATCACTCAGGAAAGTATGGGGCGGGGGGTGTTGCTATAAGACCTTTTTCCTGTCCTCTGCTACATTTCCTAAATGCAAGGATAAGTAAAACTAAAAACAAAAGTTTAAATGTATTAAAGAAAAATACTTCATTGAAACACAGACAAGATACATTTTCAAGTTCTGGCCTTCCATTTCTTATGTTACACTGCCATATACCCAGATAATTCTCAGGCCAAAGATTTTTATAGGAGAACTTCAAAATAAAGCAGTTGTGTGTTGTGCGAAGGGATGCCCAGCAGATTTCAAAGGGAAGGTCCATTCCCAAAAGCACAATATGCTTTTTAATACAAAATAACTCTACCACCTTTCCTTAAGACAGAGCGATACAAAATAACCATGCCTGAGAAACATTCTTATTAAATCACCCCCCCCCCGACATCTCCTTGCAATGCAGCATTAGGCCCAGGATAACTCTGCTTTGTTGGAACTATCTTTGGAGTCCGTGTGGTGGCTGGGACTGACTCATCCACCCAGAACAAGGGGGAGCACAGGTGGGTGCCTGTGGGATGAGACAGCCCTTGGAGCCCCTGGCACAGCAGGGTGGAGGAAGCAGGGTAGGGAAGGAGAGTGATGGCTCAAGCAGCCTCTGAAAGAAGGTCCTTCCCTTGGAATACTGGCCAAGAGTCCCATGAAATACCCATTGTTCTCCCATAGCACAGGTTTTAATTAATACATGTGTCAAAAGCATGGGATCACCTCCAGCAGCTCTGCCTCTGTAAACATCCTCACCTGAGCAGGTGCTGATCAGGAAAATCGTTCAAGAGGACATCAGTGTCACAGAGCCTCTGGAAATGCTGTGCATCAGTGATCCGCATGGAAACGATTTACCTTTAAAAGTTAGGGTTGTTCAGATCTCAACGAGTGCAGTGTTGGGCTGTCTAGGGATAGTGTCAACCCCTCAGCAGCTGTTTGGTCATTTTTGCAATTACAGGAACAAAGAATCATAGGATTTTGGGTGAAAAGTAACCAGCAAAAAGACCAGAGGACATGGTCTTAAACTGTGCCAGGACAGTACAGGTTGGACATTAGCAGGAATTTCTCCAGAGAAAGGATGATTAGATACTGGACAGCGCTGCCCAGCCAGGTGGTGGAGTCGTCACACCCGGAGGTGTTTCAGTAAAGACTGGATGTGGCACCCAGTACCATGTCCAGTTGGCACAGTACTGTCCAGACACAGCTCAGACCGGGTCATTATCAGGACTCTTTTCCAACCCAATTGACTCCATGGTTCTGTGACCCTGTAGCAGAAAAGACAAGGCACAAGTGTGGGGCAGCCAGCCCGCATCCCACGTGCGAGGCTCCGGGACAATCTCAGGATGCCGAAGGGGCGACAAGAACAGCAGTCGCCATGCAGGATGGTCTTGGGTCAGTGCCTGGCGACCCCGTGGGAACTGCAGGTTCTCATCATCGTCTCTAATTGACACATTAATTTGCCTTGGGATGTGACCTCACGGCGCGCCTCAGCAAGAACTAGAGCACTGAGGTCCGGGCAGCGAAAGGGGACCGAGTGATGCCGGGGGTCCCCGGCCCGGGGGGCGAGCTCCACCACCGCGCCCGGACTACAGCTCCCGGCGTGCCCCGCGCGGCGGGGAGGTGGGGCGGCGCGGGGCCGCTTCCGGGTTGGCCAGCGCGGTGTGTTTACTTCCGGCCGCGCCAGTGCGCGAGTGTCAGCCCGGGGGGGGCACCCGGCGGCCGCCCCGCCCGCGGCCGGGGAGGGACCGACCGACCGACCGGGGCAGGGACCGACGGACACAGCGGCCGAGGGAGGAGCCCCGAGCGCGCAGCGGCCCCGGCCCCCATGAGCGGGCGGTGAGCGGCGAGTCGGCGGCCGCGGGAGCTTCCCGGCGCGGCGGGACCCAGCCATGGACTGGCTCATGGGGTGAGTGGGGCCCCCTCTGTGTCCCTCCCTCCGGAGCTCTCCCGGCCCGGCCGAGGCGGCCCCGCCGCCGGGCAGCCCGAGCCCCGCGTGCGGCGCTAATGACTAATCAGTTCCTGCCGGCGGCAGCGGGAGGGCGGCTGCAGCTCAGCCCCGGGCGTCCCTGGGCGCAGCCGCCTGCGCCCGCGGGGACCGCGGGGTGCACAGCAGCCCTGGGCTTGTCCCGAGCGCTGGCTCTCTAGAAAAGTAACTTTTTCTTCTCTTTTCGCGGTATAGGCAGGCCAGGTGTGGCAGCTGTCTGTGCTTCCCACTCCTGCAGTGTGGGGCTAATCCTCCTGCGACAGAACAGCACTCTAAACCGAAAGGCGTGCCAAGGTTTAAATGGCTTTCTGTAGGGAAGAAGAAGAGACCTCGGCAGAGATTAACGCCAAATCAGAGCCACGCCAGGGGGCTTGGATAGCCTGGGATTAATAGTGCTAATTACACAGAGACAGAAGGTACAGAGCTGTTTGCTACAAGGTTTAGGTCTGGAAACCTCAGTGCAGGAGAGGGAGGTGCAGTCGATGAGAGTGACCCGATATGCCACCAGTATCTTGAAGGAGATATTCTCGGTTACTTCTTGCGTGAATTGTGCTGGCGACCTGCACTCAGGTGAACCGTGAATAATTATGCTTCAAAATTGCAAGAGCACTTGGTTTATGCTCCAGCAAAACTAGCGCTGCAGTGATAACCTGCTGCCCTTAGTTTGTTCTTCACAGCAGTTTGGTCCAGTTCCTGAGTGTGGTCTTTGCCATCTAGGTTGCCTCCTTTTCTAACACTGATGTGCCTAGAACAGAAGGTAGACTACTTTGTCGCAGTTGCTGGCTGTGGTGTGTTTAGAAGGGTCATTGGCGTGTGTGTTGCCTTTTGTCTGCAGCTGATCTGTTTGGTGGGGAGAGTACACTTGTTACTTGCCTTCACACGGGTCACATCCAACGCTCGAACCAGCTGTCAATACAAAGTTTTACTGTGAGTCTGACCCCTCACTCACTCTGGTGGAGGGAATGCTGAATATCTGTGGGGTAGACACTGATGGCTGGCTTTTCCCCTAGCAGGCTGAGCAGCGGAAGGGCAATATATTTGTGGCGTGTGAAGGGGTCTGGGTGCCATGTACTGCAACCCTTGTGTCTTGTAAGTCATAGGGCTGCACTCTGTTGTTACATGGTGTCAGTGACAATAGAAATGACGAACTTGTTTTGATGTGTTTTGTAACAACCGCTAAGCACTGGTGGTCTGCTAACATTGACTTTGTAAAAGTAAAAGCTGGAGTGTCAAAGAGTGTTACTGTAATTACAAAAAAAGGTCAAACCCGGGACTTATGCAAGTTGTATGACTCAAAATAATACATGCCCCACTTCAACATCTGCACTTACTCTGTGCAAATTACATTATAAAGCAGAGAAGACTCAAGGTTTATTTTAGCCAAGCTCTGAATATATTAGAAAGATGGTTTTCTTATGAAAAATATTTTGGGCTTCTTGAAGTCACTACAAAAAAATTGGCATTTGTTCTGTACTTTCTTACCCAGGGTGGGTGGATCCGTCCATGTGTGGAAAAGACTTGCCTGTTTTCCCCGTTGTAATGGGAATGGATCCTGAGTCATTTGTGTGTTACTCGCTTGTTCTCAGCTATTTCCTGATATGTTTCTCTCCTGACTAAACCCAGTATTGTCCCACTGATGCTCTTAATGTTTTCTCCCCCCTTAAAACGCTGCTAGTTCTATTTGTGCACATTTGGGGGAGATGGTTGTATGTGATTATGGCAGGAAGGGGGAGCATTGATATTTTTAAGTGGGAAAGGCTGGAAGCCCTGGGGGACCCATGCTGTTAGCAACTGTGTTTGTGAATGGAAACATCCGTCTTGCTGCTTGACAGAGAAACTGAGGACATTTGTATGTCCAGGCAGAAGTTTGGGTAGTGCCACTTTCTCAGCCTTTCTTTCAGTGGGAGCTTCGGGTGTTTGGGTTTCTGACGTGAGGAGGACAGGGCTGAAGAAAAACCTGCTGAACAATAGGAAAACGGGTCTCTCCCAGTAACACATTAGTTGGTATCGATGCCTCTGGCAAGCAAAATGTATTGGTCTGCTTCTTGGTAGTGTCTCTTTTTCCTAAGTGTCCTCACTAACAAAACTATTCTGATCTTTCTTATTCCTTACTGCTTTGGAAAGGTGATGGTTTCCAGTTTCAGCTTTCCATACTTATCCTACCCCAGCAGAAGGTCTTATTGGCTGTGCTTTCATAACTTCTTGGTGTGAGAAACACCCTCTGTGTTTTTTTATTACTGAGAAATGATCCTTCGAGTGCAAGTGTGTTAAATTAGGCAGCAGTAACAGTTGCTCCTGTTCTAGGTCCTTGACCCTTCGAGCTGGTGTCACATTTATCTGATAGATGTTTAGAGTGAGATCTGCTTTATTCCTTCCTGGTCCTCCTCTTCCCTTGTGGTCCCTTGGAAAAGGGAGACGGGTAAGTTCTAATCATACCACAAAGAGCAGCAGCCCAAGTGTCTCTGATCATCTCAAAGTATGTAATATACCAAAAAACCCCAAAATACAAACAGAAACTGAGGCTTACAAACAATAGTGAATTTATTACGGATTAACAAACAGCTACAGGCTTAAGTGGTCACACACCAAAACTCCTATGGGTGCTGCCTTCTGTTCAGTCAAGTGCTTCAAAATCCAGTCAAGTCCTAAGGAAGAAAGCTGAAAAGAATGAGCTGCTGGCATGGTACGATGCTTAGTTTAGCACCAAAGTAAAGCCAGAGACTTTTCTGTGGTTGATTAGTATATTTGACTCTTCCACTGAATGCAGTATTAACACTGATGTTGGTGAAACTCTGTGGTTTCTTCTGTGCATTCTCTGCATTAAAAAAAAAAAAAAAAAAGCTATTTTGAACTTACTTGTTTTACATAGGATATATTTTAAGTGCAATTTTGACTAGAGATCAGTGTTGCTTAATTGCTTTGCTCAACAACGTTTGCCAGAGATCCATATTGCTCACTTTGGAAGAGATTCTAAACTTTTGTGTTACAAATAGCATTGATCTGCTCTTGAAGTTCAAATTAGCAACAGAGGCATTGTTCCTTCACTTATGAAACTTGCTTTTAAAATTTGTTTTAAAATATCATAATTGGATAGGAGTAAAACATATTAATGGTGCTAGTAACCCTGACATGGTTTCATCTTCAGCAGTGCTGTCTGATGCTATAATGTCGGTTTTTCATAGGAGAGGAGTATTGAGTACTGTAGTGGTTTTGGTGAATCCTTATGTAATAAGGGAAGAGAGAAACAAAGTATTTTACAAACAATTACCTGTTAAACACAATTGTAACTTGAGCTTCATCTGTACTATTATCTTTGTAGTTTAGTAGGTTAATAGACTATACTGCTTGAAGCTGAGAGAGATGCTTACACTGATTTGACAAAGATTCACAGCTCCTTCTCCCAGCATTTATTAGCGTATAAGTGTAATAAAGAGAGAGAGGCTGTCTGCAAGAGGGATTTCTTCTCTATTTAAGTTTTAGGTCTTGTTATCCATACAGGCATACTATGCCCTGCTCAGTGATTTGTTCTTTCATATGCTGACCTAGTGGCTTGAACAGAAGGGCCTAAAAATGATTGAAAGCTATCCATTTCTCATATTCCACACCTTCAGCTTTGAGGACAGTTAGAGAAAAGCAATGGCCTGGAAAAATAAAGAAAATACAGATGGCAGACAAAGCAAACTTCTGGCCAGGACATTTGTGCCTGAAGACAGCACAGACTATTTCTGTCTACTCAGGTGATCTGTGGTCTGCAAGACAGAGCAAGTGGCTACAGCTGAAAATTAATAATGTCTAACAGAAACTAATAGCCCTCACACTTTGCAGATTTTCCTTTGTAATGTCAGTTAATCCATTATAAACACCACATATATATGCTGCCTTGCACAGTCTTCGTCTCATCAGGATAGGTCATTGGAAAATATGTTGTAGTGAAATAACACAGTAATATAAAAATTCAGTCTTTTTGAGTATATGCATTACTGGTGATTTTTAATAAACCATGTAAGAGAACTTCTCAAGGTCAGCACACTGCTAGATTTGTTTTGTAGAGGAATCTTACATGTCATGCATTTATTTTATTCAGCTGTAACTGTCAAGGACTTAAATTTAAGCTAGCAAGTTTTTTCACTTGTTTCGGATATAGGATTTTGCTACACTACTCCTATGGTAATTTTAAAGGCTAGAAGAAAACACATAGTGCTGTTTTGTTGTCTTCCATTCTGCAGTTGTGGAAGGATCTTTAAGAAATGTCGTCATAAGGCCTTAAGACATTTAAGTCCAGTTCAAGATGAACTATGGTGAAATAGGAATAATATTGTCGTGCAGAAAAGTCCTAACCTTGAGCCATAACAGCTGAGGACTACTTTTTTTTTTTTTGTGAAAAAAGCACACCAGTGTTCTAGTTCTGAGTCAGTCAAAACCCAATATGCTGTTTGTCACCTGTTAGACTAAACTTTTGCTGCTTTTGAATGGGGTGCACTGTCGCAGGATATCTCAAATTGGAAGGGAGCCATAAGGATTATCAAGTCCATTAATTGTAAAGAGTGCATTTTGTAGTGGGAGCAGTGAGAAATCATCCAGCAAGCTTAGCTGTCAGTTTGGCTGGTGCATCATACAGTTGAACCTACCTTTATTTAGCAGACCTTAATATAAAAAGTAGGTAGTGATTTTTATTCTGGGTAGTGTTCAAAACTTCCTAATTATAGAAAATATTTCTGTTAAAAGGAAGAAAGGAATAACACAATTCTTCAGCTGCTGTAGCTGTAGCCCTTTCTTCCCTTTAGTGATCTCCAGTGAAGAAAGTCTTGTGCCTTTATAAGGCAGTCTTCGCTCTAGAAACTGCTGCAACCTCTCACCTTTCACAGCTTGCATGGTGTGTATCTTTGTTCTGTTTTTTAACTGACCTCACAACAGGTGTTTCCCTTGCATTCCATTCCCTGCAGATTCTTGGCTTTGCATGCCATTTTCCTTACTTTGAGGGAGCTGAAAATAACTCAGAATGGGTAAACCAGACATGTATGGTCTCATTGGGCAGGAAATATTCACATGCTCCTTATTTGTTTCTATTTATAGGTGTAACATTACCTGTTGGGTCCCAGGTTGCTCTCCCCAGATAAATCTAGGTCTGTCTGTGAGCCACTGGCACTCTGTTCACTGCTCACTGATGAGACTTTAATATTACTTCAAAACCTTAGCAGACATGAGCAGTGCCTCTGCTAAACCAGAACTTAACTGTGAAACAAGTACATAACACTGTCTGCAGGTAAAATTAGATGTCCATTAAATATTAACTTGTAATATTCATTAGTATAGTAATGGAAATGTGCTGTTACTTTGACATGTGAATTTCAAGGGCTATTAGAGTTGTAGAAAAGGAGTCATGACTGTAAGAGAGTAATTTAAATTTTCCAGGTGTGTCATTCCCTTATGTCTCCCTGGTTCTGAAAGTGCTCTGTTATATTACTGAGATGGTCACTGAGTGCCAAGGTTCTTTGTAGTGCAGAACAGGTTGAAAATAACTGCAGAGCCTTGTTCCCTCAAGTGTCCTGGTATAGTTAATTATTGATTTATTGGAGAAAATGCCAAATAAATACTGCATTTTAAAACCTTTCTTACTTTAGCAAACCACAGAATTTATCAGTAAGTTACTTTGGTGAGTACAGTGCACGTGAATACTGGTTTTATCTTATTAGAGTGCTCTTTTTCCAATGTGCTGAGGGACAAGAGTAGATAATTTTCAAAGTCCCTAAAGTAAAAGGAGCACTTTACTTAGAAAAAGAGTTGAATATTCTTAAAGTGTAGCAGTACTCCTTCCTTTCATGTCTCTGCATGTTACCCTCTTCTCCTTTGCAGTAGCATCAGGATTCAGGAAGACTGGTAGGTTAAGATGCTCATCTGAATGAAAACAAATCTTCTTTCTTTTTTTTTTTTTTTTCTGCCTGTTTCCTCTCCTCAGGTTAGTTTTCAGCTAAATGAGTTCCTGCAGCCTGTTTGTGTGGCTACATGAATAATGTTGTTAGCACGATGGTGTTTGTGAGAACAGAAAGCTTAGGGAACATTTACTTTGGTGGCAGCAAGGACTTAAATCAACTGAATGGAATCATGTAGTAATGTGATTATTAGCGGTAATTACTCTGAAAGTAATTAGTGATCTATCTTCTGGTGATGTATCCTTCTGCTTGACTGTTGGGAAGAACTGCAGAATGTTTGAAAATAGGAGATGCCATGGCTAGGCTTGTGTCCTGGAGCAGGCAATGGCATCAGAGCACTGTCACAGTTGCTGTCCCCACAGTGTTACATTCAGTTATGGCTAAACTAGAAATGTACTCATCGTGAACTGGATATTTATGAATAACTCAGACTTTCCAATTGGCTGTAAGTCATGTTTCATCTACCTGAGAGAAGTACTGGCTGTGTCATGGTGTGAATGTGAAGGTAGGTAGTATTCTGGGTGCCTGGCTGAATCCAGCAGGCATTCCAACAAGGGAATGTTCAGGAAGCTTGGTTCACACATGATGGCCTATGTGACTTTGCCATATTTCACTGGCAGTTTCCATCTGTTGCATCTGCTGGATGTGGGCCCAGGGAAAGCATTCTTGAAAGAGTAAAATTAATAAGAGACTGCAATTTTTAGATAGCTGCGTACACAAGTTTGAACTCAGTGTTGTCTGCTCTGCATATTCTGCCATCACTGATGACCTATGAAACAACTTTAATATGTGTTTCTGCTAGTGGAACACTACTGAAGTCATCCTGTCCATTGTACTTTACCTGTGTTTAGCCTTTTATTGTTGGTGAGAAGGTTGTGAAGCTTTCTTGCTAAGGTCTATTTTTCAAAGTCCTTCTTAGCAATTTTTCCATTCATCTTTCTCTGCAATTACAAAAAAAAAAAAAAATAAAAAAATTAGCTGTGTCCTTAACTGTACATGAAATGACTAAATCTAATTATTTAAATTTATTTTTGCAATTGTGTTGATTAGAGTAGTACTGGAAAGCGTTATATCAAGTGAGACTACTTAAGAAGGAACTGTTGCTTCATGGCCTTGTTCTGGCACTTCAAACAGTTGTAGTTTAGGAGCTTCCCTGTTCCTGAGACTGTGTGCAGTAATTTTAAATAATTTAATTTTGCAGCTAGAATGATGAGTGTAACTAAATACCTAAAGAGTGGTGCGATAATTTTAGCATTACAAGGGGAAAATATGGCAGTTTTCTCAAAATTTAGTTTCCTTTTATTCTGTCAGCCAATAGAAACTGGTCAGGGTGCAAGTTTTTCACACAATCCTCAAACCTGTATCCCTGATTGTGGAAAAAGAGCGCTGAACTCACATATGCACGCACACAAAAAATAACCCCCAAACCAGAATTTAGATAGAGTTTTTTGAGGAATGGTACAAATTAAACTGGAATCAAGACAGGGATGACTGTCATAGATCAAATTCCTTCTGAGCCTGAATTCTGGAAGAGTAAAGCCATCAAGCTAGAATGTAAGCCTGCAGAAAATTGTAACTTTAAATGATCCAGGTCTGGTAACTTGAGCTCTTCAGAATATATCTGCATGCTTTATAATTTCTTTTCCCCCTTCTGCACTTCTTAGGTTATAAAGGTGGTCCCTGAATATTTTTATCATCAGTGTTCAGTGACTGGATCACTGTTCTTCTTCTTCTACACTGAAATGTCTAAATTCTTTGGACTTCTACCTGAGAACTCTCCTAGAATTTACACATAATGAGCATTATGTGTTATTATGTTGTGTGAAACAGATTGTGTAGAGGTGATCTTGACTTTTTTTCTTGCTGTTCACAAACTTCAGTCTAGAATTTCCTCATTTAGAGAACTTCTCTTTTACCTGGTTCTTCTTAAACCAGCATGGAATTGCTGAGGAGAGCCTTTGTTCCTTTGTTCCTTAACAAGTTATGCAAAACTGGATGGAGATGTTTTTTTATGAGGAGGTGTCTACTTTGCAGATGGGCTCAGGTTACAGGATTAACTCTGTGGTTTCAGGTTTGTGTCAGGTAAATGATAAATAACTTTTTTCTTTTTTTTCAGTCTTCTGTCTGATGATAACCAGGTGTTGCTGGAAGCCCAATCTGTAAAACCTTCATGATTATCATGTCTGCTAGTCTTAGTGTGTGGCTGGTTTTCATCAGATACAAAAAGAACCCAGTTTGTAGTGAGGGCTAATAACTTTTATTAGACCAACAAATGTACTTAGAAAAGAAATAAAAAGCTTCTGGGCATGCTTGTACCTCTTATTTATGTTAATAGACTGATTTGAGCAAAACCATGTTAATAGTATGGTTCTATGTCAGCTGGAGAAATCTCACCTGCTGGTTTAGCCAGGGATTGGTACCTTTTTAAGGAGCTGACCAAACTACATTCAAAAAGCCATATTTTGGCACTGGTCTTGCTATTTAAGGTTATCTGAATGTTTCCTAGGAAGGGAAAGAGGTTAGAAATTATGTATTTGCAGGTTCTGGTCTAAGGTATACAAATCCTCAGATGGCCTTAATTTTTTTCCAGTGTTGTCTTATTTTGTTCTGTGAGCCAATCTTTCTTGGTCCCCTTGTAATTTCTGATTGGGGTGCCTGGGCTAACCCACAGTTCTGATGTTCTTATGGTCTTGTCTCTGTTCCCTTTTTTGTTGTAGCTAGATAGTGCCATTTTTTATTTTTTTTTTAATTTTTTTTTATTAGCTGAGTTTTGAGGTTGGAGAGAAATCTGACTTCTAAGAGGTGAACAAAAGAAACAATGAAAGGAGTACTTCAGCCTAATGACTATAGCTGATTTTTTGTTCAATTCTAGCCTTACTCTTTCAAAGCAGAGGACACCCCTCTGGTGCTTGACTTGCTGGGCATTAAAGAGTATTGTTTCTTTTGCGCAGTGGGCATCTAACAGTGGTTGTTCTTACTGTGTCCCTTCTTCACTTGATTATTCTGGTGCCATTGGTAATGAGCAATTTTTGAAGCCGAACCTGAAATTTCAGGGGGGTTTTGATTTATTTATGAATGTTTCATATTAGGCATATGATAGGCCTATGATATGATACCATGTGGTCTGGTGTAGCACAGGTTTTAGCTTTGAGCTGTGGGTGCTGTTCAAAATGCTGAACTGGGTGATTTGCATTTTTATAATCCCAGAGTGTCTGTACTGAGGTTTTCTCCCTTGCCGCACCCTGATGAATATGAAGGTACTGGCCTGAGTCACTTGAGCTTGTTGAGGCTTGAGCAAGTAGAGTAAAGTGCTATGAAAACTCATCTAAGAAAGGGGAGATTGTGGCTTCATGCTTGTAATGTACGAGCATTTAGATATGTAACTGCAAGTGTGTAGGTAATAGGTAATATGGTTGGTTTGCCTTTTAAAGGGGACCTTTCTGTTGTCACACAGTACTGCAATAAGCTGGTAGTTTTTTTGTTGGTTTGTTGGTTTTTTTCTTCTGGTGTTTGTAAGTGTTTTTCCCGGCTTGTTTCAGACAGGATGTGCAGAGTCATCCACTAAAATGTAGGCAGCTGTTGCTATGTGTGGTATAACTTTTTAAGTGGGCAGGGTATTATTTACATGTTCACAGACTCATATTTTCTCATTATTGTTAATAGAATCAATGTTTCTGTTTAACTCGAGTTCCTCTTGGTTTTAGGTGGAGTGAAAACTTACCAGCTCTCACTGTTTGACTCCTTGGGAATGCTTTCAAGGAGGCATCTTGTTAATGAAGAAGCATTTTCTGCAGTTCATGAAACACATGCAATATAATCCACAATTTTGCAGGACAAAATTGCTTGCTGGGTTTTTTTTTGTTTGGTTGTTTTGTTTGTTTGTTTAGTTGTAATCCATTTTAAAATTAAAGAACAAATAGTTTTACCTAGTAGATTTATGAATTCCCATGTTTAAACAGTTTTTCTGAAACATGGTGGGAGGGCATTATTATAAAAAAGTCGGCAAGAACTTCTTGAGAAGGAAGTAACTTTTATAAAGACAGACAAACTTAAACACATTGGTTCTACTTGTTTAGGTGTGTCATCTGTCCACAGTATTTCTGAGCCAAGCTGAAAATGTAAAATAAAGGGTGTTAAATATTTCAGTAGGGCATAATGATTTAAGCTGACATGGAGGTTGCTTAATTTCTGAAGGACAGCTTCCATGAAGGTCTTGATTTGCTTTAAAAGATGCAATTCAAATTCACTCCTTTGACTTTTTGAGTGCCAAAGCACTTCCAATGACAAACAGTAGGAAAAAAGAATTAAAATTTGGAAAACAAATCTGAGAGTACATGAGAGATATCACCAGGCTGATAGTCCCCAGTGCTAAAAACAGCCCTTGCTGTCTGAGTAAGCAGACAGCTTTTGAGCAAAGAGGAAGCGAATATAGGAATAAGGATGGTGTTTATACATGTAATAAAACTTCGTTAGCAGACATCATCATTTCCTGTCTGGGTTTAATAAAGGAATGATAATTATTTTCCATTATTACTAAGAGCTTGATTTTATTTTTTTTTTTAATAGTCCACACAATAGTATCTTATGTACAATCACTGTTGGTAATTGAACTGTAGCTGTCAAAACAAATGCCTGAAGAGCTTGGACCCAGGTAATTCCAGTACATGCCTGGCCTATAAGAGTGATTTATTGTTCATCCAGATAAATGTCTGTTGCCTGGTTTGTCTCATGTTCCCATTTAGCAAGTAGAGGCCTGCAGCAGGCTACCAGGTATCACAGGTACACATGTGTTTCTGTCTCTGGGGACTTCTCACTTGATTGTGGCTGCAAAAATTATGGCCTGCCCTTCAATCCCTGGCAGACAGTTCTTGTCTTACGGATTGTATGTAATATTTTCTTGTGCTTATGGATCTAGCTAGTTTCTACATACTAAGCTGTGTAGGAGGTTTGTTTGTGTCTGTGACTTTACAGACAAAGGGTCTAGTCCCAGTTATGCCAAAAATCAGTGTACATACTTGGATGATATCACAAGTTAGGCCAGAAGATAGTACTGACCAGTCTCAAGGGCTAAGGCAGAGAAATACTGGTGATGATGTGAGGTTGGAGCTTGAGAGCACCAACTACCAGGTCAGTGCATCCTTTATGGACCACACAGAACCTCAGTGGGAAAGAACCTCTGCTTTCTGGAGGGCTCACTTTGATAGTGTGATGGAAAATGAAACGTGATTGGGCTGAAATATGCCACTTTGTACAATATTTTGTCCTCTGCTGTTACCTTTGAAACTAGAGTTCAGTACTGTTCAATGTTTTCTGCTCTTCCTGTGTCTATCAATGAGTGTAGAAGCCAAGCTGGACATAGTCAAGCTATGAAACAGTGGTGAAGGCTGTTGTGATGGGGGATCCAGACTGCAAGTGCAAACCACATCCACACAGAGGTTTTTGTTCCTAACAAAGTGAAGTAGGAAGATGTTCTTATTTTTCTCCCCTCTTAATTCCTCAGTTTACTAACCTTTAACTTAAGCTTTTTTAAAATGGCACAAAGTTCTAGTAGCTCTACGGAGAGAAAGCTGATTAAAACTGTTTGGTACTGCTGACCAAACAATGGAGTAGATTGGTCAGTATTCATTAAAATAAGAGGGATAATATATCCTAGCTTCGGTAAGGTTTTGGATTCAAAATAATGCATTATTACCAAGGGTGCTGCAAATATGAAGTTTCTCAAAGACTGTAAGTGAAATCAACTGTCCCTTTATCCTTTTGCTGGTATATGCAAACTATATGGACTTGTTACATGTAAAAAAAAAATAAGGCAGGACTCAACAGCTGTGGGAATAACTAATGCAAATTGGATCTATGTTCCCACTGAAAGTAATAATGTTCCTGCTTACAGGAACTCTCCCCATGACTTGTTTCCTTACGATCCCTGGAGACTAGTGGTGTGGGTGGAGTGCACAGGACATGAAGTAAAAATACTGTGTGATAAACCTGTCTAAAAAAAAATCTAATCTCCAAGGGAGACAATGGTTATCATATAGCCATGGGCTACTCATTAACTCGTGGTTCCTAAAACAAATATTATTCCAGACTGACAGCCAGCTACTAACATGAAACTGTTACTTTTTAATCTCATTTTGGATTTGTTTTTTTTGGTTTTTTTACGCCAGTTTTTTGGAGTTGAGTAGTAAAATGACAACGTGAGTTTCACAGCAGGCACTCAGACCTTCAAAGAAAGAATGAGTTCTCCAATATGCTTGTGTTACAAAATCAAACCCAGAAGAGCTTCAGGTTTGCTGGGCTTCAGTAAATACTTTTTCTGCTTCATAATGTGGAAAAGCAACAGCAAGGGCAAATATGAGAGGGAGAATAAGGCAAAAGTGTGTTTAAAGACAATTGACTTGCCAGCATGCTTTGACAATAAAGAACAATTTTGGTGTATTGCATAATACTAAAAGGTTGGAATAATAATAAATAGGAAGAATTTTTGTATTCAACCTGCAGTTGAGCTGTGGATTTAAATTCTATGATTCATTAAGGTAAATAATACAGTTCTGTAAAGATAACAACATTAGCAAGAGTGCTAGCAAGGATAATGCTGGTTTTCAGTCCATGCATCAAAGTTGAGCAGTCAGTCAGGAAGGAATTTCTCTTGGGATATGGTGTTGGGCAATTAGCTGCATTTCCAGAGATTTATGGGGTCTTCTGAATTGTTATGGTGTTGACTATTATCAGAATGGAGTACTGCTCTTGGTATGCTGTTGTTTTGCATTATGATAGTTCTGATATGCAGAGGTAGATACTCAGAATATACTTGCTTAACAGCACAGTAAAGCCTAATCTTTTGTTTGCAAATACCTCCCCTTTTCATGTACAGGAAGCTGAAATGCTTAACAAAAATCTGATTACTACAGAGGGACAAGAATGTACCTCCCTTCTAAAATACCTCTTGTAACACTCATTTCCAATATCTATTTCTTTTTACAAAAGTACTAAATGTACTGGTGTTTGAGTTTGGAAAAAAAGCTGGTGTTTGTGTTTGGAAAACCTAAAGTACTCATGGAATGCATTTCCTAATGATTTTTAAGTCATAGACTAGTTGTATGTTTTCACCTCCAAGATGTCTGACAGAAAGTTTGAGAAATTGATACCTCTTTTTCATTGTTTTAAGTTAATACCTTTTTGACTATGGTCAATTTTTTTCAGATTTATTATCCATGAAGTCAGCTGTCTTGTTAGCATATTTCACTCTTGCATTTGTTTAGGGACCCTGAATTATGGTATGTTGTTCTGTAGGGTAACATAAGTCACTCTTTTGCTGGTATTTGTTGTTCAGTGTTGAAATGTCACCTTTGGGACTCTGACTGTCATTCAACAAATGTTAATCTTTCTAGTAACTTTTAATCATCTTGATAATGAGAGAAGAAGATGGAAATGGTTATTAGGGGAGAAGATCTGAAATTTTATGGACTTTAAAGTATTCCAGGATATTTATACTGAATCATGGTGGTGCTCTTGCTTTTATTTCTAGTTTTCCAGAGGTGAAAATATGCCACCTTTTCTTTCTTCCCTAGAAGGAGGTAAATAATAAGGTAGGATCTGTTTTAACATCATCAAGAATAGAATGCAGACTTGGAAATGAGACCACTTGTTTGGTTATGAGTTGTATTATTGATCTCCTGTTGTTTCTCTATATTGAACTTGCTTGTTTTTCTTATGATAGGTCTTTTTCAAAGACAAGTATCTACTTGTGTTTTCAGAGAAACCAGATGGCTTCACTGGCCTTGGTGGTCTTGAATCTGCGGTGAACAGTTTAAATACTTGAAACTTGCTTATTCCTCTTGGTTATTCTGAGCTTAAGCTTTTTAAATTTATATAAACTTCTGTCACAATCTGAAGAATTGTTTTCAGTCTGGTAATATTTTGTGATTAAAACAAAATAATGCACTACAGTATTAAAGTTTAAGCCAGGTCACTAATTATAATCCTTCAGTAGGAATTACTTTCGCATCTGGTAATAGGAAATAAAAAGATTGTAGATTGAAGGTGCTTTCCCTAAATGTAATTGCCATTTAAAATTATGTAAATGTCAAATTGAAGCTTGTTCCAACAGAATGCTTAGGGTGAGGATCTGTGATAAAAAGAATAATGATTGGGGGTTTTTTTCCTCATTGAAAGAGTGTTTTCCGTGTTGATGGGGTTTTGTTGGTGGTGTGTATGCACAAGAAGGATCCTAGTATGTGTTCTAAACACACTTTGTATTTATCATTACTATGATTAGTTCCATGACACTACCTTAATATGCCCGCCTTTATTTTTGTAGTATAATTAGAGGAGAAAAGTCTTGATCAGGAGACATACAAAGACTAAGTATGTGGAAGAAGAAGATACTCTGCTGGGTATTTCAAGGACTAATACATAACCAAACCAGTTCAAGTACCTGATCAGTTAAATACTGCCTATGATTTGTTGGTATCATGCTGAGAATAAAACAGGTGTGTGTAGTGACTGGAAGCAACCCTCTTATATTCCTTGGATATTTTTTGCACTTTTGGCTTATGAAACCCTGTCTTCCTTCTTTAGTAGGTTTTTAATCAAATTGTTAATGAAAATATCGTGTACAGGTTATTGCACATGTAGATTTCTCAAGAATTTGCATTGGTTTAGCTAACTGTTTAAAAGATAACTGAAGTATGTATTGCAGTGTCCAACATTTGAGTCTTGTACCTCTGCACTGCCTGGTGAGATTCCATTTCCTTTAAAATAGAATTTGACTCATTCAGGTATTACATTCTCCAGAATATCTTGGAGAAGATTAAGTCCTGTATCATCTAAAGAATGGCCTTGTCCAATGCCAATGGAGCAGACAAGGCTGTAGCAACTCTTATGAGCCTTTATTATGAAAAGATGTTACAAGTGCTGTATCTTTTGTCCTCTTTTCTTCAGAAGGTATAGCTTTTACCAAAATAAAACAGAGAAGAAGTTGCTGATAAATTCTTTGGATAATTGTGAAAGTAGCTCACATCTGGGAGTGGAAGGAAAACAAAAAAAAAGTTGAACATGTAGTGCTTGCTTCCTCAGATGCACAATGGCAGCAACCAACATTTGTAGCCTCTCTGACAGACTTCAGTGGATTACACCTTGTCCAAAGAAAAGCTGTCTGCAATTTTAGCACAGCTGTGCCAAAGCAGGAGGTTCCCTTTCTATAGGGGAGGATTGTTGCTTTCTGTTGCTCCAGTTTCTCCTTCCACTAAGTCTACTCAGGGCAGCATTTCTCTTACTACACCTTGCAATAGTAATAATAAACAGAGCTGACATAAGCACAAACTAGGAATGTTTCTGAAGACTGATTATCGTAAAAAAACTCCAAAGTAATGATGTTGCTGTTTTACATTGATCCATGTTAGACTACAGTTGTGACTGTTCTCAGTGTTTCGGGTGCTGTTGTAAATAAATTCGTGTTCAAAAAATTGGAATGATTGTCCATATGCCCCAGTGGCCTCTGCTTGCTTTAATTTTCACTACTGTGACTACGAGAGAGATATTTTTACCCAGTATCTGACAAGTGAATACAAATGTCTTCTGTATGTGTCATTGCCACAGGTTTTTTTTGTCATAGCTTGATATTATGAGAACAAAAGAAAGCTGGGGACCCTAGTGAGAATGTTAGAGAGGGATTAACAGAGCCTTGTAGCTATGGAGTTAAGCTGGGCTTCTGTTTTCTCTGCCAGTGACATCTTGATTTATGCATACTGGGGATGTTTTTAAACACAGAAGCAATAGGAAATAAGACAGTTTGCTTCTAGCTTGTGTTTCCGGCAGGGCTTCTTGGCTTTGCCTTCCCGTTAGACAAGAGTATTCAGAACATAATCTTTTTGTTCCATACTCTTGTTGCTGTTTATTTGTTTGCTGGTTATGTAAAGCTCTCGGCTTGAATTTGTTCTCCCCTTGCCCAAATATTCCTTGAAGACGTCAGTTGGGAATGTGCATACCAAAAAAAAAAGAAATCCCTTGTGCACATCCTGTTTTCAGATAGTGTTATTTCCTTCAGTGTGGTGCTTCTACTGAGAATATGGCTCCACAAGGATATCTGCTGTGTGTGACTCCTAAGGAGAGAAGTGCACAACACATGGTGTAAGAGATGAGCAAGGGCGTTTTAGCTAATGCATGGAATAGTCGTTTTTTGAGTATACTTTTTTATTTTGTATATTACAGGTATCTAAGTAGTCTAAATTGCACTTCAGGATTTGGGTTTATTGGGGTTTTGTTTGTTTTTCTCAGGGTTCATAGTAGGAAAAATATAGTCAGTGTGGTAGCAGTTTGAATACTCGGGCTGTCATTGTGGAGCAGGGTACCCGCAGATGAACGCGCAAGCACTGAAAGCAGCAGTCTGGAACAGGAATATAAACTTCTCCCTTGACTTACTTCAAAGGTGCAGATTGCTGAGGTAAGCAAGCCTGCAAAATTGAGATGGATTAGCCGTAAAGTAAGCGTTAACTACTGTGAAAACAAGCCTTCCTCCATTGCCAAGCACTTCTGAGTGGCCTGTTGCTGGTCACTTGCTAAAAGGTGATATAATTTGCAATTCTAATAGTGTGACACCGTTTTCCTGCCATGCTGAAATACTTCCCAGGATTTCAATATAGATGAATATATTTCTAGCGAGCATAATTTTGCTTATAGGTTTAATCTAAAAGCATTGATGGAATTTTATTTTTATTACAAAGACAGGAGCTTTTAGAATGTATCAAAGGAGTTTTACTAGAAAGATGATGGATTTTAACCTCTAGGCCTGTCTCAGTGGTCTTTGGTATTAAATTGCTAATACAAGGTACTGATTAGGATCTTCCCATTCAATGCAATCATATTGCTTCATCTTTTGTAGGCTTCTGTAAAACAACCTCTTAAGCTAATGTAGTTACAGTGCTGATAAAAAATAAAATATGCCTTCATCTTTGTAAAAAAGCACATGAGTGTAGAAGCTTCCCTGGTACTTTAAGTGTTCTGAAACAATAAGACTAATTTTTTCTACCGAGAATTTAACCATAATATTGCAGTACTGGTTTTGTCAGTAAGTCCTTGCATGATGTTTGTCACCCATTTCTAATACCATATCTAGACTTTGTATTGTACCACACAGAAACTGTGCTATCTCTTGTGGTTTTGAGCTATGATAAAATATAGATGATAATTTTTTATTTTAGCAGTATTAGAGGCTGAATAATAAAAAGTGAAATTTACAGCCTGTAGGTTTTTTAATTTCATTTTTTTTCCTATTAGAATTCTCCTCCAGTTCTCCTATTGTGACAATATTTTGCATCATTATACAGAATAAATGGTTCTAATGTTTGTCATATAACTAATCAATTTTGGTTTGGAAAGTTCCTCTCCCTAATTCCTATCTTTAAAGTCTTTGTTATGATTCTAATTAGTAGGTATTAGCATATGTATCAAAATGCAGAATGTGCAAGTACTATTTGGAAAATTAAATGCTAGGTTTAGCTCATCATTTGTATCATTGAGCTTTATTTTGAACAAAACATTAGCACACTGAAGTATGAAAAGTATAAAATTATAGCATAAAATCAACATCAATAAAAAACTGTCTTGTGTACATGGCTTTTTCCTCTCTTAGTATCCATGCAGCTGGGCAGAAAAAGAACCATCTAACAAATGTGTTGATATTCTTCATGACTGAGACTGGAGAGGTAAATGTGGAATTCTCAATATGGAGTTGAAAGTATAAAAACATTAAATTGTTTTTATAATATTGATAAGTGGGAAATGGGATGGATCACTTGGAGGAGGAGGAGGAGAATTTTCCAGGCAAAACAAGCATATTTTTGTTTTGCCATTTACAATAATGGACCACCCAGCATAAATGCTGGTATCACCATGCCTACCATAGTCACAGCCATGGACTGGATGATCCTTGGCCCAGGAGCTCTGGCTACACCAGGAATTGTGCCCAATCACTTCTACTGTGATCCTTCCTCTATTTTTAAAACCTTCTCTTCTGGAAAGATGAGAAGAGAGGTGAAAAAAGCTGTAGAGCTTCCTAATTTTTTTCAGATTTGGCATAAATATATCATTTGGTATCTTGTTCTGCTCACTACAAATTACATAATTTTTAAATATATATGCTTTACTTTTCTCTCCAGAAGAGAGAAAACAACTGAAACAACTAAAGCTGAAGTAACAAATGAAGAATCTGTAAAGGTAACCTTGAAGATTTTCTGTGGGACTGAACTTCAGGTATAGTTTTACAAGGAGTAGTAGGTCTTTATAAAAAGCACCACAGTATCCTGTAACAAAATTCTTGCTATCACAGAAAGACTGCAATTTACGCCATAGTTCCCTGAGTGCTTTGGGACTGCTGAGAGAAGTGTCCTCCTCTCACTGTTGGAGCTGTTTATTCCTTTCTTTGCCAGCTCAAGTGCTTGAGTGCTTGGGAATTGGATCCTGCTACTAGTGATGCAGCTTAAAACTAATGGAAAGAAAACAGCATTTTATTTCAGTTGGGATCAATTTCTGATCTAATTCACTGTACAGCTGCACAAGTACCTCTGCATGGGAGAGGCACAGAGGGGAGATTGGAGAGATAGAGGGGGGAGTGGGATCAATTGTAATGGTGGTAGTGACAGTTTGCTGGCTTGATGTATTAGTAGAACTGTGTTATTAGGTGCTATGGAAACTTGTTAAGTGCTAGACAAGATGAAACCTTTTTTCTATAACCCAGGCTAAAATAATCCATTTTCAGTTAAGTAACATATCCTCTGAGAAATAATTTTTCCAGTGTCTATGAAGTTGTTCTTCACATTTGTTACAACTGTGGAACCAGAAATGTCACTGATAGAACATGCTTCTGTTTGGTGGGAGAAAAATAACCTCAAATCTGGTATCAAAGTGTAATCAGTCAGGATGGCCAAGTTGGTAAGCAGAAGATTAGAGGGGTCAGGGCAGTTGCAGAAAGAAGCTGCATGTTGGCTTGCTGGTTATGCTAATTGCTGCAGATTTTATGAGGTTTTGTGGTGATGATTTGTATGTACGTGTGTGATTTTTATGGGGTGGTAGGGAATGCTAATGTGGTTAATATGCTTCAACAGATGCTTTAGCACACTTTCCATAGATGCAGGTTTTGACTGAGTCTTAGCCTTTTTAACTTCACTATCATTGTTTGAAGAATAGTTTGTACATCAGTGTATTTTCTGCTAAAATTAGATTGGTTCTCTTTTATATGCAAGTTGCTTTGCCACAGCAAAGTGAATGCAAATTGGAGTCATTCTGTATAATTTCTTTTGTGTTTTGTCACCCTCTATGGTAACAGCCAGCAAAAACCTCAACTCCAAGTTATGCCTGTCTCTTGCTATATTTTTCTTTTCTGCTGACGTAACGCTCGGTACTCTGGGATGCTGTGTATCCTGGGGACAGAGATGCGTTCCCTTTGTGGATAGTCACATGTAATCTTTCTGTAAAGGACTGACTTAGATAAACACTTTGCCAATTGCTGGGTGCAGCTGTTAGGTCTGAAATCCTGTCTATTGAATATGTGATTATAGAAGAATAACGGTAAATGTGCTCCCTCTCTTAGTGCCACAGGTGGCAAACTCGTGCTGGCCAGGGCACCATAGGGAGGTTAGGAAGTGGGATGTGTATCACATACTGTCTATTGCCACATGCTCAGCCAGATGTTTTGGCATGTAAAAATCTAGTGTGTAACTTAAAAAAAAAAGCACTTAAAATGAAATTACATGAAGTTCTTGACTAAAATCAATTATAACAGAATGTTCTTAATTTGCTTTCGTTGCAAATTGTACTGTTTTGTGTGACTCACTGAAGATGACTAATTCTGTTCACCCTGAATTTACCTAGCTGCCATTCAGAGTACATTCCTTGTGACTCAGTTCATGCTTAAAATTTCTGATTTTGTGCACATTTTCCCAATAATATTTGTGCTTCTAGGATGCAAGGGGCAGTGACTTAATACACTTGTTACAGGACTAAGTATGCTGTGCTCAGGCACAGTGCTTTAGAGGTCTCCAGTGTATTGTGAAATGTAGCCATGTATGTTTATCAGGAGCAGCTGGTTTTGTTCTGTGGATGGATCCATTTGGGGGAAGGGGGACAGTGCCAGTGGCTTTTAGAGATTAGCTGGTGACAGTTTTGCTTGGGAAGCATATCAAGTTTTAGCAGAGCTACTCTAAGAGAGGGAGGAGCTGGAAAGGCACTGCACAAGCTCTACTGATCTTTTCAAGTGAGAAGAAGCCTTCAGGATTTGGTTATCTGCCTGTGGGTCTAACTGCAGCCTTGATTAGAGGAATGTGGAACACTTGCTACTGAAATAAAGATCTGGCTGAGCTGGTACAGGCAACATTTGGACGTGCAAGGCCTAGATGAGGCATCAGAGCAGCTGTGTCCTTGTGCAGGCGAGAGGGAGGCTGTCCAGTTTATTGGATCTTGTCAGATCATGGCAGTGCATGCTTCTTAAATCCCTCGGGGTAGGGAGGGAGTGTTGAAGTAAGGATGGCTTATTTTAGGTAAACAGATTTAGACAGCAGTCCATTTTCTTGTTCCTTTCCTGCTAAGAAATGTGGGGACATCTCACGAAAGGGTAACGTTCAATCTTTGAAATGCTCACATCTGGCATGTTTTGTGGGCAGGAGCTGCATGGCAGGTATGAGCTGGGCACAGGCCTGCAGCAGCCTGGTTAGCTTTGGTGCCTTTGTTTAATTCAGGAAGCGGTGGACGTGTGTTTGCTTTTAAAGCTTTTCCTATTCTCATGCTTCCCTCGTGCTTTTTCCTAAGTGGGTATCGATTAAATGTTGACAGTAAGGATTTGATGATTGTACTGCTTCCTTTTGTATTAAAGTGTAACTGTAAATTCTTTTCATAGTGAAAAAGCAATGGAAGACTTCGGGGTTTAACTCTTGGTTGCTAGAACTTCATGTATTTGGAGAAACAGAGGGGTTTTGTGGGGTGCACTCTTGTAGTATATTATAGTTATTGCTACATTCCGTCTACCTATTTTTAATATATGAAGCAAATGCCTTTCTCTCCAACTATGCAGAAGAGACTTGAGAATAATGCCTTTCAAACAAGTGCTGTATTTTGTTTGATTATCTTGATCTTGGAAGGGACAGCCTTGGTGCTGCATGTCAGAGTGTAATTCTGTACTGTCTCTTGCTGTGCTTGGAGAACTAGTTACACAGGAATGGATTCTTCTTTCTTGGAGAGGAAGGTCCCCTGTCTTTTGCAGTTTAGACCTGGCTGATATAGTACTGACTGATCTGAGAAGTGGGAGAATGATTGATAGATAAATTTTGGAGCTGAAAATTAGACGTAAGATACAAATAAGTAAATAAAATCTCTTCAAAGGAAAACATGTAACATTTGAATTGCACAGAACAACATGAGTTATACATGAGAAAGAACTTGTTCTGTGCATATACGCACATATATATGCATATAGGTCTGTGACAGTCCACTTGATGTCCGGAGTGATAAAACTGGAGGTCGTCATCTTGTCTTTTAAGCTTTTAAGTAGTAAACTTTTCACTCCCTCAGAGCAGAGTCATATGAAAAAACCTGATTAAGGCTGTGGTGCCACTGAGAAAAAACATGATGTGATTTTCCTGAATCTGTTACACCACTGGTAGAATATTGCTGCTTGATTAGTCTGTCATCTTTAGGAGGCTCTGAGATGCTCCACCAACAATTTGTGTCTGTATGCAGTGAATGGGGGACAAGAACTTTGTGGGATGAGGGAGAAGGTTAATGAGAGCCAAAAAGATACAGGCATGTTGATAAAAACAAAGTGATTGTCACTTTGGAAAACAGTAGTTATTCTATTACCTGTGGCTGAGTAGTCCCAGATCTAAACATTAAACTTTGAAGTTTTGGAACTTGTTTGGAAGCGGGTTGTAGAAGACCAGTAAATGAAGAGGCTATAGAACTTCTTTAATTTAACAAAATCTTCATTGAAAAATTTGAGAGAAATATTTTGAATGAATGATGTGTGTGGATTTGAGCACTTGGGAGAGATATGCTAAATCCAGCTCCCACCTGTTTCCTAAATCAAGCCTTAAAAAGTTCTGTAGTTTAATTGTAAACTTTAAAGTTGTTTTTTTCCCCTCCTCACTGTAGTGCTTTACTCAGTGTAATTGGGAACATTTTACAATAGTAATGAACTTGGCAAGAGAAGAGCCCTTTGCCTGCTGCCAGAGTAAAGCAAATAAACAAATAAGGAAAACAAAAGAAGATCCCTCCCTGTCCCCTTGGCGGGTTGCAGGAGCGGCTGGCACCGCTGGACATGCTGGCGGAAGGGTGGAATGTCCTGCCTTGCATTCCACGCAGATGGCCTGGACCCCAGCCACCCCAGCAGAGCAGAAAATACTGTGCTCTCAGCCATGCCACTTGTGATTTAATTGGAACTGAAGCTAACTTTAAAAAGCAGTGCATCATCAATTAGAACTGTTTTTATGTTCTTCCAGAAATTACACAACCGTTTTGCTAAGGAGAAGTTGAATTCTTCCATCAGACAAACATTAGTGGGAACTTCATCTTAAGGATAATACCTTTTCCTTTTCGGGTACCTTGCCACTCAGAAAAGCTCCGTATCCCATCTGAACAAAGCACAGGCATCACCTGAAGAGAGTAATTTTTCCGTAGTTGCGTCTTCTGGTTCTCAGCAAAATACTGGCTTTCTGCTTTCAAGGATAGTGACATAATGCTTCTGGGGTTGCAAATACCAGTGCAATTGCTCAGGAGCATTTGGGACTGCTTCTGGAGTGGTTTTTATATAAATATTGTCTCCTGATAAGTGAATAAATCTCATAGCACTCTTGCAGAAACCTACGCTCTGAAATTCTGAATTAGGTTCTGAGTATTTTATGTATTAAGACTGATTGTAGAAGAAATGTGGTTCTTGCAAGTCCCAGGCACTCACCTGAGCTTGTCTTTGTTTGCTGTCTGTAGCACCGATTATAATAACAGCTTCTTACCATTAATGAAATCTGCAGGTAGCAGGAGAGAGGAATGGTGCTCTTTTCCTGTAGCTTCCATACTGGTACTGTTTGGTTAGTCACCACTAAGGAAACAGACCCCTGTAACCTTAACTAAAGGATGCAGTAATGATGCCTTGTAGTTATTTATCAGGCAAAATCTGACACTGCTAGGGAAGTAGAACACCCTGTCCTTAATTGATGCTTTGTAGGTTTCTAGTAGGGAAAAATCTGTGACTAGCGTCACATGTTGTTTTCAAATCTGGAGATGGACTAGTTCATGTTTGTGGGATGAAATAATTTTAGGAAAAACATGGAAAAGTACTTCACCTAATTCTACAATGTAGTCTTTACACTGTGGAATGCAGGCTGGTAATTCAGTGCTTCCTGATGGTTGATAAGAAATTGTTCCTCACAAATGATGGAAGTATAAAAGCTGCTGTATTGATTTCTACTAAGTGTTTAATGACTGGGAGGACAGTGCTGTTTAGAAAACTAAGTCCAAGTAGTCCCTTTCCAGCAAAATATTTCAAGATTGCAATGCGAATCTGTATATTAGAATAACAAAGCACAAACCAGATTGTCTCACTTGAGGCCAATGAGTATTTAAGGCCAGTGCTATCTCAACAGCCATCCAAAGCTTTGTGAAGCAAGGAGACACCCAATGTGCAGGCACCAACCACCTGCCTGCTCCCGGTGCAGGAGTGCAGAGGGAGAGGTGAAACTTTAATATTGGTGGCCTTGCAGGTTTGTACTGTGGACTACTGTATGGATTCGTGGAGATTGTGCAGCTGTGAAAGAACACAACTGCAAACTGGAAGTATTTCCTTGTGAAGAAAACAGCCAGCAGCTGTTGGATGAGTGTCTTTTGTTGCCCTACCAGAGTTTGAGCCAAGTTTTAGATTCACAACATGAATTTTTTCAAAAACTTTGTGTTGCACCCGAGCATTTTTCTATGCAGGTGAGTGCATGGTAGTTACTTCTGCATTATTTTCACACTAAAAATGAAAAATCTCCTAGATCACAGTACATTGTAAGATTTGGTGTGTTGGTTTTCCAGTGTTTGTAATTCAAACCTGCAGCTCTTAACTTCCTACTGATAATATTTTACTGTTGGACAGTATCTTCACTTCCCCATAAACATGGTTTAATTGTGCAGGTTTCATGCTAATGTTGGCTATGATTATGCTAGGCCTCCCATTTACTCCGAAATGTTTTTCCCTCAGCTAAACATTGCTTTCAGATACAAACAAGAGGACAAATTACTTGCAGCACCAGATAAGTGTGTACGTGGTTGTCTGAAAAATGCTTTCATTTTTTCATCAGTGTATATTTCATGATGTCTCTTGTTCTAGAATGTCCAAAGGCAATTACCAAAAACAAATCAATGCTGTATGATAATTCTAAGAGAAATGTACTGCTTGGAGCTGACTATTTAAATATCACCTTCTTGCTAACTAAAATTGGAGGGAAAGGATTACATTAGCCAGTTAAAAAGGACAACAATCCCCGTTTTTAACAAGCCATGTAGCTTTTTCCACTGTTCTCAGCATCCCTTGGTCAAGCTCAAGAGAGCAACCTCAAAGTCGAGAATTGCTATTTCTTCATTAGGCAGTGTCCTTCAGCAGGGTTTATAATGGTGTGCTGTGAGTTCTGCTAACCAGTGAATTTTAGGTTCTATTTATTTCAGAGTTTCTTGTTGATGATTAATCAGTTTTATTTATTGCCCCGGTTGGTTGGAGGAATGTCTGTACACCTATTCCACCACAGCTTTCCAAAGTCTGCATTTGGTTGCGATGAACATGTGCTACAAGCCTATCCCAGAGACAAGAATGTGAAGTTATCTAGCTCTCCACCCTCTGAGTCCTTGAAGAACTGTTTCTGGTGAGGATGATAGAATACCTCTAAACTTGCTCCTCACAATTAAGTCTCTCTATATTTCCAGAAGGGGTGAGGGAAAGAATTTTGCTGTGTCCATATTGTTATAGTTACTTGCTAGGAGAATTTACTAAGAGATGCTTGTGAACATGAAATAAAATTATTTGCTTAACAAGTGGAGCTGCTCTTGATGTGACTAACTGGATTTCAGATTTTCTTGCTGTCTCTACAGAGAGCTTGTTTAGGACTCCAACAGAGCTGCATTTTTATTTTGAATTTGGCTATTAGCACACCAGGTGACTTCAGACACATCTCTTCAGCTCTCTTGTTTTTCACTTCCCATTTCTAAGAAGGCAACTTTCAGAAAGTTACTGAAAACTGCTGATATTTCAAAGACTCACATACGGTGATAGCCTTGAGATACTTAGTCTGCATCTTGTTAAGCTGTTGATAGGACTAAAACATTGGTAAATATGATAAATATCAAAATAGCCTAAGGGACAAATTAACTTTTGTTTAGTTCTTTCCTCAAGATGACTTTTTTATCCACACAGACCCTGACACCAGAAAATGCAGCACACCTGGAATATTAGGGAGTGGGTTGCCACCAGTGACTCCAGCCTGTGATTGAATTTCAGTGTGTCTTCACTCCCTAGTGTAATACGGGGGTACATAGGTTGCAGCTGGTTTTCCACTGGTCAGGATGGATATAGTTATCTCTATGAGCTTTGCTCTCACTTGTTGATTTTGGAGAAACTTTGTAGCTTCTGCACTGATTGCTAGCGCAGCACCTCAGGGGTGGCTGATAACCTACATTTATTGCTGTAGCAGCACTGCTGCAGGCCTGAAGAAAGAGCAGGAGTCAGAAAAATAACTTTAGTTTTCAGGTGCTAGAAAGAGTCTTACAAATCACATTGAAAATGTTTAAAAATTGATATTCTGTGTACATTTCATACTCTTCAGGCTAACAGGGAAATTTTTGCTTGTGTAATAGCCTAATCTGCAGATTAGTTGTGCATAGTTATAAAGAATTAATGCACTCTTGGTTCCAGCTAAATGGAAAAATTAACAGCAAACCATTTGAAGAACCAGCCTTGAAAATTCTGTACCATTCAGATGTTTTTATGTGGGCTTCTGAAAAATTATACTTTGTAAATGGAATATTTTCCCTGAAATAGGAAAAAAAAGTAGTATTTTTACTAAACTACACTGTCTAAAATGCTTATATTTTGACTGACTGGATAATAATAAATAACTGCTGTGGTAGTCCATGAAATAAGTGATAGTGGTAGTGAGGACAATGTTTTGAAACAATGATTTCAATTCAGATTGGCTTGTTTATACATTTTAAAAAGTAAGCAGGAGTTGCTAATAGAGCTACTGTTGTATTTTGTTTCAAAGTTATCTGTGAAACACTACCAGGAATTTTAAGATACATCTGGCATGACAATAAGTTGAATGACTTCTGGCAGCATTTACAATAAGAGACCTCTAAACAGTGTCTTGGGTACTTTACTTTTTAGTGTAGATAGATCTCCTACTTAGACCACATTTTCAAGGAAGCCTCTGAAAGGCGATGCAGCAGGTTTGTCAGACAGGCATACTTTACCATCCTGGATAGGTTTATTTTGCCTAGAATATCCAGGCCTGAGTCAGAGGGAAGGAAATGTGACACTCTTGTGTCCTGTGGCTTCAGCTTAGATTTCCATCTACGTTGTTGCTCAGGCTTTGAGTTTCTTATTGTTGCTTTACTGTGGTAACATGATAACTATGAACACATTTTTTTACTCATAATTTTTCTGCAGAGGTCTGGGACATGCTTGTCTAAGAAGAGGGCTGTAACAGCAAACCTCATATTTAAAACTAGCTTGTCACTTGTGTATAGTCATCGCCAGAAAACAGTGCCCTGATTTTCATTTTTAAAAGATCTTCCAATTTAACTTACCAGCTTTTAAATCTGTAATGCATTTGCCTGTTAGGTAATACATGTTTTAAATATATTATTCATGACTGAACGTTTTCAAGGGTGATTTCCCTCTGCTGTGGACCACTGCATCTTCACAAACAGTTTTTGCAGTCCCTGAGAAGGAAACAATTTGAAAGATTCCATTATCTAAAGAAGTGATTTCCAACTGAGGAGTTTCTTTAAGAGGAAGGCCACCACTAACATTAAGGATCTGAAATACACATTCATCTCTTCCTGAACAGTAGATGAATTACCTTTCAGGTTTTTAATTTAAAGCCATATTTCTGCTGTCAAGTAAGAATGCCACCTGATGTACGAGGTGTTTCTCATTGGGCTGTGAGAGGACCAAGACCTTTATGGAGGGGAAACACTGCCCTCGGTGCTGGCCTGGCTTTAAGCAGCTGCCCTAAACTGACAGAAGTGTGTAGCTTCTTAAGTGTAGCACAGTGGTATTCCTCATAACGACCTTGGGAGGTGAATATTGTGTGTCCCAGAGAAGATGGAGGGTGTTGTGCTTGGGGTCCCTAAGTAACACATTTCCAAAGGAACATTGTGCAGCCTCTAGCAAATTGAGAAGATACGTGCTCATAGGAAGGATGCTTCTGCTTCTATTGCAAGTATAATTCTGGAAGTGTAATGATAATGAGAGGAAGTGGAGGACTTCCTGCATTAGTTTTTGTGGCTGTGTGAAGGGGCTGCCTGAATTGCAGCTGTGTTGCACAACTGATAAAAGTTATATTAGGCTGGGCTAAGTCTCCTGAGATGTGAACTATTACACCTTCTCTTCGTGCTGCATGCAGAGTGGTTAAATTCTTATTAACCTGGAATTCAGAACAGCAGTAATAATCACCGAGTATGCTATTTGTCTCTGTATTTTACTTCAAATCAATTGCTTCCCCACAAAATGTGTTGGTGCTAGACTGTCCTTAAAATACAATTCACCCCTTTGGG
Source organism: Parus major (assembly GCF_001522545.3). Taxonomy (NCBI): domain Eukaryota; kingdom Metazoa; phylum Chordata; class Aves; order Passeriformes; family Paridae; genus Parus; species Parus major. Next base: position 15,673,099 of record NC_031774.1, read on the forward strand.
AAAAATTTCCACTGTAAAATGAATTGCTTAGCATGTAAGTCTGTGTAAGCTGGGAGAAATTAAAGTGTAATGGCAGGCCTTTAATATTGTGATATCCCTCTTACTGGTCTCTAAGAAAGAAAGGGAGAAATTCTAAACGGGGAAATGATAAATTTTATTTGGAAAAAGCTTGGGATATATGTGGTGTGCTGGAGGGAAGGTAGTTTCTTAAATTCCTTTCTGAAACATCCAAACTACTTTTACCTGATTTCTGGATTTTGACTTCTGCACTATGGATTTATAAAGCCATTTGATGAAATGTTACTGAGTGTATTTTATTTATTGTCTTTTTGGTGATGACTATTAAAATGCTAATCATACTTATCTGTTCAGTATTTTGTTTCATAATATCTTTACAGTGGCTTCAGTGAATACTTTTTCTATTTATTCAATGTACAATGTTGGTTTCTTTTTCAACTTAGAAGTTTGTTTGTATGATTTCTTTTTTTAAGGTCTGGGACCTTGATGAACTTTACTGTAGGGTTGAAGGGTGATTTTGAGGCCAGTATGTGAGACATTTATTTAAAGTGTAAGGAGAAGTGATTTTCTATTTCTCTTCTGCCTTCGTAGGGATATGGTTTTGTATTCTCTACATAGCAGGAGAAGTGCTTTGGAAAGTACACGTTTTGGAAGGTGCTTTTTTCATGTCTGTGGGTGAGAAGTATTACTGTGCTGGTTAGCAAGAGAGCTTTTCAGAAAGAATAACACATGCCAGGTTTAATTAGTTCAACCTTGGTGGCTGATAGTGGTTTTTTTGGGGTTTTGTTTTTTTGTTGTTGTTTTTTTGAATGGTCATGACCACTCAAGTTAAATAACTTAAAGAATCAAATACACTGTAGTCATGGGGGGTGGAGGGAACTATAGGTGAAAAATAGCTTGTTGCATCTGGAAATTTTTTATCAGGGAAAAGAATACTTTGGGAAAATCAACTTGATTTTCCTGTCATTGTGCTCTACCGCAGGTGTGTATATCCTGTATTAAACCAGGCAAACTAGAATGGTCCTGTTTCCCAGCAACCCAAAGGGTGTGTGTTTGCCTTTGATAACTGCAGTATGTTTAAAGCCACATATTTGAAGATAATTGAGGAGTCTTCTACTTTCAATATAGAATAAGATGGATTAGGTCATTTCTGTCAAGGATATAATGCTGACATTGCCAGTTAGCTAGACAAAAAAGATTTTATGATGAGATACTGATCTTGTGGTGTAACTCACTATAGAAAAAACAGAACTCTAAAAAGCAGATACTGAAGACAAGGGTCCAGTCACACTATAAAAGCTGGTCAATTATGTAGCATTAGGATGAAAAACATCAGAGAGAAGCTCAATTTCCAAAGTCCAGCTGCTTCCCTATGTGCAATGCTGTAGATAATGCAGGAAATAAATAAATACAAATGTGGATTCAGAAGAATACCTAAATTTTCCAAGTGCATAAAAAGGCCAAATATTAAGTTTTGCATATCACTGCAGGCCACGTATGTTTACCTTTGTGTGCTGATGTCTTTCTGAACAGCTTTATTCAGAGAACTAAAACATTGATTTCCTGTTCTTTAAGAGGAAAATGAGTGTGCTGCCAATTCTTCTTCAGCTGCCTTCAGTTATTTTACCTATGTATATGTGAGAAGACAAACCATGGGCTAGCCTGTCTGATCAACTGCCTGTGTTATAAATCTCCTCTAACACTGGGCAAGGACAACATTCCAGAGTATGTCGGTCTTCTCAGGCTTCATAAAAAACATCTCAAAGGTCAGATAGAGGGAGCATGCTAATTAAGGAGAAAAATGTTTTCTTTCTGTACATTCATATATCAAGAAATTCAGAAATACTTTCCATTACTTTTTTTATAATTTCTGTGTATTGAATGGATATTAGTTTCCAATGAAATGAGTATTTTGTCCAAATTCTTTTATTTAGGGAGCTTGCTGTGACTCATTTTAAATTGTAGTGGTCAAGTTTTGTCACAGTACTACAAATAAGGATTCATATTTTTTTAACTGCTTAACAACCTCCTTTTCTGGAATTTCCTCCTTTATTATAGTTGAGAGCTGTGGATACCATAAGCATAACTGCACTTTGCATGAAATCTCAGTCAGGATAGCGGCAACAGAATTATTTTATGTCTTTGGTTATTAAATACATGAAAATAAAGGAACACATAGAAAGAATTGTCAGTGATGTTCATGTAATCTGTCATTGGAGTCCATGCTTCTAACTTCCCTTTTAAATGTGCAGAAGAGGCCTACATGGATTAAAGGTCACGGTATGTGTACTGCTGTCAGAGTTCATTATTATGGCAAATTGATGCATTTTGTTCCGTGTCCTCAGTCTCCGTGGGTTGTAATTTCTGTGAAAGGTGGAGATGAATAAACTTGTCTCATTTTATTATTGTAAGATGAAACAGGCATGAATTTCTCATGGTTCTGAGCTTTCTGCCCAGTTCTTGTACTCTGCCTATAACACTCTTCCTGTAATTATAGCTTTTGCATGTAGTTTTCAGCATAGCTGGGCAGCTTGAATCCAGCCTTACATTTATGAAGTTTCGCTGTTTTAATTATTAATGATGGAGAAGGTGTGTTTCTGTGGACAGACAGGTCTCTCCTGTGGTTTATTGAAGGGATGTGTGGAATTTAATGAATTTTTATTCTGTAGTCTTATAAATCTAATTGAAGTTGTGGATTAAAAAAATAAAAGTCAGTTCCTGCAAGCCCTTTGATGCTGTGGATGCTCTTTGTATGCTGGTGCAGCAGGCAGGGTAACTCCCCACCAAACAACTGAGTGTATGGCAGCTGAGTAAGAGAGTGATAATGCATGGTGAAGCTGCCAAGCAGGAAGATAGTGGTGTAATGACAAAGCATGTGGCAGCACTTGGGGTTTTCCAAGAGATAATCCAGCTGTAGTGCTCTTGATTTCTAAGGAAGAAATTTCTAGAAACATGATACAGTTTTATCTTAACAAGACTGACTTGGACTACACTAGAGGTGTTATTGCTTCTGTTGTTACAGGAACAATTCGGTTGCATCTCTTTTTTAAGGTGTATATATCATCTTTCTTCAAAAAACCCAAACCTGCGACCAATTTACAAAAGGCACTTCTTTTCTCAGTTTCACTGTTCCTTCAGTCATCTGGTAATGAGGTTACATAAGTTAAACTGGGTCTGTCTCCTCTTGAATGCAGTGATTAGTGCTCTGAGTAAACTAATCCAGACCACTGCATCCAATATGTGCACACAAGCGTAGCTGAAGCAAGGTAGGGGGGCAGAAAGAGATTACTGGGTAAAAAAAAAAAAAGGGTAATTCAACATGAGTTTCGTCTTCAAATAGGCTCATATGGGGTTCAGAATGAGGACAGTGGCTTGGAAACTTCTATGTATCAAGTGTCATTTTAAGACATTTTTAGCTCTAAATTTCATGAAGAGTAATAATCAAAGCTAAATTTAAACAAGGGGCTTTTACCTTTACAATTGCAAAGTCATTATTGCAATAGTACCTGCCAGTGATGACAGGTACTATTAGTACATTTGATGTGGAATGCCATTTTTTAAAAGTCTTTGTCATTGTTAACACACAAGTGGGCCTTTGGCCTCCCATCCATACATAATGTTTTATTATCAGTGATTTTGGTCCTGTTCCATGGACTATACAAAATTTAATACACTTTTGCATTTTGGAGGAAAAGCTGTATAAGTGAGGGTTTTTTCCTTTTATAAATAAAGACTTGATAGTTTCATCCAAAAGACTACAGTGTACAAAGGTGAAGTACATTGTTTCTGGTTATGTGCTGGGGTAAAATTTATCTGTTATATTGGTTTTAGAATCTGTTAACTCAATGTTTTGTTCTGCTGTATCTGGGCTCTTTTCTGGTAACAGACATAAACAGTAAAAATTATAAGGACTTCACGGAGGCTGCAAATATTTTTCTTGCAGTAAAAGGCTGAGGAGGTTTTTTTTGGTTTTGGGGTTTTTTTTTAAGTAAAGAGGGCAATCAGGATGTTAACCAAGGATGTTCTCCTCAGAAGCCCTGTGTGCAGTGAAAGGTCATTCAGAGTCGGAATTTGTATAGCTTAGAGAACAGGAAGAATAAAATATTGAGTGTAATTTAAAACAACCCCTTTTAACATACCGATTCAAAGGGTACCGTGCAGCAACACGTCAGACGCTGTTCTCCTTGGCTGCTGAGTAATCACTCGTTATTTTCTTCCGATATGATCACTGCTGAGAAATGAAAGCGAGCCCAGGCTGTGGCTCGCAGTGAGCGACAGGACGGTGCCCGCCTTTCCGGAGCCGGGGACCTGCGGGCAGCGGGCTCCCTCTGCAGCCCCGGGAGGAGCTCCCTGCTCTGCTGAGCTTCAGGGATGCGCTTCCCTCTCTCTGGAGTGGCATGTTCAAATTTGCTCTATATGGTCAGGGACAGTCAAGCAGTTCAAACTTCGTGCTCCTTAGAGTTCCAAGCAAAGGTATAGTTCAGCCAGATGTTATTTTGTTGCTAAAAGCACTGCACTTTTAAATTTGGTACAGTATTTCAGTCCTTAAGGTAGTCAGATTTCAGACTGCTCTGTCTACATCTCAAAGTGGAGCAACTGATCCAAAATAGAAACATTGCAAAGTTTGTATCAGAGAAAGTAATGCGATTACTGTTAACAATTAGTTACTAATTATGGTAATTTCATGAATTCCAAGACTTAAATGGATATGGATATATGTTCTTTAAGTATCTTGGGTTTACTACACAAAGGAACATCTCATGACACTATTGTATGACTACTGTACTGCACATGACAAAGGAAAAATTTAAATTTTTATAGGGCTATTTTTGGGTGTCTCACTTTCTGTTCTTTTTAATGTCTTTATCTGTTTGCACTTCCATTGCTAAAAACATGAGCTGTGTCTGCAGTGCTTTAGTGCGGCAGCTCTGATTTCTGGAACCTGTGTGTGTTGGTATTACAGTATGTAAACTTAGAAACCTCTCAGACATCTTTGAAGCCCTCCTGAGGAAGAAGCAGCAGGTCAAAACCCATGATAAAACAGACCCCTGGATATTGTAAAGGCTTTCAGGAAGAAGGATAAATAAGGTACCTGTATGACGAAGGAAAAATCGACTAAAAGTTGCTACAGTTTTCCAGTGCAGGCTCTTTCAGCAGAGGGCAGTACCGGCTCTCTGTGCTTTAATGGTCCAGGGCTGCACCAGCAGCAGGATGTGCATGTGCCAAGCTGGTCTCAGCACAAGCTTTCAGCTGAGTGGGTTTGTAATAGGTGGATGGAGGGGGACTGTGAATAGATTTTGGAACACCTGTGTAAAATTACAGTCAGTGCAGTATTGCAAGGTAAGTTCTGTTAGTCACCCATTCCTGCTGGCAAAGGTTGGTGCATTGTTTTGTTGTCAGCTCCATGTCCAGGTGAACCTATCTGTGATTCCCTGTTTTCCTGCTTGCAAAGAGAGCAAGTCCAATTCACAGGAACCAGCAAAAACAAGGTGATAGCAAGATGTGTTCTGGACTGGTGCTGGTGCTATCAGCTGGTTCAGTGCAGGATAACTACTGCACTGCCACAAAATAAAACCAGCTTTTCACAGAATTGTTCAGGTTGGAAAAGAGTCCAAGATCATTGAGTCCAACCTTAGACCAAACGTCACTGTACCAACTAAACCATAGCACTAAGCGCCATGCCCAGTCGTTTCTTGAACAGCCCTAGGGATGTGGTGATTCCGCCACTTGCCTGAGCAACCCAATGCTTAACCACCCTTTCAGTGAAGAATTTTTTCCTGATGTGCAGCCTGAACCTCTCCTAGCACCGCCTGAGAGGCTGTGTTTCACTTGTCCTATCACCTGTTTCTTGGGAAAAGAGACCAACCCCCACCTCCCTACAACCTCCTTTCAGGTCCTTGTAGAGAGCAATAAGGTCACCCCTGGGCCTCATTTTCTGCAGGCAAAACCACCCCAGCTCCCTGCGCTGTTCTTCATCAGACTTGTGCTTCAGAACCTTCCTCAGCTCTGTTACCTTCTCTGGACATGCTCCAGCACCTCAGTGTCTTGTGGTGAGGGCCCAAAACTGGAGACAGAACTCAAGTTGCAGCCTACTCAAGCCTACTGGAATATTCTAGGCATCTTCCACAAGGTGGAGCTTTAAGGCTCTGTGTCTGGGAATTTTTCCCTCTCGCCTAATATTCAGAAAAAGGAATAGAGTTTATGAAATCTTACAAAATATGTATAAACCAAATCTTTCAACACTTTTAAAGAGAGAGAGTTAAGTTTTAGAGAAAGGAACTGACTCAACAGATATTTTGGACAGTAATATGTCTGAGTCACTGGAATTAATGTTGTGAAAGAGAAAAGGAAGGATTGGAAAAAAAATAGTTCTCATTACTTATTAATTGTTTTGGTATTACTGTTTCTTTGTTTCCAAACTGACTTGAAAGGTAGGCAGAACTAGATAGAGAAAAGCATTATCAAATTAGTTGCTAAGTCTTAATTTGTTGGGAGGAGGCTTTTTTATTTTAAACAGTCCTACCCTAAAAGAAGAGGAGGAAATTATAGATATCAGTTATTCTGATAGATTAAAGAAAGGCAGAAAGCCTATTTCTTTCTGTTGTGCAGCTGTCTTTTTAAGAATGAGCTATGTATGCCCGTTCTCTGGAAGAGCACCTTTTTCTGTTTTTCACTCTGCCTGCCAGAAGTTGCATCTTGCTGAATTCTGGAAAGGTGCTACTGGTATTTCAGGCTGTGTTTCAGTAATCAGTTATCTTGGGCTTCCTATGTTTCTCTGAGTATCCAAACCGTGTTTTACTCTATTGCCATCTTGTCGGAAATCCCCTGCTGTTGATTTTGTTGGAATGGAATTCATCATCTGCTCACTGCGCTGCTGCTGGTAAGGCAATTTTATACATTAACTAGCACAGACATGTGTGGACATGAGCTGATACTGTGCGTACAGAAGCTGGGAAAGAGTTTAGCTGAAAAAGGGAAAGAGGAGGACTGGATGGAGGGGGTAGCAGCAGAGAGAGAGAAAACCAAAATCCCAAGTGTCTTTCTTGTTGGGCTTTTCTACTTCAAGCTAGCCTTTCCTGATGATAACAGATGTTAGTAATCTATTTTTGCCTCATCTCCTTGCATGAAACAGAACTTGAGGATAGGAGAAGTTTACTGAATACTCATTACAAGTGCTGTTTCCCTCTTACCTTTCTTCAGTAAATTCCTGTGTTGTCCTTAGTGTGTTTAGACCAAGAGACTTACACTTTCTGCAGAATCTATCTTGTCACTCTGTGCTTGACTCGAGTTGCAGCTGAAGTTGTGAAACATTTTTTTCAATTTAAATCCTATTGTTTCTTTCATGCTTTACAGGTAATGTCTGCAAGAGATGAGAAATTTGCTATGAATTTTTAAGCTGTGTTTCAGGAGTCTTCCTAGGTTAGGAAGTAAGATTGTTAAGATCTTGGTACAGAGACAGTATATCAGGAATCCACTTTCTCTCTTTCCAACATTACTACCCATCTGATGGTCCTCTCCAGTTTTAAGCACAGAAAATAGTATATGGCAAATGCACTAAAAGGCAGGTGTGCTTTATGCCAAATTACAATGAGTTAAGAGCCTCTCTGGACTGTCTGAATGCACTTGATTCTAGACTTTGTGTAGACTGGTGGCTGAGCCAATCTATAACGCTTCTGCATCTTGCTGGATCTGTGGCAGAGCCAAATTTTTAAGCTTCAGTTTACCTCAGATGCTCTCACAGTCTTGACACACTAAAAACTGTCTAAAATTTATTTTTCTCTGGGTTCCACTTTTTTTTCCCCAGGTATCCTTTTCATTTATTATATTTAAGTATTGGTTTGACCCTAGCTGAGTAGATATAGCTGTTGGTAGGGAATATGTGGGGACTGTTTTGGCAGTTTGAAGAGCTCTTCTCTGTAATAAAATGTTACCTTAGATTTCTGAACCACAACCTCAGAACAGACATTTGACTTGCAAAAAAATGAAGTAACATGTGTAGGGTGGTGGAGTGAGTTTGAAATCATGGAGATTTTTTTTTTCCCCCCAGATGTTACTTGGCATGTTGTATGGACAGGAATTCTTGCCATTCTCTCTTGCTGCTTCTGCCAGTATAGTTTGTCTGGTTTCCAAGGATTCTAAGTACTCTGCCCATTCTCTTTATCAGCAATAGCAGAAAATACCTTTCTTTCCTGAAAACCATAGCAGTATCATTCACTTAAAATACTGTAGATGCAAGCTTTTGCATAATCCATAGTTTTGTAACAATGAGTGATTCCATAACAGTCAGTTCTAAATGCCACTGGCTGTCTATGGAATTGGATAAAGGATTACTCATTTCCCATTCAAAGAAATGGTGATTTTGACAGGGAGTGCCAGGGTGAATTGAGTTAATAAAGCCAAGGATATTGAGGATATATTTACTAGGGGTAAATACTTATTTTTTTATACATGTTACACAGACCAATGCTCTATTGACAAAACCACCCCAAGCTGCCAATTCAGAGGCATTCCTGTGTTGGTAACAGGACACAGTTGTCTCAGAGCAAAGATTTTCTTAGCACTTGTTAGCCAAAAGGCCATAGTTGCTTTATTTGAAAAAAACTTTGGTATGAAGCTATTGAGATAGCAACCTAAGGCAGAGAGCACACTCTGAAAAGGGTGTAAGTGTAGCCTAACCCTTGGAGAATGGCATAGGCAGTTGGTGGCTATTTAGCTGGATTCCCTTATGCTCCACTTTCAGTGTAAGTCCTATTTTCAGTATAGAATGTGACAGAAATGCTGTGTAGCCATTTATTTAGCTTATAATCAGTGTGAGAAATCCCTCTGCACCTTACAAAGAGAGAAGTGTGATAGTGGAAAATATCATTACTGGGAAGATAGATGCTATAATAAAATTGCCTGTGGCTTCAGCATCTCCTTTTTTCAAGTTTACTAGTCCATAGGGTTCATGTCTCATCTTCTGTATGATTATCTTGCATTATTTTCATGACACAGGCAGACCTAGATGCTCATAAAATTGAGAGATCAGCAATATGATCTTTAGCCTTTCGTTCCTGCTCTTCCTGCAGTTTATTGGAGTTTTTGTGCTGAATTCCATGATGTTAAGATGCAAGGAGAATGGTCATTGCACATTAAATGCTAGATTGAGCTTAACTTTAAAAACAGAATTGAAAACAGGGATGTGGAAGTACTGCTTAACTTCCAAGGCAGCAACCTTTAATTTCCTAGTATTTTGCCAAAAATAATTACTGCAAAATTATTTGTCCATTTACTTGCCCCTAGGGCTGTTAGCCTAGCTGTAGCTGCTGGGCCAGGCATGTGCACTTCTCATCCTACTTTAAAAGCCACAACATGTAGAATTTAACAGCTAAGGCAGTTGTCATCTCCATTAATCACAACATGTTCATTTTTATTTGTTTGTTTGCTCTGTAGGTGTATCCTAGTGGATGGCTGTCTGTCTGGGTGTCTGGGCAGTCACTGGCCTCTCCACTTTCCCTCAGTCACTTTGCTCTCTTGGCCTTGTCTGGGTATTTAAATTCTAATTTTTTTCTAAGTTTTCCAGTTTTAGAAGGATTTTCTTTTTCTTTTTAATTCCACATTATTACTCTCCTATAAAGTGTTCCAGACACATGCTGGCTAGAGAGTCAGCTAGGGAAAGGTTGATATGAAAGCTCACACCAAGGGTGTCATCAGATGACATGGCTTCAGATCAGAGGCCAAATGTGACACTGCACTTGGCTGGATTTTGTTCCAGTCTGTGAACCACCCTCACAAGTCCAGCTTTCGTCCCACTATCTGGTTAATAAACTACTGGCTTAAATACAGAGAATCCATCTTCTCAGTGGCAAGGGTATGGGAGCCTTGGATCGTTATGGGACTGGTTTGCTGTGTCCTCTTATGTTGCATTGACTCTACAGCTGATGGACTTAATTTTCTATGATTTTAGTACCTGGTGCATTCCACCATGTTTTATGTCGCTCATATTAGCTACGGTTTGTGGGTGGTTGGTAAATAATTTCAGTTTTAAATATCATAATTTCTAGGTCAGATTTTAAGTTGATGTAATTAGGTGATATGTAATTAGGTGGTATCCAACCATTGATTGTGGATCTGTATGTATATGTGTATAAATTGAATCAAATAATTTCTGATGGAGCTGCACTTTTTTTTATCTGTTGAGGAACTTAAGAAGGGAAGAACTAAAACAGGAACTTAAAACCAGTTCATCAGCTACACCTATTACACAGTAAATGACTGTAAATCACACAGTGGATATTTCGTAAGGGCAGATAAATCTCAATGAGACAATCCTAAATGTTTGTGGGAGGAGCTGTGGATATTATCATGGAGTTAGCATATTATCCTAACAAGCAAGCAGATCACACCCCTTAAATGAAAGGAGTTATCTGAAAAGGATTTGAACTATTTTGAGATTACTTATAAAATTTTTATGCATGTCTCTGAAAAATATTGTTTTTTAATAATGTACAAATGCTAAGAAAAATAAAAACATAGTATATGCAACAAGAATCTAGCCAGGGTAACTCATACAGCTTATTTATAGGATTTTGTTTTCAAAGTGTCCTATAAAGATGTGGTGAATTTTCTTCAAGATAGTTTTTGTATGGGTTTTTTATTTTCTGGTCAAAATGAGACTAAAGAAACATCTCATAGGCAGCATTATGACATGTAAATGATGAAAGTAATAGAAGGACATAGTCAACTAACTTCCAAAATCAGGTAAAGAACAAGAATTAGACTGAAAAATGCTATTGCCAGTGTGGTAGTGGCACTGCCTCTACTACTAGTGCCTCTAGACTGGGTTGCTTCCCCCCACCCCAAGGAAGATACATTTTTGTACTGACCTTTAAAAGACAAAGACATGTTTTGCCACCACTTCACTGTTCTGTTCTTTACTTTTTAGCTGCTAGATTTTTAAGGTCCTATCTAAAACTGGGAAATTTTTTTGTGCTGTGGCAGTCTGTAACTTCTTCTTTCCTACTCCTGTTGGGTTTTACTGAAGTTCTACAATTTGTTCTTTCTCTTGCAGTTCCTTTCCTAAAGTAATCTTTCTAGCCAAGAGCTACATTAGAGCCTTCCTGACAGCTCCAGTCTTTAAATGAAGAGCTGGCTTTGCTTACTGCATTTGATTTTAGAATAGTTTATGCCTAAATGTATTCTACTCTGAAGCATCCAGCTTTAGTTCAGATTTAAACCCTTTTGGCTCTTGGAAATAGTTTCATTATATATATATTTATAGCAAATCGAGTAATGTCATAGCCTTTTATATGAATAGAGTCAAAACAATTGTGAATAGATCTTACTAAAAATTATGAAAAACTGTTGTTCAGTGAAGCTTCAGTTGGAAAGAAAATGTATTAAGAATTTTTTTTAAAAATCTACTTTGGTAAAATTTGTAGTTTCTCAAGGGATGTCAATCATTCTCTGAAGCTTGTATGTGGATGCATAATGTTGGTGAGAGAGAAAGCTCTGTTGGTCTTTGTGATTACAGAATGCTCTGGTTCTGTTGTCTCAGAGATAAGGACTGGTGATCTGGGAGAGTCAGAGTTTGAAAATAGTTCATTGTAGGGTGATGATCCTTAATGAAAGTGAATAATGAGCTTGTGCTTCTGTCACGTTTCAGAAAATCTCCTGCAGATGACAGGGATCAACAGGACTCGGACCTATCTACCTTTTTCTTATGCATCTGCTTGTCAAAGTAGCATCTGATTTGTAATAAAAAGTGAGGCTCTCGTTGTCTGTTCAGACCCCTTTCCTTTGCCCTTTTATTGGCTTTCTGCAGCTTTGTAGGGAGTAGATTGTGTAAAGTATGCCCCTGGAAAGCAGAGGCCGTTAAAAGGTTTAAGACAAATTTGTTTGAAGACAAAGAGGGCATTGAGGAAAACTGTGGAGAGGGATTGAAGGGCTTTTGCAGCGCAACAGAGCCTTGTCTGTGCAAGACTCAGCTTGCCTCTGAGTTCCAGCAGGCTGCCGAGAAGCAGGCCAAGAAAAGACTCTCCAAGACCCTGTTCCCTTCATCTGTAGTCTGCCATCTGGACAGAGGATGGCTAGAGGGTTCCTGGAACGTATAGAAAGGAATCTTGAGGGCTGAAAATAAATGCCACTGGAGACAGGAAGTGTCTGAGACTAGAAGGGTTGGAGGAGGGGAGCTGCTCTGGGGGTCACAGTGCTGCTAAGGGTGAGGGGCAGATAAGGGGAGCTGCTGTGCCGTGTTAGAAGGTGCACAGCCTTTCCTTCAAACCCTGAATATCCCTCCAGTTACTGCTTTATATACTTGAGGGTATCTTGTTTGTTGCAGGGGTTCATCTAAGTGATTTGGATCTCTTTCCCTTGTATGAAGGGTCACTTCACTCAAATTTGTAGTCCTTGGAATATTAGGGACTTTGAAATCGACTGTATTAGGGACTTTGAAATTCTATAAATCTCTTTATAGAAAGTTAAAGTGGTGCCAGCCACATTGAAATTTGACCTTGATGTTGTCACGAAGCTCTGTGTTGCTTCAGTGTGGTTTTTGGTGGGGTCTGTGGCAGATAGGTTAGATGATTTTATGAGTGAACCATTTTCCCCTGAATTATTTTTCTCATGTAGGAAAGTCAGTGAGCAATGATATTTTATTCCTTTAGTGTGCTTTAATAAGTGTTATAGTACTGGAGAATAATGCTACTCCTTTCTGAGTTGTGAGGGTGGCACAGCCTTTGTATTCTTCTCAGAATGGAAATGTCAGCTAATCATATCACCCTTCTTTTCTTCCTGTAAGAGCTGCTTAAGAAAGAGAGAAACCAGAGAAACCTTAGAGTGAGAATTCTTTGCATCACCTGCTTTGAAGTTTTTAAAGGTAACCAGCCAGATAACTGAATGTTTTTTGCATTGTGTGCTGGCCTCTGAGTATTAAGTGGAAATGATGTAAGTTTTCATTTCTCAAGATGTTTCAAAGAATGTGGTCATGGAAGCAGCTCCTCCCTATTACTGAGCTTTTCAATGCACACAATCAACATCTTCTCATGAAATTTCAGGGCCATTATCCTCTAGAGGATGCTCTTAAGAGGCCCAGGCACTGATGCTAGAGAAAGTTACACTCTCTGCTTAGCTGAACAATTTTTCTTCATACTTCTGAAAAATGAAACTGAAAAATGAGCATATCCTCAAATATTTACTGTGTCTCATATCCCATGTGAAGGTGGTGGTGCATTTCTTATTACTGACTTTGGCAGTGAAGCGTGTCCATCAAGTGTCAGCACTCACGGGCCCGCTAGAACTGACCTGTAACTGGAAGTCTTTTCTGGGTAAGAGAGGAAGTTTCCAGAGCAAATGTTTAATCAGCTACATGTTCTGGCAGCCTACTTGGTGAGATCACCACAGGTAGTTTATGATTTGATTGAAAATTAATGGGGCAATTACAGTGTGAGACCTAAGAGTAGAAGATGGAGGTTTGGAATGAGGATCATGTCAATACAGTAACTGTAATTTTCAGGTTCCTCACAGTACTTGTTCAGCAAATAAAAGCCTGTTAGACAAATCTTATTCTAGAAATTCTAATTTAAATGTTGATTAATACCTCTGCATTTGAAAACCAGATGAATATTATAAACTTGTTGTAATGGAAAAAGTAGATCCTTCCACAGCAATATCTTTACTGCTAGAAGGCTTATCCTATTTTTGTTTCCCTCTAAATTACTCCATATATCATCCCTTAGAGTATACCAGTAAGCGCTGTAATTATTGCAGAGGCTCCACACACAGCCACCATTTGAATCTGTAATTAGGGGGAGTGCAGGCTTTCTGTGCTTAGGTTATGTTGTTGTCCAGCTGCAGGATGCATTTCCAGCTCCATAGCACAGAGTAGAGCTGCATAGTGTTGGGAAGTGAAATACCAGTTTATAGGTTTAAATGCATCTTGTTCTTGATAAAAAAAATTAATACTGGATAGCATGATCTTTGTGCCAGCTCATTACTTTTCATATGCTTGTTTGAAGAAAAAAAAAAATCCTGAATTCTCAAATGTGGTAGTACTGAATAGGGGTAAACTGGATTCTTTGCTGAGTCTAAGACCTGTGTGGCATGTTCTTTTCATTTGCAAACTTTTTCCCAAATGTCCTTCCTTGGAGCAGCAGCTTGCCAGAAAAGGAATTTCAGTAGATTGTCCGGGTTTACATGAGTCATTGCTGATTCTTTGCTGAAAGAAAGTATTTTCTGTTATGCATATCTCCTCTTGTTGTAAATATTGTGATTTTTTAGGTTGCTGCTGGACACTTCTGCAGCAATTTTAGGAATGTTATAACCTTTCCTGGATTGTGGTATATATGTGTATTTGTGTAATACAAATGTGTAATTGTAGCATAGTGCAGTAGAACAACCTGGATAATACAGGTCTGTCTTTGGATATGAGGAAAGAGTACACAAGTGATTTAGTGTAATTTTGACTCAGGCAAAAAAAATTACACAAAAAAAATCCCATCTTCTCAAGAAGCTGGTTGAGTTCATGGCAGCTTTTTTATGCCTTTGTTTCGCTAGGAAAAATAAAGAAAAGAGCTCTTAAATTAACACTGTCTGTGGAGAAGGACAAAACACAGTATGAAGATAGATGCATCAAATTGTTTCTAATATGCTTAGTTAAAACTTACTGCTGTCGCTTTTCCTCTTCAAGCACTTGCTGCTGTGCTTTTGTGGGGTTTGTCAAATTTGTCATAAGAGTTTTTGGGGAGCACATGATGGAATTTTAAGAAAATTTCTGCAGGTAAAAGGTGGAGTTTTATATAAAAGTAAGCAAGCACACAGTCCAGGTGCTTTCTGTATAGCACATTATTACTTTCTGCCTGACCTGTAGTATGAATTGTCCCTATGTTGTCATGGAGTCTCTGCAATAGCAGAGTTGCTGGTCCCACAAAAGGGAACTAACTGCGGTTTCTGTGATTGCACCAAAATATGTGAAATGGGAGTGAAAAGGAATGAAAAGATGGCCTTGACAGCAAGCCTGATTCTAATGTATGTAAGCAGAAGAACTCTGTAGCATGTGGACTTGAAATTTGGTCAGTAGTTAATAAAAATGGTGACCTGTGTTAGCAAATAATGAAGTGTTGCAGTGCTGTTTCCGTAGCCAGGTCATGAGTCCAAAATATCATCTCTCTTTAGGAGATGGGGGAACAGGAAAGGGCAGAAAGAATAAAGGGTGAGAAAAGGATACTGGATTTAGTGTTTTTCACAAGTACCTCCATAATAATTTATATAGCACTTGCCTCTTCAGAGGTAGAGATAAGGCATCTCTCATGGTGATCCTAATTATTTGATGGATTTATTCTTGCAGATCTGCAGTATGTGAGGAAAACAAAATGCTGTTAAAAAAAACCCTAAAATGAAATAAAACGCCGACAACCTGCAACAAAGCTTTATAAGAACTGTTATGTCTGTTATCGGACCAAAAGTGGCAATGCTTCATAGAAAACAGAAAAGCCTTGAGTTTTTTACCACTTATGAAGAATAAAGCTTTTCTACACTTAAACTTCAAAATTTCAAAGGCTAACAGAAGTATTATCATATCCCTTTCTAACTTTCACTGCTCCAAACTGAGCTTTAGCTTACTTTTTACCAATGTAGTGAATTGCTTTTTTGTTTCTAGAGCAAGCAAATAATCCATTATTGTTCTAGCATGTGGAGAGTCTGGTGGTATATATATCAATGAACTGTTATTTTTCATTGAATTAGCTGTCAGAAGGAAAAATAGGAATGTTTTTGTGAATTATCATCCCTCCTAAACTTTTGAATAAGATAGGGGGATTGTGTGCAAGTTGGCTTTTAATGATGTGTGGAGTTAAAGCACAATGGTGATTTTTCTTAATATTTGGAGTATCTGGAGAAAAGAGATGAGGGTTGCAGGTTGGAGTGAAAGGCAGGTCAAAGCTGGAGAAGCCATGCAACATTAAGTTTGCTTTGTACCATTTCTTTATAGGCCCTTTCAATTGTCACATGGGCACGTGAAAAACTGAAGGACCTTGTGCTGGTGTTTTATGTGAAAGAGAGTTTAATATAAAGGTTAAATACAATCACGGAGTGAGTATGGCTGCAAATTATAGATAAAGGGAAAGCTGGATAGGTAGGGGATGAAATGCCAGCCCTGCTGGAGGCAGAAAGAATTCCAGTTATTAGATGCTTCCGTCTCACCTCGCCTGGAACTGAACCCAGCAGCCTTTGCCTGGCTTGCTTGTCTGGGCTAGCAGAGCAAATGCCATTGTAAAGATGCCTGTGTGTCCTGCACTGACTCCGTGCCTCTACGAGCTGAGTGTGCAGCAGGACTGCAGTCTTGGACTGCTGGGTTTTGAAACTTGGCTTGGTTGACATTGTATGCCCAAAATCATGTTCATGTACATTTTTTGGGGTAAGGACAGTGCAGTACATATCTAAAATCCAGGGGACAAAAAAAAATAATTAAAAAAATCCTTATTTATTACCGTCGTCATATCCATTAAAACGTTGCTCTGACTATATACTTTCTCAAGTTATACAAATTGATCTAGAAGCAAGTTTAGAACAAACTGTACTGTGTCTTGGTTGGGGTTTTTTTGGATTTCTTTTGGTTTGATGTTTTTTTAAATTTTGTTTCTAGATATGATGATTATAGGTGCTGATTATTCTTTGATTTTACTTTTATTAAATTATGTGCCTGTGGACGTAGAGCCAGGCATTTTTTGTTGGTTGGTCCTTTGTTTTGGTAAAGAAACTGATTTACTCAGTGTAAGCGGATGTTAACATTTCCGGATAGATAGGCTTGCTCTGTCTCTTAGCATCTGACAGAAGATGGTGTCAGCAGGACAAGGGCATAGTGTGAAAATGGCCCATTATGAGCTACTCAAGGTGCTGGAGTTTAAACTCTTACTCACCAACTCAGTGTACTATTTGACCCATAGCAATTTAATCCGTTTTTGTCCCATTCCGCTGTCTAAAGCTGGAGAACATTGCAGAGATGTAAATGGCCTGGCTAATGATGTGGTATTTGACCTTTGAAAATTGCATGCTAATTAGTAGTTTTTGCTTGTGTCCTGTTCACAGCACTGCAGGCAAGACTGCTTTGATTACTGTAGCTTCCTGACTTTAAGCAAAATAACATGAACTAAAAATCCAGGCAAAATAAGGAAGTAAATAACAACAGCAACAATAATAAGACATTGGATAAATGGTAGATATTACAGAATAGCAGATAAGGAGAATCACCCTTTTCCATCTGCTCTAAGGGCTGTCCTTTGTCCATCTGATTGGAAGAAAAAGTTTGCGTGGGTTTAATGTTTCAGCATTAATTCTCCTGGATCATGAATGCAAAGTAGCAACGTTGTGACTGTGACTGCAAACAGCAAGCTTTAAAGACTCAAGATTTATCTAAAATCCCAGGTGTGTAAGTTGAAATCCTGTAATATGAATTCTATTTTATGTGTATGGAAGGAATGACTCAAGCAGGTATCCAACCTCCTCTTGAAAATAAGGTCCCAGCCACTGTGGCTGTCATGTCTGTGTTTCACCCACTGCAGTTAATGAAGCTGTGCTCTGATGGAATTAGATGGGTAGATACAACCAGAAATGTTAGAACAGATGACTCTACTCTTAGTATTCCTTTTAAATCTTGGAAGAAGTAAAAATGGAATCCGTAAAGAAGGGAAGCGTAACAAAAGTGCACTCTTAATTAACATACGTAGGTGGAAGAGATTTTTTGTGGAGAAAGAGTGGGCTATAATATGTGTATCCTTAGTCATGCTTGAAGGAAAAAAAAGGTATTTGATTATTAAATTTGTATGTGGGCCTAAACTGATGATGGTTAAAATCTTCCAGGAACCTTTTATATGAAAGGATGTTAAAAACTAAAAAACATGGTGGCTGTCAGGCAACTCTAACCTGTTATATGGAGTTTTTTGACTTCATTAATTGGGCAGTTAGTTTTTAAAATTTAAACTGACTCACTCCTTGGTTTTCAGCCAAAACTGATTCTTATCTAACTGGGGTCTTCAAGATTACTTGTTCCCTTTAAGTTCTCCTTCATCTAGGTAATGGTACAGTAAAAGGGTAAGAATCCCACTGGCATCTTGGAAATTCTGCTTTTAATGTTAAATTACTCCTTCTTTTGCCAGGAGGAAGATGTTTCATTTCCAAGATAGGACTCTTTGCTTTGTTCTCCCTCATCATCTGTTGCTGCTAAAGAAATATATTGCCATGTCTCTGAAGGCATTAAAGATCAGCATTTTAAGCGAAATGCTTTTCTGATATAAGACTGCATATGGGGATAGGATATATTATGTAAGCAAGGAGTTAGGGATTGCCTTGGATTGTAGGTTTTCCCGTTGTAAGATTGAGGGACTACTTGTCACTTGTCAAGTCTGTAAAAGCAGAAGTGTGGACAGGTAGCAGTTGTGCAAAGTTTGGATGAAATTTAATGGTGAGTTGATTCTTCACTTGAGAATGAGCATATAAAGTAAAAATCTTTGAGAATTTGTCTACCATATTGGCTTGAGAGCTGAGTTCCATGTTCAGGAAAAATGTTTAGAGAAGGTCTGTGTGTGCACACAGATGAGAGAATGAAGGGCAGTTACTGGGAACTCAAATGCAGCTTCTCTCATGTAAGAGGTATTTTGAAAGGCAGGAGGCCTAGGCACTGAGGTTTGAATTGAGAGTTGAGAATTTTTGAATTACGTTATTCTTTCATTTGATGTTTGGCTTTGCATTAGTCACTTCATCCCACTAAATCCTAGACTCTATATTTTGACTGCCCAAGTGTTTCCCAAAGTGTTTTTATTGCTGCTTTACACTTCGGGAAGAGAGATACCGAAGTGGAAGATGCCAACTGGCAGATGTAACAAATTTTTCATTCCTGGCCTTAAATTGTTTAAGTATCAGGGAGTATTTTATAGCTAGAAGCTTTCTGATCTTGGAAGTCCAGTAGAGTTTTACTTCACATTCACTGCTGTGCCTGAGCAAGCACAATGAGAAGGCAGCGTGTGGATGGTGCCCTGTGTTGTCTTATCCTCAGTAATGGGGAAAGACAGAAACAGCACTGACTTTCTCATTCTGTTTCCAAGTAGTTTCCTTTTATCTGTTTCACTTTATAGCCATTTCCTCCTGGGTTTTTCCACTGTAATGACTCTTAACAATCACTGACACAGGTTGCAAGGATTGAGAGCCTTTTTCTACAGTGCTATTAAAATTTCCAAAAGCACTATGTAAATGTTAGTTAATGTTCTGATGCTCTCAAATATGAGGTCCAGACTCTAACTGGGGTGAAGTATTCTTGCCATTCTTTGAAGGATGGATGACTGGGCTTATGCCTGGGATTTGTCTACAAAGACTTTTTGTTGAACATTTAGGGTCTAGCAAAAATGTGAATAACAGAAGCTGAAGTCAAATTTGGCAACGGCTTTGTTAGGATCACCTAAAAAAGCCAGTGTTCAAATGATTTATGTTGCTGCCTTTGCCACTGACACACAAAGTATTTTTCACTTAACACTTCAGGGAAGTTGTTTCATTATGCCTATTAACTTGAAGTACAGAATAATCTGCAAAAATAATATTGCATTTATTTCTTTTGAGACAGACAGTTTGCTTCTCTCTGAAGGTAAAGCTTGAAGGATGTCTGATAAGTGACTCTACAAATGCAGGATTATATTTTTTTATGATCAGAATTTATTCTTGTTATGCTCAAGTTTCCACTTTTGTCCTTTTTTCATAGCAGTCAGCAAATGATAGATTAGCTTAAAGCTTCTGATTGTAGTTGTTTTCCTGTAATGTATGTGTTGGTTTTACACTTTCTTGTTGCTAATCATTGGTGTCCCACCCACAGTTCCCACACATAATTCCTTAGGTCAAAGCCAACTGTATTCCATGGGTGCAGAAGTGTTTCTTTGTTGAGATTTGTACTGGATACTGAAGTGCAGAGTTTATCAGTGTGTCCCTTATCAAGTAAGCATTTTTGCTTACTTTTGCACAGACCCTTCTGAATTAGGAACTGCAAAAGAACAACTTACTGGCTCCTAGATTTGTTCTCATTTACAGCTGTAATTGTTAAAATTCCTTGAATAAATAATTTAATTCATAATACTTGGCAGTAGGCGTCTGTATCAGCAGTCTGGATTTGGGATTGAATTTGGGATTTACCCTTGTGTGAGAGGGGCATTCCAGAGTCCCTTCAGTGTGTTTGTGCAGTAGCAAGGGTGGTAATGGAAGAGATGAATGAGTCTTTGAGAATACTGGGGAGTGTGTGCAAGACCAAGCTTATAATAAATTTTAAAAGGAGACTCAGAGTGATGGCCTGGTGCTTTTCATTTATTTCAGATGTAAAATACTAGAGTGACCAAGCACATATTGTGTACCTGTTGTACTCACTTAAATATGGCATGTGATCTGTTTTATAAAACTTAGATATGTGTTATCCAGTTGTATTTCCTGATACCTCTTGTTTTTAATGATTTATGTATTTGACCAAAATTACGGACTTTTTTTAGTATTTAAAGAATTTTCCTTCCTTTACTTTCTTAAGGGTTCTCTATAAAAAAGTTTTGCTTGTTGGATATGACATTTTTGTATTAGAATCCGGGTACTGTTTCATTATTAACAAAACCAATCTAGCTTTAAACTTTTTTTTAGTTGAAAAACTGGTTGTAGCTTTTAGCACCTTAGTGTAAGACCATCTGGCTAAATTAAAAAAAAAAGGAAAGGATAAAAGTGAAGAAGCCAGTGTGCCATAGAAAACTTGACTATTTTTCCTCTAGGCTTCAGGGATTTGTATGTGCCTGATCATGTTTAATTTTAGCTGAAGTCTCTTTCTCAGAAATATCTCTCCTCTTCTCCCTCTGTGGTACTTCCAGACTTCTCCTGGATTGTATCACTAGCTAAATTTTGCAGCAGAGACTTTTATACCGCCTGGGACTTGTTGGGTGGAGCGTGTTGGTAACTCATACAGTTCTTTCCTGTTCTTGGGCTGAAGGGGCAGTGCCTGCTTTAAATTACCTGCTCTCTGCTCTTGCCAAGAACATCAATCTTCTCTTACTATTTTTTATGTTACTTTATGAGCCTTCCTTTGAGATGGACAGAGTTTTGGGGGCTGATCTGAATCGGGGTCTTCATGCTCTACAGCCCTTTGCCACAGTTACATAAATACCTGTCATCCCTGTGCCCATCTGCGTGAATCAGGGCAGCCTTCACCTCCCACTGAAGTATTTCTTTTGCCACAGTAGTTTTGTTAACCCTATGCAAGGACCTTTCTCTAGCACCAAAACCAATCACTGAATTCTGCCCAGCTGCTTTGGTTTTTAAAACCTAAAATCATTTAAAGTAGATCGAAAAGAATGCACTTGAGTACCGTGAAGTCCAGTACTGAACTTCACATAACATTAACTCTTTTGGCTGGCCCTTCCAAAGGGCGATGTGTCAGTGTTCATTTGCTCCAAGCCTATCTCCAGGAAGCTGCCCCAAGTGGGGGATCAAAGCAGGCAGTGTGCCAGAGGTTTGTGTTTCAGACAGTTTGGCACACTCTGAAAGCTTGGTCTTTCCTGTATTAAGCCATGGGCAGATGTCCATTAAGAATGATTAGGCAAAACTTATATAAAGGCCTTGTAAAATGGTGTGTGTGGTTTTTTCCTTTTTTTTTTTCTTCCCCCTCATCCCCTATCCTCTTACTTGAGACGTTTTGTGTGGGTGTGTATTTTTTTCTAAATTTATAAACCCTGGCTTTTGCCCTGGTCCGGTAGAAACTGCTCACCCACCCTTTTCCGTTTCCAGGCGGATTGCTGTTATGTTATTACAGTTCTGTAACTTTCTCCAACACTGTCCTGGCTTGCTTATTATAAACAGCAATAACCCTTTCAGTGCTGCTGTCATTTTTGCTTTAAATCAGGGTTGCCTGTTGTATTCATTAGAAAAACCAAACCGGAACAAAAATCTTCTCCTAAAAAGCAGCTTAAAAAGCTGCTTAAAGACTTCTCCCCTATTATGGCTTTCTCTTTGGCTATAGGAAATGTATTACAACTTTCATTTGTATATTGACCATTGTAGTGTCCCCACACAGGGCTTTTTTCTTTCTTTTCACAACTAAGCCAAAATCTCCAGTGTAATGGGATTTCTTTACAAGTTTGGCAAAGAAATCTCTTCAGCTCTGAAGCTGAGGCAGCACTATCTTCACATGTCAAATGAATCAGAAGAATTTGGGGTAACATTTACATCTAGCTAAATCTTAGAGTCAGTTTTCCTGTTCTCCTTCTCTACTTTTTCAAGTAGAAAAAGTACGTTTTGCTTGATTCCCTATCAAGCAACAATTGAGGAACAATTAGAGGAACAAAGATCTTTGTTCCTCTAATATCAGTGTTTAAATTAAGTCTGAATTATGTAAGTAGTTGGATAGAAGTGAACCTGCCTTGACCCACTGTTTGGTGCAGTGCTGTAAGTGTATAATCAGCCCAGAAAAGCAGCCTCAAATTTGTTTCTTGTAACAGTTCAGTATTTCACTGATTATCTTGGGAATTAACTTGGACAATCCTTAAATACAAGTTATGATGCAAGACAGTAGAAAACAAGGTTAAGCATTAAGTTAGTGGGTGTTTTCCAGGAGAAAGAGTAAATTGTTTCTTCAGTAGTCAAATAGTTTTTCGAAAGAGGGTCAACAATACCCCTATAAAATAACAATAAATATACTGTAGAATTAACTTTTTGACACTTGTGAAAACTGTGGCTCTGGAAAATAGGGTACATATGGGTACTCTGTCTCCTCTCTTTCCTGACCAGATGTGGGGAGCTGAGGCTGCTAGTGAGTATTTCTTTTTATATGTAGAAAGATGTTTCATTCATATGCAAAGCTCCCCCTGAACAAATAATTAAGCTCTGAGTGTGCTGTAAGTCTGTCCAAGTAGGGGAGGACTGGCTATTCTCTTCTGTACTCAGCCTTTTACTTAACATGTACATTTCCTTATTAAATGGGAATTTATTTAATAGGAATTGAAATAGATCTTTTAATGATGTTTTCAGAGCTCAAAGTAGCTGGGACATGGTTGAAAATGGTAAATCATCCATGCTAATTTATGTTATCTAAAGAACTGTTCTTTGAGCTAATGTCCAGAATAACTAGGCCAAATGGTACTGTTGAAATTCCCCTTGGAAAAGCGGAGCAGTAATTGGATGAATGTTTAGCCTGTGAACAAAAAATCCATGCTAAAGTTTATGGCTTCTGCTTGGGAAAGGGAATAAAAGAGAAGTGGGCTGTAGAAACACTTTGTTTGTCAGAAGGGATCTTAAGGAGACATAAAGATGTTTTCCCTTCTCCCATGTGCCCTCACCACAGTGAGGATGATTCAGCCTGTGTATGGTCTCTGGAATGTGTACGTGTAGGGAGAGAGAGAAGAGGATTTCTTTAGGTGCAGCTAATTGAAAATACTGTAGGAGATAATGTCTACAGTGCATTGCCTCACCATGGAGTTGCCTATTCAGCGAGTTTGTCATCTTTATGTTGACTGAAAATAAGGGGCTTTTTAATCTCTGTTAACAAAACACATTTCTCCATAAGACCTCTCTGAAGAAGGAATTAATTGTTTCTGAAGCAGTTGTGTTGGCAAGTAGGTTTAGCTGTGTTTCTGTGGTAAGTTCTTTTGTCCATGATAGCATTTTGGGATCCCAGCATCAATGTGGCTGACTTTGGCTCTGATTGGACAGTTTATATTTAGTTGCTGGTTTCCTGTAATAGTTTTCAGATGGAGATGTTAAAGAACACATACCCTTGTGCTGCTGTAATCCTGAAAGAGCATGGGGGAGTGAAAAAGAAAAAAATGAATTAATGTCTTTCTGCAGAAGTAGAGTTTCGAAAAATCAGCAGCTGCTTTCAGCAGCAGAATTCTGAAATTAACTTTTAAAAAATGAGGTACATTAATCGGTAAATCACTTAAATTTTGTCTCCAGGAAGGCATTTAAAAAAAGTGGTGGGATGGTCTGCTTTTTTTTTTTTTTTTAGTTACATAACAAATATGATTCTCCAGTTTAGAACAGTAGTCAATTGCTGTTAAGTAATAGTTATCAGATACCACCTCATGACAGTGCCCATGTTCCATATTGCTGGTGCATCTCCAATGCAGATTAGTAGATAGCCAAAGAAAGCCCAGTGTCATATATGATCAGTTATACTGTCAAATGTACTTTTATTTCCAGTAAAGTTGCAAACATACCAGAGCCTGGATTTTACTCTGAGCCTGAATTTAAGGTGACCTCTCAAAAATCTCATATTCCAGGAAGAAAACTGAATACAAGTTTTCATTCAAGATGGGTTTGCAGAGCATTTAGAAAAAATCTTTATGTAGCATTTTTGATTTATTAACTTTATTTTTTTTATTCTCTAAATTGTTAGCCAAATAAATCATCCTAGTTTACTTTGATAAGCTTCCAAGAATTTGTCTGTGCCTTACTCAGCACTGGTAGGTAGGCAGCTGCCTGCAGGGACCTGACTTAGGGCTGTTCCATGGCCACAGGGAATCTTGGCCAGCTCCTGAGGGACAGTGGGGCCTGACCATAGCAACTGGAATAATTATGCCCTGGTGCCAGGCAGTACACGGGTAGGATTTTTGTAAAGCTGAGAAGAACATGAGGTATCATTGTGTGCCAGAATGTATATGATAAAAACAGAGTGCTGCCACCACTGTGTTTGTAATGTACGTGTTGGACCTACTTGGAGTCCTGGCCACTCTGTCGTATTTTGAGGAGGAAATTTTAAAGCATGCTCTAGTCTGGTTTGACTTGAGCTAATTTGTGTCATGGTTACACAGCATGATTAATTTTTTTTTCTACCAGCTAGAACTGGGAGAAAATCATAAAAAGGTAGGGATGAGAGACATCTGTAGAGGTCACCTAGCTGGTTGCCAGCTCTGGAGCAACATCATCTCAAAGGCCTGCAACAATGTAGACTCTGTAATCTATTCCTGTACTTAAAACCCAAATAAAACACACACATACCAAGCAAAATAATCCTAACCTGGTGTGTTTCTTGCTTAATTCAAATGCCTTTGTGATGGACAGAGCAGGAAGAACATTTGATTTTTTCTCTTTACGTTCTTGGAAGGTGTTGTCTTGTTTTTCTTCCTCAGTTTTTGCATCTATAAGACAGATAATCTTCTTGATGCTCTCTGGGCTCCAGCTAATTCTACATCTGCCTTCAACTAGGGTGACATGGGTCAAGGGCAGTGCTTCAGATTAGGCACATAGATGCTGAGAATTTCTATCCTGCAGATGCAGCATGTTTGTACAGCTCAGTCTTAATGCCTTTTATCAACAGGAACACATTGATTTCTTCAGCCTGTAATTCAGTGTAACTCTTTTTCTCTCAACATTTGTGATCTATAGTCCCTATATAGATATTCTTGATTATACCTAACTGTATAATCTGAGGCATCTACAAAGAAATAATTCTCTTTTTTTAGGCTTGTTTTCTGTAACTGTTAAACTAACTAAAAATGCAGCTTGACAAGCATAAGGTCTTCAGACATTTGAGCCACTCAAGTAAGAATGTTTTACTTGGGCCAGAGCTCTATGGGATTGATTGCTTCTGGTGTTTTAGGTAGTGAATATTTAATCTTTATATTTGTCTAGTGTGCAGTTTTCCCATTATCCTAAAGCAGTTTCACATGGGCCACAAGTGATGGTCACTTCAACATCTGTTGATAAAAATATTTTTTGTGTGATTTATTACTTAAGTGGGTGCTGATCTGCTCACAGACAGTAAATGATCAACAACTACCTGAAGAGATTTTTGCATTGTGGGGTAGAATCACCAGACGTTAATCTGTGCAGCTGTTTGGTTCACAGCTACCAGGGAACGGCAGGGTGAACAGAAAGGGCAGGAAGACAGCCTCATCAGAGACAGTGCAATCCTGTGATTTATGCAGGGCAGCTTGCCCAGCACTGGACTGCTAGAGGATATTTTTCCCTGCAGCATTCGAGCGTGACTTTAGATCTGCCTGTTTTTAACCTGCTATAAGGAAAATAAGCCTTTTAACCACTAATCGTATGTCCCTTTCCACATGTGTAATTTCTAACTTGATACTGGGGGAGGGGAAAAAAAAAGCCAAAACAAAAACGGCCGAGTATTTGTTATCTAGGGCTTCTTGTTTAGTTGCCTTGTGCTCTGAGGGTAGTGCTTGAGTTATAGCTGCAGCAGGGCTGGTGAGCAGGAGCGAGTAGATCTGAAGCTGCTTTCAGGCTATTCAGAAGGGCAGCTCAATGATAAACTACAGCTTTCTACAAAATTTATTCTTGCACGTGCAGAGAGAGCTTTGGGTATTTTATAAAAAAGTCCTCTGAATTTTTGCTGCTTTTCCTTAGTGGGCTTCAAGATTTCGTGAGAGGTGCATTGGGGAGACTTTTACACCTCCAGACTCCTGTTTGGCTGCAGGCAGTTTCCTCTGGGCTTCCTGCGCAGTGGCTCTGCTGGTGGTTTCGCATTGTTCCCCACTGATGACTCAGAGAAACAGGAAAGAGATCCCCTGGTGAACAAAAAGCGCAACCACCAAACAGGTGCCTGTATTCTGGTGCTGCAGAGGACAAACCACCTCATTTTGGACTTTTTCCCTAAGATTCTTATCTGCAAGTATGAGACTCAGGAGGAATGGGTCATACACGCTGAACGGGTAAGAAAGAGCCTGCATCCTCTCTTGAAACTTCATCATTAAAACCACGTGAAAACAGAAGCCTTTATTTTCCTTTCTAGTGATGGTACATGAAATAATGGCCATGTCTTTTGTCTCAAAAATAATAGAGGATCACAACATAGGAAATGTGCAGTTTATTTTATGTTTTCTTCTGCGTCTTGTTAGGTTTTCTTTTATAGTGTGTGCATTTCATGAGGGCAGGTTAGAGTTGTCTGTATGTTAAAATGAGATGGATCTGCTCAGTAAAGCTGTGAAACATTAGGAACTCTGTGATTCCCAAAGACATGCCTGTGATAATTATTCTAAGTATTTTCCAGCTTTTGATACAAAAAAGAGCTAAAGTCATTAAATGTGACATTCCCCAACACAGAATACAAATTACTTTAAATTTTGCCAGTCTGAAAAAATTAAAGTTTTTACTACTTGAAACTACTACTCTGAGTTACTTTGCTAGCTTTGTGGTTTTAAAAATACTGATTTTATTTCTCTCTGATTGCTGTTACATCTTCTCAGTAACAGATAATATACCATAACTAGAAAAATGATAATGAACTAAATATCCCTTGTTCAAGGAATTTTATAAAAATTGAAAATAGAGAATTTTCAGGTGGATTTTTTTTTTAATAATTGCTTTTGATTTTTACTAAAGCAGTTTCTTTTGTGCCTTCATACAATGTAAGTTTTATTTCTGAGCACAGCTTAGCTGGTCTGAAGAGGACTTCCACTCGCAGTGGTAATTGTTTACCTGCAGCTGGCAGGTGACTTGACAAATGAGGAAAGGTGTTAGTCTTGGAGTGTCACTTTATTTAGCTGCCTTTACCCCTCTGTAATGAGTAAGTGCTGCAGCTGCCTTAGTGCTGCGCTCCTGAAAAGCCCAGATGTGTTTTGGATGTGCTTCAGAGTGCAGCTGTGCAGACTAACCCCACATTGCCTCGTGGCTTTAAACTCATGGTCCATGCTGCAGCTGAGTCGAAATCACTACACAGGAGAGGCAGATCCCAGCCCAGATGGATTGGGAATACTTTGGCAAGTGCTGTTCAGCTGGGCTGCACTGGTTTTTGCCTGCACTGGTTTGCCCAATGCTGCTTAGAAGGATCATTGCCAAGATATGTTTATATTTTATTTTTAAATATTCCAAAATTTGATTCGGATTAGGTTTTCTTAATGTCAAAGCAGATGGATGTTAACATCTTCCTGTCACATCCTTAACATTTTTTTGACTGTAATAAAAATGCCATTATCTGACTGCATACAAGATCAAACATGATTGAAAGTTACTATCTTACAGTGTTTGGTTTTAAGCTGTAGATGAATTTGTCCCTCAGTGGGCTTGCGTTTGTAGTAGAGAGAGGCTAAGAATATATTCTCATTAATTTGGCTTTTTTGCAGAGGTTTGTGACCTTTGAGATAATATCTTAGAGAGTCAATTAAGAAATTATTCTGAAAAGCAAAAGATAATGGATATTGCTTGTATTAAAGGAATTATTTTAGACTTTAGTTACAAGAACAATCTTTAATTATTTTGAGTTTTATTTAAAATGAATGCATAGAACTGAATAAGAAATGAATAGAACTTCAGGGAAAATCTATTGTGCAAGATCACCCTGTGCATCTCTTCTGCCTTGTTCTAACTTGTGAGGTGATGCATAATCATTTTAAGGAATTTCACTTATTGTGGCCCAGTGTGTACCTGGCATTACATTTTACAGCTAGCATTTAACTGGAAGTGTTGTATTACAGTGAGTAAAACCAGTGGCACCCAAATGCTTGCAGGAAAAAGAAGCTTCAGCTGTGAGTTTGTGGGAGACTTCTATATTATCTGATTCTAACATGCTGATCTGCTTTACTTTATTAAACAACAGATGCTGAGGAGTTGATTTATCTAATTAAAGAAATTCCTTTTATGTTTATCTCTTGCCTAGATGGTTTAATAATGCAAGGTAATGGAAAAAGAGCTTCAAGTATGTTTTCCTGTTTAGCCTAAACTTTTGCCATGTCAGCAGAAAAGCTTGTTTTGATCTTCAAGGGTTTTTGTTTGGGACAGCGTGTTCCACTTGTCAGGTGGAGAGTCACCCTGTTGTGCAGGTCACTTGAGGAGAGGGGAGCTCATTGGGGTGGAGTGTTGTAGGGCAGATAGTTACTGTGGGAGTGCTCTTTACAGTGAAGTGCATGAAAACTTTATTATTAAAAAAAAACAAACCAAAAAAACCCCAAACAAACAATAACCAACCCAAAAACCAACCAACCAAAAAACCCACAAACTAACCCAAAAAATCAACAAAAAGCAAAAAAAAAAAAAAAAAAAACAAACCCCAAAACAAACATTAAACAAAAGGGAGTTATAAACAAGGATATGTAGCAAAAGTCATTGTGATAATAAGTTTTTTTCATTGTGTAAGATTTGGTCAGGCTCTGATTGCAGTTGTAAACTCATAAAAGGGAGAGAGAGATTGCAAGGGGAGCAAAGATACTTGAAGATCTTTTCCAACCTAATACCAGCAAAAAGCTTCCCCTGCCTTGCTTTTCTGCTGTTCCATCACAACCCACTTGACACTAGTGTAAGGACTGTACAAACATAAATGGGAAACACAACTAAAACTCAGAGTTTCACTTAAAAACAGTGATTTATAGGTATTCTTTGAGCAAGTCTCACTGGACATGGGCATGTTTGCTCTTGCTTGTTGAAGTGGGTAATAGAGGGATCAGGTGCTGAGATTCAGCAGAGGACACTGAGTCAGAAGACCCACTTTATGTTGCTGAGACAAAGGTAGAAATTTTACCTGCCAGCATCTCTTTGACTGTGTTGTCAGCTTTGCCGTTGTGTGCTATCCTGCTCTATGCTGATTGTATTTCTTTGCATTGCAAAGTTTCTTTTTATAAATGATCTCTTGTGAAGGTCATCTTAGCTTGGGAGATATTCCTTTATTTGCTTGGTGCTGAAAAATGCACTGGCACTGTAATCATTGCAGCATCAATTTTTTTCTCTTTGCAATTGCTATTTCTTCTTTTGTCTTCTTTTGTCCCTTTACCAATTGGAATTAGTGATACTCAGTATAAGTCTTTGCAGGCTGTTAGGGTGTCAAGTAACAAATATTGTTTACTAGACATCTGTTTCCTCTTTTTCTCCTCTCTAATGATTTGAGTTTAAGGAAGGGTATAAATCTAAGCAAGCATTTCACAAGATATGACCTCAACACTGCTTGAACTTTGGTCATGTGATGTAAACTTCCTATATCTCTTAGATCACAATGTACAGGGCTGTGCATTCCTATAATCTTCATAGTGGTGCAGACCTTTTGGTGTCCCTGCACAATGGACATGCCCTGTGCAGGAAGGCTTTGCTGCAGTGGTAAGTAGATTGTCACAACATACAAGCCAACACCTCTGTTGGACAGCTGGCAGCCTGCTGACTTCCCTTCCAACAGCACTGGGAATGCTGACCAACAGTGTTCTAGTATTACCTAGACCATTATTATACTTACTGTAGTATTCCTACAAGGTAAAAATTGCTGGCTTTCAGAATCATCAGATTCACTGGGCTTTCTGATGACCCTGGCCAGAGAGCCACATGATGATTCTCTTCTGCTTGTCCTGGTAATTTTGACAAAGCCAAGTGGCCACATTTGGTCTGAAAGTTCATGTTCAGAAGCTTGCCAACTGTGTGAAGATGGCTGTTAAAACTGAGCAATAATCTCTGCAACTGCACAGTGGCCACCCCAGACCTCCGGTGATAGAACCGGAAGGCATGTGCAAGAGATTATTTGCTGAAACACGTGTGTAGCACAATTTAAAACAAAATTTTGATGTTAATTTAATAATTTTTATCTTCTCATCATTGCCCTACCTGACCCTACACTGCTGAATAACTGCTGTGTGGCGTGTTTTTCTGGGACGTTAAGTGCCAAAAGAACATAGCTAGATCATAGCATTAAGAAATCTAGTGGGGGTTAAAGCTTTGAAAATGCACTATTTGTAGTTTAGCACCTCAGTGCCTAAACAGCTGGGGAGCACTTGCTCAATTGTTTCAAAAAGTTTGTGTTTAACTTGTGACGTTGTTGCATCGGTGTTTCACCTGATAGTTCAAATACTTTGACATCTCCTCAGCGCTGCCCTGGGCCCTTGTCAAAAATGTTCTCTGAGTTCCACTCTGCATGGAAGGGATTTTTTGGTGGGTGTGGTGGTTTTTTGTTCGTTTAGGTTTTTTTTCCTTTTTTTCCTGTGTTCATCTTGGGTCTGTGTGTAAATGAAGGTGATTATATATTATCACAGTCAGACCTAACCACACTCTTGAAACAAATTCAAGTTGGATGGGGAAAAAATACTTTGGAATATCTTAATGATTAATGGATGCTCACTGACTGATAAAAAATATTGTTGGCCCCAAGATGTTTCCTCTTCTCCAAGTCACTGCTTTAAACTAATGATTTTTGATTTTTGAGCCAAGCACTGAAACTGAAAAAGAATTTGTTTTTCTTGTGTGCTTCCGTCTTGTACTGACGTAAAGCAAGCCAAGGAGAGAAAGTAAACTCTTATGTTTGTTTTGCCCAAAAAAGTAGAAATCGGAAAGAATATAGTAAGTCTGCTTCAGAAGGCCTTTTTATTAAGTCTCATTACAACTGCAGGAAAAATATCTTTGAAGATTGTGACAAACAGCTCATGAAAGCCCATTGAAATAGCTCGTCTGGCAGACTGAGGTAGTATGAACACCCAAATATCTTATCTGAGGAGAAGCAGCTGTTTGAACTGCTTTACAGTCCTCCCAAATTACCACATTTTCTGTGATGAAAAAAGGGGAAATCTAAGGGTAGCAGTACAGACTGTTATCCTTGGAAAGCACAGGACAAATTTATTAGATTAGGGCCAAAAATGTAGATTATCCACTCCAGGGTTTTTTTTTATTTGGAATCCATTTTTGGAGAGTAGTCTTTAGAATGCTTTATGATGTCAGAAAATGCAAGACAATGTACAAAATGCCAGCATGCCTGACTAGAGATATCTTAGTACTTTCTTGGTCAGCTGTAGCCCTCTCCTCATTTGTAACTTAGTTACAGGTTTACTCCTACTCTTTCTGAAGCTTACAGTGATCTTCATTCCCGTGCCTCAGTTACAATGTGAGACGGCTTCTCACATGTCATTAAAATGCCTTTATTTTGCTCCTTTTTGGAGGAGCGTTGCTGCTGTGCATGCAGGGATGGTGTTTCAGTAGTGTTTGGATATAGACAACTGCAGCAGTTCTGACTGCTGGGTGTGTACAGAGGGAGAGCAGCCCCTCAGGACAAGCAAAATGTGGCAAATACTCTCATGCTATAAACAGCAGAAGCTTCCTTTATAAAATATTTTGCTCAAGTCTCTCACTCCACTCCCCTGCACCCCATCTTTACCAGTACTGCACAGTGTCAGAGCCAAATGATGGGGACAGGATTCTGGTCTCACACCATTTCCCACACGTAGAAAGGGTTTCTGACTGTGTCTGGCCACTGCTGCCCCGCTGTGCTGTGAAGGCTCATTCCTGCAGGTTCTGGCTCCTGTCTTCTTCCCTATGCTCTGCCTGAGGGAGGCCCCATTGGTTTTACTGTTGGCTCTACTACAGGAACGGTATGGAGAAGTTATGGAGACATCAAAAGCTGAAGAAAGAGGGTGATGATGAATTTAAGTGTCCTGAAAGCAAACGGCAGGACTGACAGTAGTCTCCCTGTCACCCCGTGGTGCCAATACTTAAAATCTGTAGCAAGTCCACGACATTTTTACATTATTTATGCATCCTGGACACTCCTGCTACTGTCTATCTTGCACTATTTGCTAAGTTCAAAATACAGTGCAAAATACCAAACCACTTCTAGAATTGTAATTCTGGATCTTTGAGTAAACCTTCACCTTCAGGAATGGTGTTTGTTTTATAGAGGTTTGGGAGTATTTGTTGGTTTGGTTTTTTTTTTCCCTTTAACTATTTAAACTATTCAGGCTGAGAAGATTGTAGAAAGTTGGGGGTTGTTCAGTCTGGAGAAGAGAAGGTTGTGTGGAGAACTTACAGCAGCTTCCCAGTATATGAAGGGAGCCTACAGGGAAGCAGGAGAGGGATTCTTTATCAGGAACTGTAGTGACAGGACAAGGACTAAGGGGTTCAAACTGAAAGAGGGGAAATTCTCTACTGTGAGTGTGGTGAGGCACTGGAACAGATTATGGGAAGTTTGTGGATGTACCATAAATGCAAGTGTTCAAGGCCAGATTGGATGGGGCTCTCAGCAACCTGGTCTAGTGAAAGGTTCTCTGCCCACTGTAGTGGGGTTGGAACTGGATGACCTTTAAGGTCCCTTCCAACCCAAACCATTCTGTGATTCTATTGCCCTTTACATTCAGCCTAGCTGTGCACATAGGATTTGTCCTACAACACAAGATTTATGATCTCACATGTGTTTTCTTTGGGATTTTTTTGCATGCATGAGCATTCACAAGTATTAAGTATTCAGCATTTTTATATTCACTAACAATATATGTGTAAAGGCTTAAGCTTCAAGCCTTATATGGGGAAAGTATTATAAATGTAATGTTTCTAAATAAAAGATATCATTAGAACTTGCACTGTGAGTCATTGTTATATTAATAGTGTTATTTCCAAATATGGATTTGGAACTGGGCCTTTTCCGTGGTGAATGCTGCAGATGACTTACAGAAAATAAGTATTTACATTAAATATCAAATGTTTTTTGGGGGGGGAACCTCTTTGTCAGCCCATTATACAGATCACTGGGGCATATAGTGTAAAATAGTTTTACAATGTAATACTGAAACTATGCTAATTAATACTTAAGTATCATATTAGAAAAGTCTTTTTTTTTTTTAATATGAAAAAGTGATTAAGACTCAGGCTGTGGGACAGAAGTATTCTCATTTGAATACATACTCTTAAAACTGGCCTGATTAGTTTGTCTCCCAACTTTTGGAATTATTTAAATCAAAGAACAATCTATAGAAATAAATGTTCATTCTCATAGCTTATCTACATGCAGTTAGCAGCAACTCTTCATGGATATTTTATTAGTCTCTACCAGAAGCAAAGATTTAATTCAGAACTTCAGAATATGCTATTGCATGTCTTGTGTGTGTGTATTCTTTTCTCCCTCTATTTTTTCTTTCTTTTTTTTTTTAATTCCCCCATAGTATATGTACTTACTTAATGGGAACGTCTCACCTCTTGATATAAAACAACGTTGTGACACAAATTCAAAAGAACTGTTATCCTTTGTCTGATACAGAATCTCAGGTGGTAGGAAGTGCTCATTTTAGGATTTGAGTATTACAAAGATGTTCCATTAACGATCTGGGGCCAGAACAGGGAACAACAAAGCACTTCAGATGCCTAATTTTTAAATTTTTTTTTGGCACTTTCTCTGCTACCTCCTCTCTCCATACAAGTAAATTGCTTTCTGGAGTACGTGCTGTGGTCAGGGTTTATAATGAAAGTTGTATATATGCAGGGTAAGAAGTGCTCACTAAAACTAACCATATAATTTACCTGTTTTACACCAGAACTACTAACAGCCAAACTTATAGTTCATTAATAACAACTAGGGGCAGTAAATTAGCTATCAGCTTTTATACCAGTTACTGTGAATTGCAGATACAGAAGCTTGATATGCAATGGACAGTTTATTTGTGCTTCTTCCCCCTAATGTGCTCTGAGGACTAGAGGTTTTTAATGGGTTGTTGCTGTGAAAGGATACTGAATAATTGTATTAAATGTAGCCATTCAAAAAGCATTTTTCAGTGAATTCAGGCTTTCTATTAAAAGAGCATGGGAGCATGATTTCTTCCCATGCCCACTGTCAAATCATACTTATAATAATGATGATGTAAATTGAAGTTTATTTCCTTGGAGCTGTCTTGGGGGGACTCTTGAATATGGCCCTCCTTAAAGCTAAGGAAGAAAAAGCAACACCAAAACCTGTTAATCATTTTTTCTCCAATTCCCAGATATGTGTCTTGCCAACAATGCAGCATACACCATGACTTTGCTCAGTGCTGCCAGCTTAGCTAAAAGAAAATGGGAATTCTTTAGCTTCTCCTATGTGGGAGAGAACAACAGTGATGCCAAGGGGTGCTAGGGATTAGGAACCTGATGCACTGGGGCAAGAGGCTCCTGCTGAATGGGAGGGAGCTGCAGCAGCACTACTGCTGACTCTGTGCCTGTTGGGTTTATTGGCTTGGGTGCTTTATTTCACAGCAGTCATGCAGCTACATTATTCAAAGGTGTTGAACACATTATTTTTCAAGACAAGTGTTTGCCTTCCCAGTCAGTTTTAATTATGGGTGTATTCAAGATACAGTAACAAGGCATTTTCTTCAGGTCATTTAATCATTTTTTCATTATAATTTGATTTCAAAGAGCTTGCGAGAGGATTTTTGTAATGAGTGATGGCTCACAGAACACTGAAGAGGTATTATTACACTGACTACATATTTAAATATTTTTATGGGGTTAAGTGCTGAGTTTTGTAATATGCTCAAGACACTGCGTTTAGGATTACTAAAAAAAATCTTTTTTGGTAAGCTCTAAAAGGCTGTTTAGTCTGACCTTGACAAGCACAAGTTTAGGTACCTGTGTAGGAACTGAAAGAAACCAGGTTTTTTTCAGGTTCATTTAATTTTTTTACTAAAATAATTTTAATTTCTCAGTGGTTGGACTACAACTTTTGAAGAAAGAGAGGTAGATTTCCATGCAGATTAGCACTCTGAGCAATACTGAGCAATCTGGATTTTAGGTGCTTCCTGTGAAGGTGAATAACATCTCAAACTTAGTATGTGATGCAATCGAGTTATTTTAGGACTTTTTTCTTGGGTAATTCATAACAAGTGGTGTCAAACCAACATCCTGGTGGTTTTTTTCCAGTGGAGAACTTTCTTTCTGTTCATACTAATTCTTTTTCTGTTACTAATTTTTAATATGTGTTTCTGATGCACATGTGATCAACAAGATCCATCTTTTCAAACACACTGATGAATTAACAAGTGACCTTCCTAGAAAACCCACACACATTTCTGTCCTAATGATTATTTTCCCCTGCCCCAAGCTAAAGACAATATTACTACTGATTTATGGTTTCTGAAGTGGAGGTGTAGAACTTTCCTGTGCTCTGGGGAGCTGTATTCTCCACTTGAAACAGCATAGTTTATAAAACATGGATAAAAATGTCTAGCCACTTTATAAGGCTCATGAGAATGAATTAACTTGTACAGTTATTGGAAAAGACATACTTACATTCATTGCATTTATGTAAAGTAAATAAAGTCTGTGCAAGGGTCTCCCCACCTGAAAACTCAGTTAAAAATAACTGATTTTTATGTTTATGGGCAAGTGTGCATGAAATATAAATACATTTGAAAACAGCAGCACCGGGGTGAGTAAACATTGGTAAGCCCAGCCATCCTGTTGCTTAGCTTACAATAATTACTGGTCTGCATTTGTAGAACGAATCTTAATGTTGCCAAACTCCACCTTTTTCCTGCCCAGTCTGTATGTGGGAGATTCTTTATAAGAATCTGTTTCCTGTTTCCCAGACAAGGGAGGGGAAAAATGTGTTTTCTCCCTGTTCTGAAAAACAAAAGCCAGGCAGTGAGTGCGTGCCCACGGCAGCTGCCAGCCAAGCGAGAGCCCACGGACAGCTGCAGCCTCCCGAGAGACCCTTGGCTCAGCCCTGGTGAAACAGCCCGTTCTTCCATGCCCATCTCATCAGGGTTTACTTGCACAGTTGTAGCAGACAGCAACCGGCCAAGAGGTGACAGAAAGAGCTGGATATTTGGTTTTTAGTAGGCCACTTTGACCCAATCTTTGAAATGTAGAAAAATTGTCATTATTTCCCCCCTTTTCTTGCAGGCTCTTTTGCCAATCCCTTGTTTTCAGTTTTATGGATTAGTTTTTATCACAGGCTATTAAGCTTTGAAGAGGGAGTTTTACAAGGAACAGTGGCAGAGTAGGAATATGTGCTTAAGCCACATAAAAAGTAACTGTAGCCCTCTCCAACTGCAATCCTAATAAATTTGTAGCGATGGTAAAAATGCACAGGATAGCAACAGAATTATTCTTCTTTTGACTTGGAGGGGTATCTGTAGGTGTGGCAGTTGTTTCTCCAAAACCAAGTCAATTAATTTAGATTTTAACAGCTATACCAATTCTGTCCCATATTCTGTGCACAAGAGTAGCTTCAGCCTTTTCCCAGCTTAGATTTTGAACATTATTCCAATTTAAAATAGTACAAATTGAGGTGGCTGTGTTTTCAAGTCAAATCCACTGCTACAGTTTACAAAAATAAATTTTATTATTATGGAGGCAATTTCAACCAGCTTAGAGTTCACATCTCTTCTTGATGCTCTCCTTCTAAGTAAAAAAACCCACATAATTTTGCTCTCTGGTGGAGAACTGTGCAGTCAATAACCCAGTATGTGATCAATAGATAGAGTCACAATGGTCAGGTACAGGGCAAATAGTAGTGTGTCACTGTGTACTAGAAAAGTCCTATGAATAAGGTCTCCTAAAAATGATTCAAAAAAAGCAAGGGTTTGGGTTTTAAGGGAAAGTGGTTGTGGAATTATCAGTTCCTGTTTTTCTGTTTTGCTCTGGAAAGGAGTTATGTTGTGTGTAAGTTTGCTCTGGCCATCAGCACATATACTGACTCTAGGAGTTCTGAAGAACATTTGGTGGGAGGGAGAATGTCTCTTACTGTTTTGGAGAAATTTAGTGGACTGAATAAATAAGTTGAGCTTTTTATATTCTACATGTATTGAAAATCTGTATAGAGTAATAAGCTTCCAACTTTGCTACCATGGCACTTAATAAAAAGGGAATAAAAAGTATGCATTTCCAGTAATGTATGCACAGAATAGTTTATCAATAGTAAATCTCATAGTAAATCTGATATGTACTTATTCTGCTATATCATTCTGCTCTATAGCATGAATAAGTATGATAATGATGAGGCAGTTTGTGCTACAAACTATGTTGCAATACAGGTTAAATATTTTTATTGTCACGTTCTTGAAAACTAATTGTAATTTGTCTGCTCCCCTGTAAGTACATACTGGGATATGGCAATGCAATTTCAAAACAGACACCTCTCTGAGAATTAAAAAGATACTTACAAAATGTTTCAGACCATGCTTCATCTCATACATAGGAATGTAATTCCCTAGTTGTCCCAAATACATACTTCAAGCTTCCTACACATTTCAGGTTTCAGATAATGCTCAGACTTGATTTTCGTTGGTTTTTACTGCTTAGAATGATCTTTCAAAGGGTGGTCAGAAAACTGCAGGACTGTGAGGAGATGATTGGGTTTTGGTAATCTTCAACCGTGGTGAGCCACAACCACTATTTTCTAACAGTTCTCTGATACATGAGTGTGCACCTCTCTGTAAGTCCCAGTCTTCTGTTTCTCCAAGTGTTTTCCTATGTTCTTGAGCACTTCTGACTTGCTCCAACAGCAGTATTTAACACCATGTCCTGGCAGCCTGGGTCAGTGGGACAAGTAGCTACGTGTGATATTGCTCTTGTATGATTTTATCACTCTCATTTAGGGGAACTGATCCAGCCCCGTTGGGTTCTTTGCAAGAATGTCACTCAATTTCACCCCTAGGCCTGAAAGCATGAGAATGTGAATTGGGTTTTGTTTCCTCAATGTCCATTCAGCCTGTTTTTGAACAGCACTGCGACTTCTGGATTATTTAATATTTGTATGTGTACAGAGCAGATGTTTGTTGCCTTCATGGAAATGCAAGGCTGTTTGTGAAGGGTTACACAAGTAGAACAAATGCCAAGCTGCTGAGCTATTTCTCACTGCCAGTCTGTTTCTCTTAAGCAACAATCTGCTAATGGAAGTTGTGCAAAAGCACATGTCTACAGTAAGGAGGAAAATCTGGCTTCCTTTGTTGCATGGTGAGAGAGCACAGGCTTTCAGTTTTTGCTGGAAACTGATTGTCTGGAATTAGAAATAAGGCAGGAAATGAAGCACCGGAGAGGGTAAACTGCAGCTTTCACTTTTAGCAGAGGTGTAATATGACGAAGTTGGGAAATGTGTGCAAGTTCTGACTTGCATAAATCTTGGGTTTCTCATCAGTCAAGTACCTCAGTGGTCTTGAGTATATGGAATATGGAGTATGTTTATGGGGAGGGTGAGGGTGGGTCATGATTTCCAGCAAGTTCAGGTATGGTTGGCTATCTTTCCTGAGTTCTATATGTTAAAGTAGCATTTTTTTTAAGTGAAATGAAGGACAGCATTGAAGGAATCAGGGGTACAACTTACTTTGGGTTCCCTCACTGCTGCTCTCTGATTGTTCCTTGTAAGGGATGGGACAAGGCATTTTCCCTGAGTAGAAGAAAGGAAGAATAAGGAAAGCAGTGGAGACAGTGGGCAGTAAAGTGGAACTGAGTGGATTTCCACACTAATGGTCACATTAGCAGATGATAAGACACAACTCATTCAAGTTTTAGGCTGTACCATGTTCTCAGCTCCTTCTACACTATCCCTTGGGTCAGATAATTTGGCTCAAATCAGTAACTGCTCAAGGGTATTCAAGGATTACAGTGGAAACAGCACAATGATAATTTTATGTAGAAGGAGGATATAACATTTTTGATGTGCACTGTTTCTTACAACCTAATTTTGAATGACCATGCTGTAGCTTCCATTCCTGTGGTTGTGGGAGAGAAAGGGGGAAAAAAGGGATTACAAGAAAAACAACTTTTTTTTTGCTTCCTTGAGGTTTTTAATCAAAGGTAGCATAACCCATGTGGGATGAAATGATTCTAATTGTTACTAACCTGATTAAATATTTATAAAACAAGAGTTATATTTATAGCTCTTCTCTCTGGATAATGTAAATGAATTGATGATTTAATAGCTTTTTCTTTCCTTGATGAAATAATGAGAAGTAGCATTCTTTCTGTTCACTTAGGATGCAAGTATTCTCTGAACTTCTCAAAGTTAGAAACTCAAAACATTTCAAAACTGCAACAAGTTACTTAATTTTTGGGGGGAATGGAGATCCAGATGAAATTTTGTGTACTTGTTCATCCCTATTAATATTTTAGAAGAGCTCCAGATCTTTAGAGCAGTTACAGTTGCACTGTTTTGAGTAGGCACTTTGATACCTTCATTCAAATTAGAAAGGTGGAAAAGACCTGCAGTATTTAAGGACTGGGAAAAAAGTTTTATAATAATGAGGCATAAGGAGATTTTTTTGTTAATTACTCAGAAGGTCAAGAGGTAAATATAATATCTAACTAATGAAGTTTGAAGAAAGCTGTAACAGAGAGAGGATGGCAACCATAATTGGAAATACAGATGTTAAGGAGGTTTTAAATATTCAAAGGACGCGTGGCTTAACAATGGATGTGATCAGCCATTGAAACAAATTACTGAAAAATAACTGATTTTCTTCTTTGTCAAATACACAAACTGAAGCCTTTTTGGGAGGTGTGCTTTGAGCTAATGAAGCTTTGGGTTCACTACAGGGGTAACTGGATGGAAGGCAGACAAGAACTGAAGGCTGGTTCTGACCCCAGAACTGCTTTGGTTGCTGTGATGTGCTGGCATAAAATGTACCCGAGCATCCCTGGGTTTGGGAGCTCATTCTGCGGCCTGGACCTAATTACCCCTGCTTCCCCAAAGGCCCCTGGAAAGAACCTCTGGGCGTGGGGCAGCCACCCTGCCTGGGCTGCAGCAGGTAGGTGGCTGCATCATCCCCTGCACGTGCAGTACCTTTGATTTGTGCAATCCCAGTAAATCAGGCTTTTCAGGGAAGCACTGGGTAGGTTCTGTGGTGTAGGAGCCTGGCATGCCACTGGAGGAAACGCGTGAATCACTGGGTGGAAAAGTTGGGCTTTACCTGTGTAAGTCTTGTCACTGCTCCAAATGTCTTCTGGCGTTGTTGGTTGGGGTATGAAGAAGGTTTTTGAGAGTACACCTGCACTGGAACAAAGTCAAGTGTACTTATTGGCAAAATGTGTTAATTTTACCAGTATAGCTTGTTTTACTTGGACAGCTCAGAGGCATGGGTGAGAGGTGACTTTAAATGTGTGTGCAGAGCACAGGTTTCCTCAGAAGTGCTGTGTCTGCAGTAGCAGCTCTTTGCTAACTTGCTGTATTTGTGTAGGCAAATACCGTCTTCAATCAAAAAAATGTCCATTTTCATTGTGAATTAGGGATATGTATGCGGTAAAAACCATAGTGGGGACACAACTTTTGACTTTTATATACAAGGTTAAAACAGATAAACTCAACCCAAAGAAGGGGCATGCAATGCTGATTATACCTGAGAGATATTGTCTCTATAGGAAGTCTTGCACATTTTGTCTTGTCTTTTAAACTACTGTCCCCCAACAAGCCATTATTGGTGAAGACAAAGCAACAGCCATGTGAGGTGAAAGATCAGAGGAGCTGTGCATTACCTGCTTGTTGCTAACAGCTGAATCCATGCAACATCATTCCTTCTCCACCTGGCTGTTTAAAAGATAAAGTTTTATCTGAGGAGGCTTGTTTTCCAAAGGACTGTCTGAATCCTTGGACAGTGAAGCATAGTTACTGGTTCCTTCTCTTTGGTGTGGGAAGTAAATGTCTTCCTTTAACACTGGACCTTCTCTGCCCTGAACCTTCCCTTTTCCATCAGGCACAGAAAAAGGATCTGATGGGCTGTGGAGAGGCCTGGGGTTACAGGGCAGTGGGTGTCTGTCCCTGCCTGGATTGGCAGCAGGATGTGACTTCTCAGTGGTATTACTTCTGTCTGTTACATGTTTTGATGTGCATGCACCTTGTGGTGGATATGAATACTGACTTCAGCTAGGTGGATTTTCATCATTTTCTTTATGAATTTGTTCATAGGGGAAGGCAAAAAACAAGTTCCCTCATACAAGAATTGCCATACAAGCAGTATAGCTCTGGTTAGGTTCCAAATATGCAAGAATGAATATTTGCATATGCAAACAAAACAAAGTCTAATTTGTAGAATAAAATATTTTACTACATTCAGAAACAGTAGTAGCAATGTTTTGAATGTTGTATCATTAAACCAAGAATTATATTGTTTTATGATAAAATAATTATTTTCAAGATTTTCATTTAGTTGACCATTGGTTCTTTGTATAAAAATGGAAATTTTTATTGGGAAGAAAATAAGGAATTTGTTTTACCTTGTGGAGTTAGAATACCATGCCCTTTTTGTTTTAACACTAAACCTGTAGGGGACCATTTGAGAGCAGAATATATTCTGTATTTTAGCACCTTTTAGACCAAAAAATGAAACACTGAATTCTCACATATCATCAATCAGATATTTGAATATGGACTCAGCATACCAATGTTAGCTTTTGAGCTGCTAAATTCCTAGCTGTTGTCTCTTCTTTTAATGTGACCTGCTCAAGTGTGGTTACCCTGAACTCTCTGACTCTTTTTCAGAGTTATGTCTAGAATTAAAATTATATAAGGCTGAATCTGTTCAGAGGAATTTTGCATGGTTCATATTCCTGGTCAACATATGGAAGAGCTTGTAAAGCTTTGATGATGTTATCAATAATCTGCTATGTTTTAGTTTTGCTGCTTCTGGTTAGTATGTGCGATCCTGTTAATACATCCTATTTATGCTTTTGTCAGCTGTGCATACATTCATTTTAACAAAACATCAGGAGAATCTCCTTGATACTTTTCTTCTGTTCAATACACATTTAGAAGTTAATTCTTTTAATGAAGTTTTAAGGATTTTTTTAAAATCAGCATGCCAGTACAGAAAGTTTAGGCAACTGTAAAAACAAGGGAAGAATAACTGTGAAGAAAGCAGAAGGAGAAAGTTAAATACTGGTTTTACAAAATTAATAAAAATTAAACTACTGAAATGAAAAAATAGTTGTTGCTTTACTAAAGTAAAAACAATAAAAAGATTGATGGTGCTGCCTAAGTCTGGGTGTGTACATGTTTATGTAATGTGGGAAAAATTTTCTAACATACTAAGAATAGTGGTTAAATGTTTGCCCTCTTGGTAGTATTCTAGTCATGATGCAATTCTCAGCAAAATGCACTATAATTATACAGGGAAGTTGCTATTTGCATAGTAGAACACAGTGTATTTTCCCCAGTTTCAAACAATTTTTAGAGCAGAATGTTGAAAGGGAAAGGTTCACTTACTGTGTGTTGGAGCACATTTCCTTGATACACATAATGTTCCTTCCAAGTGTAGAAGTAGCTCAAGATGCAGGATGAATACATCTTCTAGTGTTCACTTTTACCTCCCCAATGAGAAGCCTAGAAAAATGTGAAAATGCTTTAGGTACTATGTTATCACTGAATTTAGGTAAAAAATTTTTATATATATATATATATATAATGAATATCTATATATATGTCTATATCCCTTACCTGCCTGTGCATCCTTGCAGTAACACTGCAGCTTCCATGTATCTTCCAATTCATGAAGCAATTTTCATCAAGCATTTGCAGATGTCTTTGCCATGTTCACAGTAATGGGATTTCTCAGTAGCTAAGTAGGAATTACGATGTTTGACATAATTATCCATTGATCCTTGTAGTCTCAGTACATATTGATATTGACAAAATCCTGAAAGCAAATAGTTTAGGAAAAGTGTGCAAAGCAAGAAATGCAAAGTGTAGATTATAGTAATTTCTTTGGTTTTAGCTGTGGAACTGGGCAAGGGACATATTTGGCAAAGTTCATACAGAATAGTCTTGGTAGACACAGTAGTATCCTTTCCTCAGTTTCTGTCCAATACCTTAAGTGTGACTTTTCTTTTGTCTGAGAGCAGGCAAGGCTAATTTTCTTACTGCATTACTGAAACATGACAAATGGCAATCTTGTCTAACCAGAAAAGCAAAGCTCTTCTGTCAGCCAGTGCTTTTGTTTCCTAGTAAATAAGCATCCATTCAAGAGTTGTAATGGACTATGGGGAAAAAAAGGTGTAAATGTAGCCATAGAACAAATTCTAGGCAAAC
Organism: Parus major; assembly: GCF_001522545.3. NCBI lineage: Eukaryota > Metazoa > Chordata > Aves > Passeriformes > Paridae > Parus > Parus major. The sequence continues at coordinate 15,716,771 of NC_031774.1, forward strand.
TGAAGATTTTAAGCAAGACAGCATTAGAAAAGCCTCTAATACAGCAGTGTATAGCAGTTTGTAAGGCAATTCTTTTATAAGTAGACCCTTTCATGACCTCTGTATGCTTCCAGGAGGTTTTTTTTTCCAGCTTTCAAATATTCTGAGCCTAAAATAAAAACTTGTGATGGTTTGAGATAATTCAAGTATTACTTCTGTTTTGTATTATCTTTGGATAAAGAAGTGATATTTTCCATGAATTTTCCTCTTTTGGATGTTTCTTTGGGGTTTTTTTTACTAATGCCAAAATTTCCCTGTGTGGCTTAGCTTGCTTTTAAAGAAATGTTAGTTAGAAACAATGAACATGAAACACCCCAACAATCCTGTGTACACAAGCTTTTTTTATTCTACCAGCTCCTCATTAAACTAGGCCAGTGTGCTTCCAGAATATATTAGTGCAGAGCCTGAAAAAACATGTATGCTTGCCTTAACCTTATATTGTATTCTTCTGCCACTCTTTGTCCAAATCTGCCCAGAATTTGTAGGAGAGGATTGGTCTCAAGACCATATGATCATGTTGGGTTTTGTGAAACGCTGGAAGTTCTATGCCATCAAAGTATTCAAATCAAATGGGTAAATGAATAGCTCTGAAGCTGTTTTTTTTCTTCAGAAAATCAGAGCATGGAAACTGGCTGTGAAAACTATTTGTGTAAGAAGTTTTAAGAAAACACCAAGCAGGCTACTCATGCTGTGCAGTCCTGTGTGGCCGTAGCTGCATAAGTATATATGTCCTTCTTTTGCAGGCACAGCCAAGACTCTGCTGTGAGGGTGTTGTGGGCTCTTGTGTACAAGATTTTTGCTATAGCCAAGTGTCAGGAATTGTCCTATACAACTTCAAGGTTTTTCCCAGTAAATTTTCAACTCTCTCATTTAACATGCTGAATAAGAATTGTTATCACATGCCTTGAAATACTCAGCAGCATGTGAGGTTTGAGGATTCCTCAAAGGCAGGATCTCCACGTTTTTACTTCCCCGAGTGTTTTGGAACGCAGCAGTGTAATGTGAGCTGTGCCCAAGCCTTGGGAGGTGTGTGTGTGTTTGGGTGTTTGGGTGTGTGTGTGTCTGGGTGTGTGTGTGTGTGTGTGAATCCCAGTGTCCATCTCCAGCTCTCTCTTTCGCACGCACGCTGACCAGACAGGTTTTACTGCCCAGCTGGGAAGGGCCCCTCCTCTGGGCTGAGCTGCCCCAGTGCAAGCACTGCTTGTACTCATGCATTTGCTGAACGCCTGCTGGAAAGTTCTTCACCCGGATAATAAATTCAAACTATTTCAGGTTGTAGGTTAGGAACTTTATGACATTGTTTCCATGGCTAAATCTGTGCTGGCCTCCTGTTGCTCTGATCTGTGCTGGGCCTGAGCAGTATTAAGAAATCAAATTAGCTTGGATGAAGCACCTCTGTATTGAGTGTGGAATGCAAATGTGCACTGGTCTGGGTGTGAACCAAGTTAATTTTGTGACGTCTGGATTTTGTGGCCCTGATCTTCAGAAGTCGTAGCTAAGGAGTTATTCTGTAAATGCCAGGAATTACAACAAATACTTTCTCATTACATAATGTAAGTTCTTTGTAATGCAGGCATGCCTGGGGAAAAATCTCATAGAATAAATTTCATGTTGATTTCATTAATTGTTTTTTTCCTTGTGCTGTCATCTAAATGTGACATTACCAGATAAAATAATTTACTGTACTGAAATGAAGCCATTCTTAAGTCCAAAAAAGAGGGAAACTTTAATTCCTTTGGTGTCTCTCCATCTGTCTGGGAAAATGCTGCAAGTTCACTCCCAGCATCTCCCCTTTTTCCTTCTGTGCCTTTCCCACCCAAGCACAGATAGTCCTGACCAATAACAGTGCTGCCACAGATACCCTCCTTTCCTGTGCTGATTACACCTTTGACTCCTTAGCCTAGAGTTTTGAGCCAATATGCAATTAGGATTTTATTTTCTATGTCATATTTACCCAAGTCTGTAGAAACAGTAGTTGTGTTGTAAAATTTACAGGGAGAGTTCTGTATATATGTAGCAAGTAGTTCTGAATATGTTAAACAATCCCTGGGGAGAACTTCTTAGCCAAGTTTTAGAAGTTTTACCTCTTTATATGAAGCTTGAGGTCCAGTGTATTTGGGGGAGGAAAAGAAAAGGAGTCTTTCATTTTAGCTTTTCTGTATCAAATGCATATTGCATTAATGCTTCCCTGGAGTGCAGCCTAGCTAAACTTTAAAATTAGGGCAAGAAAAAAAAAAAAAGGCAAAATGTGAGATTAAATTGTCACTAGTTTTATCTCTGGGAAGGAGCTAACAGCAGCTGCAATGGTAGAAATTCAGCATCTCAATCCTTATAATGTACCATAAGCACCCGTGCAGCCCATCAGCACGTACTCTGCTTAATAAGGCTTCTTCCTTTGACTTGGTGAGATGCATGTGTTGAAAGACATCTTTGGGCAGTCAAAATGATAAATGGATTAGCTTCACAGGCACACCTTCAGTTATTTGTGTTTCCTTCTCACTTTTTTCCCCACAGAAAGGAAAAAAAGGGATTTCACCCTTGCTGAGAGAGATGTTACACATCACTCCAGCCCCAGTGTTACCTGGAGCTATCACTAAGCTTCTGCTAAGCACACTTTGTCTCTATGGAAAAGAGACAAAGTTTATGAGGATGATGGATTTGAGCTCTTTATTTGCAAATATTTTCCAGTTTGTTGTTCCTGTATATAGTAGTGCCAAGTATATTGTTTTGCAAATTGGAATGAGGGAAACCCTCTGCCTCCTGAGGCTGTGCCATAGTGGTGTTTTGCTCCACTCTGGAATGAACTCTGTTGGAAAGGTTCTGTAGAGGGACTGCTTCATCCTCACTGAAACAGGGTGCTATAGGATGGTGTACAAAAACTTAGTACATAAAGCAAAGAACCTTTACAGCTGAAAGTGCGGGGAAGCTTTAAGCAGAATGAAGTAAGATTAGAACTTGCATAGGATTCAGAATAACAATAAGAGAAATTATTTTTATAAATAGTGGTACATTTTCAGGATTTCTACAAACTGATGTCTGAATCTGATGTTTCGCTCCAGCTCCATGGCAATTCTTTGACTCAGAATGTATTTGCCACATACTTGCCTGAACAGCTGCAGAGGAAACAAATGTCCTTTCAGTGTGTGTTTTCAGAGGGCTTCTGTCATTTTAGGTGGGCTGACTCAGGAGGACTGGCTGAAATGCAGGTGATAAAAATGAATTCTGTTTTCTATTTCAAATTACCTCTTCATGTAGAGTCTGATTGTGATTATCCCATCCTTTATTAATAGTGCTCAGGTATTAGTTCAGTGCTGGTACAGTTGAGTATCTCTTGATAAAAGCAGCTTTTATTGCTGCTTCCTTCAACACATTCATGTTCTTCATTTCTCATCCATACACACTTGTTGAACTTGACATTTGGGATTTTAGAACAATAGATGCACCTACACACTTGTCAGAAATACGATACCTTTAAGATCACGATTTCTGTTTGATACTTAGAGCAGCACTCTTTCCTTTTCCTTTGCTCTTTTTTTTTTTTTTTTTTAGTAAGTAAAGTGGTATTTGATGAACACTTGGTTCTTCTCATTTTGTGCATCCTTTCCAAAAACCCTTAATATAATTTTTTTTGAGTTCCCAGTGGAGCTTTACTGATTTTTTTGAGCTAATTTGCTTTTCTTGCTGCAAATGATTTTCTCATGTTATGGATGAAGTGAGAATTGTGTACCATTTTTTTGCTCTCTGCCCGTTGTAGAAAAAAACACCCCACAGTATTGATGAAGCCAAAGATGATTGCAGGATAGACACTGACTTGTCATTGTTTTCAGAGTTTTCAGTAAAGCAGCAAATGTAGGCACCTTGTCACTTAAAAATGTGCTGCTTTTAAGCTCAGTCTTTGTGCACAAACTTTTTGCACTGTGTGTGGCCACTTTGATAAGGCTTGCATCACAACACTCTGTGTGGCCAGGAAGACCTATTGCTCCTGCTATTGAATCAAGAGTGGAGCTGAACGCATACCTTTAAAATAAATTTCCCCCTTCTCTCTGACCATTCCAGACTGCTTTTTGAGACTGAGACAACTTGTTTTCAGGCTGTCTTCTGTCCCAAATCCATGCCTGTAGTGTTGATACTGAGCAGAGCTGCTTGTGCCATCTGCTGCTGTGTGAGAATGACAAAATGGAGAGCAAATGTAATCTCAGTATAAATACATCTTAGAGGCAAGCTAAAGGATAAAATGTTCTCATTGCTGATTTTCAATGGTTCCAGACACCTGGGAGTACCCTTCGAGGTAACTGGAAAGCGTACTTGGCTAGGCGGTATCAGGGCACACTAAAGACAAACAAAAGGGCTCATGAGCTTGCAAAATTGAAATGTTATATGTCAGGCAGGGACACACAATAAACTTAAGCTTAATTTAAAACAGGACTTTATAGTCTGACGTTACAAGGCTTCATTTCTATGCATATAAATGCTGAATTGTAACTTTTTTCTTTTTTTTTCTGCCTTGACGTTGTTTGTTTGTCTGGGTTGAATACAACTTGCTTTCTTTGCCAACCTCCAAGTACCAGTATACATCCCTGTGGTGGCTGCTTTACATGTACTTTTTATGGAACGGTAAAAGGGGCAAATAAGTATATAATGGTTAAGTGCTGCTTATAACAGCATTATAAATACAAAGCATTATTCATAACATTTATAAATATCATTCCTTAGCTTGGTAGTTGGGATCACTGTAGAAAGCTTTCCATCAGTGTGCTGCTAGCACATGTAGTCATGTGTAAGTGAGGAGAAATGGGGCTCCCTTCTTCCCAGCGCCCCCCTCTTCCCTGCTGTGCCCTTCCTCTGTGCCTTTGGTGATGTCACTGTTTTGCTGATGTGTCTGTAGATCCAATGCGAGTGGTGAAGCTGTTTGTAGGTCCATTCACAGGTATTTCTGTTAACCTTTAGTGATGATTTCAATACACAACACTGCCTGTCTGGTGGGGAAGGCACATGCTAGAAGCAGTTCACCGGTGCCGAAGCACAATTGGGCTAAGATCAGATGCAACAGTTGTTATATGCAGAGGATGTTGAGGAAGCAAGTGAAAAAGAGGCTTCTGATGAATGTAAATAGGCAGGATTTCAGATGGCTGTAGACACACCCTTAAGGAAGTGTAGATATGCATCCTTCAGAATATGCATAGGTGGAGATCAGAGCAGCAGCTGTGTTCAAATAAACACTCCTTGTAGATGGAGTACTCTTCTTTCTATATGAAGCAGCTCAAAAATAAACCCATTTGTGTCTGCACCGTGTGTTCTAAATCTTGTCAAAGCTGTAAGAATCTGTATTGCACATGTGGTTTAAATTATTTATGTTGGTGACATAAATAAAGTGTGTGTGCCTAAGCTGTGCTTCCTATAATGACGTGATTTTTATTATCTTGAAGCATTTAAAATTGACTTAGAGATGCTGGATTTTCCCACAACTTGCATAAAATCTGTGTTACAGGTAAACTGTAGCATGTAGTTGATCCAAACAGAGGATACTGCTTGAATAGAGGAAAAGTGGTAGGTGGGGAAAGGCTGGAAGGAGTGCTGTGGAGACCTATGGCTGAGGAAAGGAAAATGCTGGGTTGATGTGGAAGCTAGCAGAAGAGAGACCATTTATTTGCATCAAAGTAAAAAGTGACCAGGTTTGAAAGTTGTTTCAATCAATATTTTGGTTTTACCAGAAGAGGATCAGTTCCTAACCTGCATAAAACCACTGTAGGTCCGTGTCTGAAGAGCGACTGTTTTGCATTCAGAGTCATGGAGAGGCTAACTTTCCTAATACAACTGTAATACCACAGAGCTGTATTTATTTTGGTTTTACCCCTGGATTCTTTCTTTAATTTACTTTGGATAGACAGACTTTTATTAAAACTTAAGCTGCTTTATATCACAGGTTTGTTGTTTTTAAGGGGGTTCTTTAACAAGCTAAATTCTCTCTGTGCAGATTGCACTGGTGGACAAAGCGAGGGCAGCTGCCTTTTTGGCAGGTGCCCTTCTTCCATTTGCCAGGACTCTTGCTTTGCAATGTTACTGTCACAAGTTGCTCATACTTGGGGAAAGGGTTGACAGAGCATTAGATTTTTCACAGGTTGGAGTATCTCTGGTATGAAGCACCAGGATTCACTGTGGAAAACTGAGCTGTGTTCAGCTGCAGGCTTCCTGTGTGCTATCAGTGAAGTCATTACAACTCCATCTTAAGTGGATTGCTTGTACAGTGGGAATCAAAATACCTCCTGCTTCACAAGGGTGAGGAGGCCTAACTTGGACATGCAACTAAAAGTGCGTAGCTGACAAACACCCCTGCCTGGGTAGATGCTTTGGGACTGAGCAACAGCACATTTTTCTTTCAGGTCGCATCGTGGGGCTGTGGTTTCTTGGGGTTGTGCAAACAGCAGCCACATTCCCGCCTGCTTTGACCAGGTGATGCCAGGTTGGTGGCAGCAGCAGCAATGTCACTGTGCTAAGCTGAATTCAACAAGCCCGTTTGTCTTCTGTTCACAGGGGAAGATGCCTGTTCAGTACACAAACTGGAACAACTTGCCTGTACCCTGAATGGAGAATTGCCCCTTCTGATTGCAGCTGGTCTTGCAGGTGTACATAAAGTGGCAAACCTACTGTTTTTGCTGAGATGTCATGGGCCAGGCTTTGGTGTGTCAGAATAAGTAACATCCTCAAGACTTTCTGTTCCAGGTCACATTATGCCACACCTGCCACATTTTTTGTGGTGATCGGGCTCTAAATGCTACAACTGCAACATGTGGGCAGAGATGCCTGTCCAAAAGGGGTGTAGACTGGTTTTTACCTGGCATGGCTAAGGAATTGGACGCGTAGTGCCTTTCTAAGGTCTGTTAGGAAAACACATATCCAAGTGATTTATCCAGGCAAAACTGAATGGTGGGTCACAATGGACCTTGTGTTTGGGGAGACTGCTTAACCCAAGTGCCTGCTCCTAACTCTGGTCATAATGGCAAGTCATCTCTTGCTGTTTATAGCCTTATTCTTCTTCACCCTTCCTCTGTTTAAATGTCCCTGATAAAGTCTGGATGTCATTGCTGGGCTGCCATGTGATATGTAAGCCTGCCTGTAGCTCTGGTAGCCCATGCCCTTGCTTGTCACACAGAGCACCGAGAGCAGTGCAAAGCCTTGCTCATAAAAGGCGTCATTATTCCCGTTTCTCACCGGGAGTCCAGCCCTGGCCCCATTACGGACGGGGCCCGTAGTGCAGACAGCAAAGCACGACGTTTGCCCCGTGTCCTGCTCCGTCAGGCACCGTCCTACTTTGCCTTGCTTATTGTCCGGCTGCCTAGAAAAGGGGCAGAGGATGGTACTGTCGGTGCTGGCAGCCGCGCTCCGCCGTGCCGGCACCGCCCGGGGTTGCGGAACGCGGCCGGGCCGCGCTGCCCGTGC
>NC_031774.1:15724406-16004090 GCF_001522545.3 Parus major
CGGCCGGGACAGCGGCGGGGAGCCCGGGCCGAGCGCCGCTCCGCTCCGCACCGCCCTACCATGGTGGGGGATCACTGCAGCCTCCCCGGTGAACGGCCCGTGCTCGCCCAGAGTCCCAAGCCCGGATTAAGCTGCAAGATGGTCCTGCAGGCGGTGGGCAAAGTGCTGCGGTAAGGACGGGGCCGGCGGTGGCCGTGGCGCCGGGCTGCCCACGGGGCATCCCGGGAGAGGAGGGAGCTGGAGCTCGAGTGAAAACTCCGGCCGGGGCGACGGGCGCTCCTGAGCCCCGCTGCTGTCTGCAGGAAGGGGGGAGGCTGCTTTTGGCTCCCTCTGGATCTTGTGTAGCGATCGGGGAGGCTGGAAGTTGGAACAGCAGTGAGCGTTTGGAGAGGAACGTTTGTTCACCCTTAATACGGCAGTCGGGTCTTGTTTGTGCTTTCATGAGAACTGGCTTTCCAAGACGTAAGCAGACAGCGAAGGTCCTGGATTGCCTCAGTAAGGATTCTGACCAAGATGCTACATATGCTTTGGCAAGTTTTCTACAGAAATGTAAGATGAGGGGGGAAAATTGCTCATGCAGCTCAGAAGGGCTTGTGTGAACAGTGAGACGTGGATGATTGCTGAGACCAAAACCAGACTCTTTGGCAAGGGATGTGTGGTAGTTTTATTCGGAGGAGTTCTGACCCGTTCTGGTTGGCAGGGAAAAACGTCACCACAAATATTAGGACTAGGAGCCTCGTTCTTCAACAACTGCAGCTTTTTTATTTTGGTTGTGTTCAGATATTCTTCTGGGATCTGTGGAGAGTTGCAGTGCTGCTCCAAAAAGGAGCCTTGTTCCTCCAGCATAACTTTATTTGGCAAGCTTTCGTTCGTCCCCGTTTCCTACTGTCTGTTGCCAATTGTTAAATGTTTGTCAACAGAAACATTATCCCTCTCTTCCTCTGTTGACTCATGTCTCTCCCCGAGCGAGTTTAAGGGAGCCATTTATTAAAGCAGGGTGTTCTGATCACAAAGCGGCTGAGCTCTGGCTGGGGCTTCAGCTAGAGGAGTTCGCTGAGCTTGAAGCAGTCTCGGTGGGAACAGCTGCTTAGATTTGCTCTTTAAAAAGTCCTGTAGTGTAGTTGGTTGCTTTTTTTTCTTCCCTGTTAAAAATACTTAACCCTAGAAAACGTTAATTTAAAGAACGGAGGGTTTTTTTTTCAGCTTTTTAACAAGTTTAATGTCCCTTCTTTGCATTTTTGTGGGGCAGCATGTCTATAATTCAATATGGTGCTACACAGCTGGTCATATCATAAAATCCTTTGGCCAGAGACTTGCTATTCACGATGTGAACCTTTTGAAGTTTTTGGTAGCTGTTCTATTGGCAGCTCTCCCAGATGTAAATAGATGGGTACCTCTGTAGGGAAGAATTGCCAAACCTTTTGTTAAGTATCTATGGCGATTTATTTTAAAGTATAGGTGAGTTCTGTGATTTAGCAGTGAAACGTATCTTTTTAATTCGTGCAGCACACACTTTCTAAGAAGTGGAACATTAACCTCAGCCTTTCTCCTCTTACTGGCATACGTGCAGAAATAGTGCATAATTTTGCTTTTCTTCCGAGATTTATTTTCGATGTTTACTATAAAACTATTGTGAAAGCAGGAGAACATTGTCACACATGAAATGCTTTGAACTCAATAATTAATAGCATAACTTTATTTTGTTGAGCTGTTACTAGATAGGAATGATTACTATTTTGTAGATGAGTGTTCTTTTAATGTGTCTTTTTGTTCAGTGTTATCTCCTTTTGTTTGTGGTTAGAGAGCAGTGTGAAGTCACAAAAACTTTCTTTAGATGCCAGACTGGTTCTCTTATTTCTCCCCTAGAATCTGCTTCAGATGCCTTATCTGACCTTATGTGTGTTACATCATCTTGCTTTGTTCTGTAAAGCATAAACTCATCCTATTCTGTAAAGAGCTCAGGCAGTGTGAAAGCACAGGCACTGATGAGGAGCCAGGTAGATGCTGCATCCAATCAAATTTCCTTATTGCAGAAATGGGATATTAGTGCTTCAGAAAGTGTAAGCCCCAGTTAGCGATGGCAGGAAGAAGGAACCACATGGGACCTCATTTAGGCCAAAAATGGTGGCTTGTTGGTGACAGCTGGGATGGGATTTCTCTGAACAGTGGCACCCACAACTGAGCTTTGTCTACCTTATTGTTAGTAGACAAGAACAGGGACCCTAAATGTCCTGGAAGTGCAATGCCACGCCAATAAAGTGACCATCTCATGTGGTAATACGTACATTGTAGTCAAAAGAAGTTAAATTAGATATATCCCAAATTACTGTAGTATCTTGCCATCACTTTCAGAATCAAAGTGGTATCAAATACCGCTTCTAAGCTTGGCCACCTGAAACTGCTGACTGAGTTTTCTGCGCTCTACACTATGCTAAACTCTGTATGGAATAATTTTTCTTCTATTGATCAAGCCATCACCAGTGGCTTGGTGATGAGATCAAAGGATATCCTGCTTGTGCACAGCCTAGTGTTATGAGCAGTTCCCACTGCATTTTAGGCCCTTTTCTCAGGCCTAACTGGGAACTGTCACAATCCCAGTTTCCTCCCAGCCTGCCAAGGAATTGCAGAAATTCACAATGGACAAGGGATAGAATGCTTGTGTTCACTCTGAACTACCTCCACTCCCGTCTCTCTCCTGCTTGTGAATTATAAAGCTCAGTTGTTCTTGTACAATACTTAATCAGTTTGATTTCCTGCATAGCAGATTTGTTGTGTTATTTACGCTGAGTGAGTAGTTACAACTAACACACTTGATGCTTTTAACGTGTAGGTCCAGCTCCTCCTGCCCGCTGGGTGCTGGGTACTGTGTGTGTCACACGTTAGTAACAGCTGCCAGAGGAGGAATCAATACACGCAGGAAACGAGGAGGGAGGTGTGAGGAAGCAGGAAGATTTCATGAGCAGAGCAGTCCTGAGAACCTGAGAAGAGTTTAGAAGAGTGTGGGGGAAAGACAGCTGAACCATAAAGGGGGGAAGAATGTAACAAAAGCAACAGATGTGTTCTCAGTCTTTCTAATTAATGTTTTATGAAAACCATGGTTAGGTTTATTGCTCTTTTAAATTATTAGTGATTCAGCTGTGAAGAACTCTGGAGATGCTTGTATCTTTCATCATATTGGTTAGTAAACTGTGTTTAACACTTCAGGGATGGGAGCAAGGCTACGTACGCACTTGTAATGATTAAAAAAAATTGAGACACCAGTAGAAAAGTGTCATCTCCCCTTTAAATTAGTCACAGCATAGCTGAGAGGTTCCTTAACACAGTGTTTAATTAAGGCTGTTTAATTTCATTTCACTTCATATGTTTTTGAAATATGTTAATGTAATTTTTTTTCCCTTTTCTGTACAGAATGGTGCTATTATTTAACCCACAATTAGAGAGCAAGAAAAACCTAAATGGATGCAGTTTTTCTGGTTTTTGTTACTTTGATTTCTGTGAGTTGGTGGTTCTTGAGAGAGATGGAAGGGGAAAGGGCAAAGAGTATCATGTCAAAACTTGGAATACTATGCTATTTTTAAGCATTATATCATTAATTGTCTGAGTTTCTTGTGACGGTGTGGATTCCTGTCAGCTTCTTTGCAGAGGTCTGCATTTTACTGGCCTCAAGCAGCACAAAGTGTAAGGAAGACTGAGGTTCCTGGGATCTCTCCCTTTATTGGTCCCAGCAGATAACAGAGCCAGCCATAAGCATTCTTTGGAGCCACATGCTGCTAATTTCAGGACAAAATGTTCACTCTATGTGCCAGTGCCTGAGTCCTGATGCAGATGCTTGAGTGTGTTTGCAGTGCTGTGACACTTTGGGTCCTTTGCTGGCAATTTTCAGAGGCTGTTCCCTGTGCAGCTTCCTAGTTCTGTGTGTTTCCTTCTAAGTCTCCAGTGAAACTGATTCCCTCTGGGATAGTTGACTATTAATCAGGGATGCGGTGGTAGGGAAGAGGAATGATGCAGTCTACACAGATGTCACTGTGTAATGTCTTTTGATAAATTCCAGTATGGTTTATATGTACACACTGTCCTGGGTGAGTGTGGAAATAGGTAAGTTAAACCTTCCCTTTCTCATGAGAGCCTCCCTTTTTACAGCATTGTACAGGCATTGATTTGGATACCAACTAAAAACAAAACAACCAACCCCTCTCTTTTTTGGGTAAGTGCTTTTCAAGAGTGTAGTTACTTGTCTTCAGTGATAGGGTGATAATGATTTTTCATTTGGATAAATTAGCAAGTTTGAGTTGGCATTCTGGATGCTGCTATGTATTTTTATAGCCAGAACTTGAAAGTTTTTGAAGAATTAAATTCCATCACTATTTCTCAATTCATACAAAGATGAGGAAGAAACCAGATTGATTTTGACATTGTATTCTGGTTTTTAAGTGATCATGCAGGGTTGTCTTGTTGTGTTCAGGAGCCAGAACATAGATGGGTAGAAGCAGAGGAGCTTCTCTGCTGCCTGGACTCCCATGGCTGAAGACAGCTGTTGTCTGTGATGCTTGTATGTGTCAGCAGGACTAAAGCAAATATTTAAAAAATTAATCCTGCTTTATTCCAATTTTGACAGAAACATTTTTCAGCAATTTAGTCCAATTCACAGTATTAGAAAGTAATTAGAAGAGCCTTGTTTAACACTAGTTAATCTGATTAATGCAAAAGCCTGGGACAGGCAGAAGAGAGAAGGAAGGGAGGGCAGTATGCAGGGAAAGGGACTTACAGGCAAAATGCTCTTCAGAGCCACATTGGCTATTTTTATCCTGTTCTTTTTCTTTCTCCCTCCCACAACTTTCCATTGTACTGAAATAGTTCAAAATGTTTATGGTTCAGGGCAACTGACATTGCTAGTTGTCATGCTGTGTCCTGCTGAATATTTCTGTAACAGGAGCTGATTCCTCATTCAGTGATGGCCTTTTGGGACTCTCAGCTGCTCACAAAGGACTGCTGACACTATGGGACAGTAGCATCTTGTGCTTTGGCAAGGGGTGACCAGGCAGGAGGGACTCTGGTGGCTCTTCTGTGGGAATGGGAGCATGGATGTGCCTGTGGAGATTGCTCTTTGACACGAGTGTCCTGTCCTCGGGACAGAGCTGGTGACAGGAGGCAGGCCTGGGTGGCATTTCCAGCCTAATGGACTTACCTGGCTGGGATGTGCCTGCTGGAGAGGCCGCTCTCCCTGCATGTGCTGGGTGTTCTCAGCACACACAGGCAGCAAAGTCTCTTCTGGCTGTAGACACAAAACTTGTAGTGCTCTGCTTGACGCTCAGCCGCACGGCGAGCTGTCCGATACCTCTGGCAAAGCCATGTCGTGACTGGGGCTCTTGCTGGAGCTCAGGACTTGGAGCTGTGCTCTGGAAAGATGCTGTGTCTCACAGACAGGTCCAGCCAGCACTCCTCTGTTTCTTTGGGATAGTACTCTGCTCACTTGTGTTTGCTGCAGGAGTGTCACAACCCTGGGGCATTTGTGAACATCGGTCAACCGTGCACAGTGTATTAACTTAATGAAGAACTTGGTGTCTTTCTTCAGAGGTATTTACAGCATAGAGTTGTGTTTTGGTTATGTGTTCCACATCCTGTGAAGCGATAGCCAGAGGCAGAGGACTGCTAGAATTCTCAGTGCTGAAACAACCCTCTAAGGTGTCTCCAGAGCTCGTACAGAAAGGGCTTCTGGCCAAGGTTTAATAGCATTTTCCTCTTGTTTAGATGCAAAAGTGTGCTTTTTTTACTGAAGATGCCTCCTGGACACTTTACATAGAATCTATTTGACTGTATTCTCAGATCTGTGAAATTATTCACCCTTCTTTTATCTTGTTTTCTTGGTATGCATATAGGATTTGTTCCAGATTTTAGCTGCTTCTTGCAGTCTGGAATATTATTTCATTTATAGCTGAATAAAGTATAAGTGTGCAATAGTAATCCTTCTGGGAGTTGACTACAGTTCCTGGTTTGTCTCTCTGTTTCCTATGTTGCAATAGCCCATGTTTCTGGTGCTGCTCTTTATGGGAAAGTTATCCATTTCACACAGTTTGTGTCTGCTGTTTTCTGGGATCTCAAACATCTGTGCACTCCAAGACTTTCACCAGGTAGGTTTTTAGGAGAAAAAAAAAGTCCTCTGTAGAAGAGCTTTCTCTTGCCATTCTTGTTTTTTACGAGATTTTTAAGAGATTTGGTGTTAGGAATGTGGTCTCCTGAATAAATCCTGTCTCTAAGATGGCTGAGAATCTGTCTGTTCCATCATACATCTCTCTGTGACTACCAAAATTGAGTTTGTTAGAGTGTTATTTTGTTGTGGGGAATTTTAAAATTCTTTTCTTAATCTTTGGTGCTGAGAGGTTCAACAGAATCTTAACTAAAACGTCAGCAAATTTCTGTCAGAGAAGAGATGTTGCATTTCTTTTGAGAGCTGCCAGCACCTAGTCTCTGGAAAGGGAAGGAGATTGGATGTATGGATTAACCCTTTCTTACAGCTTTCTGAAGAAAAAACCTGTTTCTTTGCATGAATGGAGCCCATTAGCACTGAAGCCAGGTTGCTTGAGCTTGTCGGAAAATTCTGCTGTGTTAATTTTTCAAGTTCTTTTTTGTCTGGTATGGAAGTAAGCTTAAAAGTGCTTTTGCTCAGACAGCAGGAATGCATGGTAGCAGATGCTCCCCAGGTGAAAGGAACATTGTGGATGTCTGTGTGATTCCTTTTATTTTTAAAAAAGGGAAAATCAGCAGTGAGTGCAGCTGTCCTCAGAAGGGCAGGTAGTGGCAAAATATTAAAATTCTTAGCTTACTATCTGGAAAAAGTAGTCCTGGCACACCATCCAAAGTTCATGGAGTTACTGAAGAAAGAAGGCTTGGGTCTCTTCATTGGTGGTTTATATAACTTCACACAGAGGTGGGATGACATGATGTGCACCTTGGTGGCTCCACTCACACCCAGATTTGCTCTTCAGTCCAATGTGTCCACACATCTCAGGCTCAGAACACCAAGGTCTTACAGGGAAGGTGCTGACTGTCAGCAGGATGCATTTAGCACAACAGGGAAGAGAAAAATTCTGATTGAGAGGCTTTGCTGATTCCTTCTTTTATAGAGCCCCTAGTTTTGATGTGACTAATACATTTCTTTAGAACAATGCAGGGAAAAGATAAAGCTTAGGCCTTGAGACCACGTTCTGTGTGGGACAGAGGGGAGGATGTATTCTCTTTCAACAGAAACAGTTATTTTTCTATTGCTTTGCAGCATAGAAAGGTTTTTTCATGTCTAGGTATATCATTCAAATCAGTACATTTTTAAATCCACACATAACCATCCCTTTGAGAGCTGATGCTGGGTTGCAAAAGGTGGGGAGGAAGCGTGGCTTCACACTGCTGTTTGAGCAGTGTCTCAGGTGTTGGTCTCAGCTTCTACGAACCCATCACTTGCAAATCCCACTTGAAGAGTTAAAGATCTTTTTTGTCATTTGCACGTGCAGCCAAGGGAACAAAACCACTTCAGTACAAAACTGTGCATCTAATTTTAGTATTTGTTTTCGAAAATTACTAGTTTTCCTTAACCAATTTCTTGGTTGTGCTTTCAGCATTTAATTAAAAGACTGAATTTGTATTTTAGCAGGCTCTTGGAGGTAACACTACAAGTTTGGGTAGATCTGTGAGTTTTTTCCAGGTTGCTAGTGGATCAGTAGGGCTATAAAGGTATTTCTACTTGCTTTTCAGTCTCCTGTGGTATATTTGGAAAAGTAATAAATTAGGGTTGGGAATCGCTGCTGTCTCACTGGCTAATTAACAGTGATCTAACTGTACCAGTAATTAAACTATTACCCACCCTACTATTTTTTTCAACCAGTCATTCAGATGTTCTTTACTTTGGCCTATGAATCCATAGTTTGTATTTTAAATAGATTTTTTTTCTTCCTCTGCTGTACAGAAAAGCTTCAATGTGCTGTTTTCTAAGAAATTCTGAAGCAGCTGTGTGCTGTTGTTGACAAAATTGAACAGAGCATTGCATCATTCTGTCAAAAATCTTTAAAAGTTAACTGCACGGTTACAGTAGTGAATGTTTGTACGTACTATTTGTTAATGAAAGTTACCTAATTAAGATAATACTTTGATTCTTTTTCCCACTGGCTTTCTGACCCTGTGAGGAGACACACAATTTACGCCTTACATGGACTCCAATTTTTAAGTTTAACAAGATAGTTCACACTAAAACTGAAAGGCCCTGCTTCTCACAGGATCTGGTCTAAGGCATGCCAGGAGAGATGACTTTGGTTTAAATTAAAGCCAAAATATTAACAAAAGGGGGGGTAAAAACCAATTTTTGTTCTCTGCCATTGAGAGGTGACCTTGACTCAGAATATTTTCTAGTGAATAAATATCCTTCCTAATTACACTGCTGTGCTTAATTTAAAGTGTAAGAGATGAGTTTGTGAAGCTTGATACAGACGATGAAAATTCTGGGTGGGGCTGCTTCCACATATTGGTATTTCTTTGCTCAACTTGCTCTATAACTAATGACTGGTAGATGATTGAACTCCCCCCAGCTGTGAGTCTCAGTGCAGCAAGGTGCACATGTGTGTGCTAGTGCACATGCTTTAAAAGTGAGGTGACAGGTGCAGGCATGCAAAATTGCTTATGAATAGTGAAAACAAGTTAGATGGTTTTTTCCCCCATGCTATCTGAGTTTATACTGTGTATTGAAGCTCCTGCAAAGAAACCTGAGATGTCTGAAGTAGCTGTCTTGTTACCTGTGTTTCCATGTGCACTCTAAGTTGTAGTGTGCCCTAGCACATTTGTCTCATTAAACCACATTTTTTTAGATGGAAAGTTGGCAAAGTTTGTGTGAAGGTATCAGCTGTTGAAGTCCTGCCTACTGTGTGATATAGGTGTTGTTTTCCAAGGCAGAACTGTAGCAGGAAGGCAGGTGCTGAACTTATTGAGTCTCTTCCCAACAGAAATAACTAGCTTGTCCTTCTGATGCAAGACACTTTTTTTTTTGCCTAAATAGTTGTGATTTCACATTGCAAGTACGTGAAACACTATATGCACCTCTCTTCCAAAACGTAGTATGTGGGTAAGCTTGACCTGCATATCTAACGTGGCTTTGTTGTTGCAGGTTTTCTTTAGGCTTCAGTGGTGCATAAAACCAGTCTGTATTGTCAGATAATTTTTGGCTGTTGTCGTACAAAGAGTTTGCAAGACAAGAAGGCAGTGAGGAAACTAAACCATTTTTTACAAAGGCAAACTTGTCTGCACCCTGGTACTCTCTGAACAGAACGAGCTGTCTGCATTTGTATATCTTGGGCTATATAGCAAGAAGTCTGATTGCCGATGCCAGGTTGCCATGGTGAAATAATTCCCAGCAATTAAAGCACAGTTCCATCCTGAAAAGCAACTCTGTGCAAGCTATGTTGTGAAATCCTGCATTTACGAGGCCATGAGGTTTCCAAATCAAATTTGCTTGGTTTAGAAATAAAAAGGTAGCTTTGCAGTCTTCCAGCTCTACAAACTTCATCAGGGTTGGGACATAACAGTGCCTTCAGTGATTTATGTGCACTGCTGGTGAACTCCCTCCCTGCAAAGGTGCACCAGAGGGTACTGGATGTGCTCATCCAGAGATAACAGGGCTGTATCAGAGTAGCCAGGAGGAGCAGTTGCTGCCAAAATCTGAATTTAATAATGACGTAAAAGTCAAAATAACTCCGTGTCCCAATAGGAGATTAGAGGATAATAAATCACTGATTAAATTAATAGACATGTCAGAAAAGACACAGGAAATCTATTTGTTAATTGAAAATTGTTTTTGGTTTTACTGCAGTACATTAAATTTTTCTTTCAATTTTCAGAGTTTAAAAACCTTAAAAGAGAGGTAAAAGGTTTTTTTCCCCCCCTCAATTACATCGTTTCTCCTTGTTCTCTGCAGGCAGCATTTATGGCCTTTAGAATTTCAAATTGTCTGCTGAGAAAATACTGCTCTGAATATAATAAAATACCTGAGAGATCTGTGTTTGTCTTCCCCAGAGTGCAAAAGGTGTTAAAAGCCACTCCAAAACTTGCTTTCAAATCTTGGTGCAGATCACTTGTTCTCAAGGTGCTGTGTGGGACCTTTCCACTGCAGCACATGTAACGATCAGGCTCGATGGCTCTGCCATTGTCTGCTCTCAGTTGAGAGCACATTTTCTCCTTAGTGTGTTTTAATTTGAGAAATGTAAGGTATGCTGTAGATCTCTGCATTGGACTGCAATGTTTTTTGTTTTAGAGAAAGAACTGTTTATCTCTGCTGGTTTCCAAAGGTCGTTGGAGAACTAGCTGAGATGTAAACATTTACATGTGCAGATATCTGTGGTGAAATGAATCCTGGCCCTACTGTTTAGCTGCACTATGGGATTATGTTTAGCAGTGGAGGATGATGAGGAAGCATTTGTGTTGCTTGAGGACTAATGGCATTTTTCCTCCAAGGGAGGCAAGGATAGGGAGCATCCTTATCTTGGTGTTGTGTATGGGCCTGATGGGTGTGGAGTGTTTCCCTGGGGACTGAAAGGAGCTGTGTGTTAACAAGACAAAGCCCAGATCGGAGCTCCTCCAGCCTGCATTTTCAACTGATGAATGGGCAGAGCTGTCCTAAAGAGTCAGCATGGGGTGGCCTCTCCTGTCCCCACCCCAGGGTCTGCTCTGAGTGCCATTCCTGGGGAGGAGGAATTGCAAGCACAGGAGAATAAACTATGGGACACCTTCTCAAGCAGGGATTTGGGGTTTTCCCTCTTTCTGCTCAGTTTTGGCTTCCTTTCAAACAGTTTGCCAACTGGAGACTTAAAAAACAACAAAAACAGACAAAAGTCACCACTCCATGTCATTCCCAGGCTCAGGACTTGGGCACCTCTGACTCAGTGCTCTGCTGTGTGGTTTGTTCTAGGCATTGAGTAAATTAATTGTTGCAACACTTAGTCTATGACCTACTGAATCTCTGTTACCACAGACCTTATTTGGCTCCATATAGAGATGTTGAAAATAGGAAAGATTAGTCCTTTTTATTTCCTGTTCCACAAATTACTATAAATCTAGAGTGTAGTAAATTGCTTAAGAAAACAATCTTCCAGAGCCTTCGTGCTGGCACCTCCAGATTGGGATATGTGAGGGCTTTTTGCCACTGAGGTAAAAGAGAACATTTCAAAATGAAGAACAACTACATATTGCTTGGGTAATTTTGTTTCTTCTAGTGAATTGTTTCTTTTAAATCACATCACTGGCTCCTAGAAATAATAGTAATCTGTTTGTTTCCCACTGGACATGGCTTCCCTGGTGTCCCAGCTGTGTTATCTGGAGGGGAACCTGGGTCAGGAGGCTGGATACCTCTGTTCAGTCTGGGGGAGGAGTTCTGGCAGGTAGCCCCAGGGAAGAAAGGGAACTCCAGTGCAGCGTGTTTTACCACAAGAATGCACTCTGCACATTTTTGCAGCATTAGCTGAGCTGTGGCATGTCTGGCCTTGCCTCTGCAGCCCTTCTTCCCAGAGCCAAGAACCGCATTGGAGACAAGGTGGGGGACCCTGGGCGCCAGCAAAGGAACCCCTGGGATCAAACAGGGGAGTTTGTGTGCCTCTGGCACCACTCTGGGCAAACACCCAGCTTGTGCTGGGAGGCAAGAAGAATCAGAGCTGTTTGGGTTGGAAAAGACCCTTGAGGTCATTAAGTCTGCCATTAAACCATATCCACACATCATAAATACTTCCAGGGATGGGCTCCAGTGCCTGATAACCCTACTGATGCAGAAATTTTTCCTAATATACAGTCTATACCTTGAGGCCATTTCCTTTGGTCCTATCCATTGTTACCTGGGAAAAGAGACCTTTTCTTGCGGCAGCTGCTTTTCAGGTAGTTGTAGAGAGTGCTAAGGTAGCCTGAGGCTCCTTTTCTCTTGGCCACACAACCCTAGATCAGTCAGCTGTTCACCAGTAGGTTGAGTGTGGAGTCCTGTAGAAGGGCACAGAAAGGCCTGATGTACCAGACATGGCATGGTGCAGGTGCCCCATGTTCTTGCTTTGCCAGCAGCACCAGCTGGAGCTCAGTCTGGCCCTACAGAATGTTTTGTGCTTTCTGTTGAGAAGCAGCATTATGAAATAATGTTATGGCACTTGTCATCCTTAACATGCCTGCCATGCCTTGGCACCGACTGTTTACAGCAGAGCATCCGGAGGCCAAGCAAAGATTCCCTTTTAAGGCAAAGAGTCACTATGAGAATCCCAAAGAAAAAGTTTCCCTGGCATGTAGGGTACATTCTTCTTTCCTCCTCCTCTTAAATAAACTATTAGTAACTTTTAAAAACAGAACAAAAATGAAGAAGCTGGGCTAGAAATGCTGCCAAAGATGCTTTATGCTGCACAGCCCCCTTAGACCTGCACAGCAACCAAGCCCTGGCCAGGAAGAATGAAGAGTGAAGCTGAGGTCAGAGGGGTCTGTGAGAGACCTGTGGCAAGAGGAGATTGGAATGGAGACTGCCTTAAAAAGCTTAGTCTCCTTCCCTTCCACAGTCCTGGAGAAAAGCACTGTCCACAGCAGTCCGTGAACAATTGTACTGAATGCTGCCCTGGGATTTGGGCTTGCTTTCCAATACCTTACACAGCTTCCTTTCCCATGCTGATGTTCTTTTCTTCCCCAATCCTGAACGTGGATGTGTACATCCAACATTTGTGGTCTGGGTGTGCTGTCACGTGGCATTTCCAGCTGAAGACTTAGCGGTGATCTGGGTTAAAACAGGATATGGGATTGCAGAAAAAGAGGTGCTAATCTTGTGATGTTTTAAAGAAAGAGGGGAAATACAAACATCATCTCTAACGTTGTTCTCAAAGGAAAGGCAGCTCAACTGATGTTTGAAGGAAGCTGTTATTCCCCTTTTTGTGCATGTTCTACAAGTAAACAAAGACACTGAATTACCAAGAAGAGATTTAAGCTCCATAGCCCTTCTAAGTTTCCAGGTTTTGCTCTTAACTGAGGAGAAAAGGCAATGGGCTGCTGGGTAGGAAACTGGACAGCATTCAAGAGTTTGTTCCTGACCTGTAAGGACTGGCGTAACCTGCTTCTTCATTGTTCTTGTCACTTGGACTCATAAATTTTAGCTCATAAAACTGTTTCCTTCCTGCTATGAATGGGTTCAGGACTCCCATGCTTACGCAGAATGTTTGTAACCAGAAATTAACTGATAATTTCTTTCCTGTAAAGGGCCACATAAAAAACCTATCAAGGTAAAAAGTATGTCTGTGAGCAGCTGACCTGGTTTCCCTTACAAAGCTGTAGCCTTCTGTGCATGGCTCAAATCAGTGTTTTTCCTTTCTGCAAAGGGAGTACAGAAGAGGGAGAGACCTTGAATATTGGAATTTTTTTGCCTTAATGTGTTTCACTCCCTCTTCTGTTCCACTCACAAAGGGGAGAGAAGCTAAAATGCAAACATCCAGTATACCTTTCATTTTGAATTCTAAACCCTTATTCACTGGAAGAATAAAACCAGTGTTCATGAAGTTTGGCCTGAAGGACAAATGCTACAATGTTGTCTAACTGCATCTCTAATTTTGTCTTTCAAGAAGCTAAACCCCCATCCTTAGACTGCCAAAAAAGTAGGTTTTGGTAGGAGTACTTCACTTCATATAGTGGTGTATGTTTTAAAACACAACACTTCCAAAAAAAAAATGCAGGATAAAAAATCAAAGGCCCAGATGGTTTGAGATATCAGCTAGTTCAATGTGTAGAGGTGTACTTGGAATATGGTGTTGCTGTTGCAGACAGTAATCTCTGTAAAAGTTCTAGTTGGGAGTGCACCATTTAAACTCCAAACTTCTCCAGATTGTCAACTGTACAAATTGTAAAATGCAAGCCAGGTTACTTGAAAATAATCCCCAAATCCTTGATTGTTGTTTTTAATATAATTTGGTTATAGTTCTGTGGGCATCTTTGGTTTTGATGTTCCTTAAAACAATTTTTTTCTTTTTGTGTCATTTCTTTGCATGCATTGCTGTGGACTGCAGGATTCTAGTCTCACCAACACTAATGGAATATGTCACAGCTGGATTGGCAACAGTTGAGACTTGCTCTCTTCTGAATTTTTGGGGATTGCTAGGATTATAGCAGTTCACCTTATGTAAGGAATAGGGTCAGTTGCTAAAAAAAGCCCACAAAACCCCGCCACATTAATCACAAAATATGTGTCTTTGTCCTGTAAGGTTGATGGTCCATGGTGATTTTCATCCTCACAGACTTGAGATGGTTTGTGAGTTTTGAAGCTTGCAAACAGAGGTGGATTTGCCATGCCAGGCCTGTCAGACCTGTTCTGTAAATATTCCAATGGAAATTGGGGTGTTTGAGACTCGGTTGGAACCTGAAACTAGTGCATGATCCAGAGGGTACATAGTGATGGGAGTTTTGCCTGCAGCTCTGGTCATCACCACTGTACGCTTTTTAAATAACTAACTTTCTAAAGTTTCTCTTATTTCCATTTTAACATGCCAGACTAAAATGAGAAAACCCACTGATGTAATGTACTTCCAAAAGAAAAAGTAAACAGCCATTCCATCCCAAGGACAGTTAGTTTGGTGTGGAGGATGGGAGAGGGGGATCAAAGTATCATCAGTTGTCCTTGAAGAGATTTCAGTTTCAGATGCAAGGTAAGAAACTACACAGCTTGCTGGAGACAGCAATAAATTATTATAGCTGTGCTGATTTCCTCTGAAGAAAAGAGGAATCCTGAACTGGTAGAAGTCATCTAAAATAGCATGGTCAGTTTAGGGAAGCTTGTCATTCAATAAATCATTAGTCTTCCCTCTGTGTGATCAACCTGGGAATAAAAAATGTGCATGACCAGAGCCATAGATGCTTGGTACGATTCCGAAGTGATGTGAATGAACTACATCAGGTTATGGAGCACATCCACATTGGGATGAGGAGACATTTGAGTCTCTGGTCCTTCTTCAGCTAAATCAGATTGCTTCATGTTTGCTTCTTTCCAAACAAGCCATGTTGGTTTACACTGAAGCACATCTTTAGCATTTGTACCATGAATCAACTTCAAACCTTACAGCCAGTTTCTGCTGTAAATGAAATGGGAACAATACTTCCTCAAAATGGAAAAAACTAAACCTTGATGGTGCTTTGAAGATACTTTGAAGTACAGGGTTTTTTAAGCCATGAAACTGTTGAGCAGCTGATCAAGAATTAAATGAGAAAGATTAGAGGAGGAGCCTTATTAACTGACATGGGATAAGAAACCACATTTGGAAACTGGCAATTTTATTCAATCTTAACAAAGCAGACTGGGGAAAAAATAATCAGTGGGCTGTCACTTGGTGGAGTGTCTTAAACATCTCTTTCTCCTGTGAAATCCAGGCAAACTTGCAGCTAATGTGTTTTCTAGCTGGACACAAGGCTGGGTGTGGCAGCCCTGCTAGAAAAATTAGTGTTGTACAGTCTTTGCCCGGCACCAATTTTCTGAACCTTCTTCTAAGACTTCAGGAAAGTGATCCCTCTTCTGCCATTCCCCATCACTTTTCCCTCTCTGAAATTTATTTTTGGGTGTGATTTGTCCTGTGGCATCACATTCAACGGAGTGCCTAAAACCAGAGGCAGACCTTGCCTGGGAATTGTCTGAGGAGTTAGTTTGTACTCTAGTTTGCCTCTTGGTAAAAACTGTGGAGTGCTGTCTCCTTGAATTCCCTGAAGATGTTTCTTTCCTTAATTAGCATTTAAGTACTAATGGACTGGAGTAGTCTAAGCTGTGTACAGACCACCAAACCGCTGCATAACAGCTACATCTGCAGCTGCTTGGGTGATAGTTGGCGTAGCAAGGACATGTTAAGACAAATTTAGCAGAATTCTCTAGTTTTTGAAGAAAGACTCTTGTAAACTTGAATCAGGACGTGAGGTGCCTATAGCTGTGTTTTGAAAATTCTGCTCTTTCTGTAGTCTTAGATGACACCTAGTTATGTTTTCCAATAAACAGTATATACAGGTGATGAATTTTGGTGTTTCCTGAATAGAACAGTAAAACTCTACTGTTCTTGACTTTTTTTTTGTATTTGTGTACTTTAAACATAAAATGAAAAATTAAGGAAGGCATCTTGAATGAGAAGAGCTCACAAAAAGGAGGTAATGGATTTCACTTTGTGCCTTTGGAGTTGAGTCCAGCTGGTGTTTTCTTAACAGGTTTTTGAAACAGCTCTGAACTTGGATGTAGGGGTGAGCAGAGGGAAGGACGCTTATTCCTAAACTTTGCATATTTAGTAATCCTGCTGATTGTGAATGAATGAGCTTTGGTTTATCTGGAATATGGAAGTATTCTTGGTTGATTCTTAATCATATGTAATTGTGTTTCTAAAACAGGGCTTTTTTCATACTGCTGTATGCTCCAGCTTTGTAAGTTTAAAAAGAAGATACTTTACACTATGGGCTGGTATTGATAGTTCCCAAACTAAAGCCACAGTTGTACAGCCTAGACTGAGCATGACTCAATTAATTGGAGTAAGGTAATAGAACCTAAGTTCTGCCTAATTAGAGAGGGTTACATGGCCGAATTCAAAATGACATTTTTTTTTAAGGTGGGATTTCTTTTTTTATT
The DNA here is from genome assembly GCF_001522545.3 of Parus major. NCBI lineage: Eukaryota > Metazoa > Chordata > Aves > Passeriformes > Paridae > Parus > Parus major. The sequence goes on from NC_031774.1 coordinate 15,741,028, forward strand.
TTCTTTTTTTATTATTTTTTTATATGAGTTTGTACTTAGAGTACTGGGTCCATGTAATGTTCGAGCTGCAGGTCATGGAAATGCTGGTGTAAACAATTTCTGTGATCTTGCTGTAGTCTCAGAAGCTGCAAAAGGTTAACAAGGTGTTTGTGCTGCACATGGCAATTTGACATTCAGGTTTCAGTGGTGTGAATAAATCCTCTGATAGCAGTGATTCTGGGCATTTTGCAAGTTCTGCGATGATACCCAAGAGGTTCTTTTTAAACCAAGCCAAAGCCTTGGAAAGGGGCTGAGCATGGAAGCTTCTGTTTGAAGTGCTCCAGTTCCAGCACAAGGCAGTTGTGGAAAGGCTTACAAAATCTATTTAAAAGACTCAAAGTGGCTGCATATTCTGATCTAGCAGAGAATTGGCATTTGTGTGAAAATGAGAGGCTTTGGATTTTGCAAAAGGACAGTGTAGTGTTGTTTACAGTAGCAAACTCGTGAAGTATATTTAGTATTGAATTTTTATTTATTCTCTTGAAATGGGGAAGAGATGCTGAAGTGAGGATGAGGTACACTCCACCCATTCCCATGTGATGGAAGGCTTGCCTCAGTCCAGTGTGTCTTGCTTCCTCCTGTGGTTTTCCTCCGCAGCCGCCTGACAGACTGTCTTTGACCTCTTTGTCTCTCTCTTTCCTCCTCCTCCTCCTTAACAGAATGCTTTTAGCTGGTGTGGCACAGCCCTAACCTGGGGCCCTTGGTTTAATTATGCTGAACTACAGCAAAGACAGAAACTCTATCCAAGCTGCTTCTCACTGATAACTTTTTTTTCATCAAGTGTGGTTAATGCGTTTTGTCAAACCAGTCTCTGAATGTGAAGGTATTTTCTACATGACTGTTACTAGAACTATAATTTTCCCAAAAAAAATCAACTTATCCTTGAATGCCAGAATCCTGGTCCCCTCCCCCCAGCCAAACTAAACCCAGAAACCACTAAATGTGGCAAATGCAAGGGTTTGAAGACAGGAATAGTCTGACAACCAGGAGCTGTTATCTAACAGAGTAACCTCTCTATTAAGAGCCTTGCACTGAGGAACAACTGAATTCTCATGTCCTAAAGCATCCCTTTGTGGAGCAGCTATGAGAATTAGTCCAGTTCACTTCATTAAATAAACGTAAGGGACAAATCCTGCAGGTTCCATTTGGATTGGAATGCACTGCTGTGGAAAAAAGACCAAAAGGCAGGAAATGTGCATGAGTACAGCTCTTGTGCTGAATTCATCCTCACAAATACTGCCTTTAGTTTATTTTCATTTTGTATTGGTATTCTTTAGAGAGATGTTCTGTGTTGTGTTATTTAAAAATATGTCAGAGGTATCCCCTTTTAAGCCATGAAGCCTACCTTTCTCATTAAGATAGGAAAGAAGGTCTGACCATCTGTTCCCTGCCAGACACCTGCAGTGCTTTCTGCACAAGTTTGAGTGCTGCTTTAGTGCCTAAGGTGCATCTCAGTCTCTCCTTGCTCTGGTAGGGATTATGTGGATGATGAGTCTTTCTGAAGATGGGTTTAATAAACAGATCAGTAAAAAGCCCATGAAGAGAGAAAATTGAGTGATCATATTTTCTTTAAGAAGAGCACTGAGACTTCAAACCCTGTTCCAGGAAAGATGTATATCACATCCTCAAAACAAAAATTAAGCCTGTGTGTGTCTCAGACAGGAACACAGCTGGAAGATTATTTAAGTGTGTTAAGAGCCAAAATGTGAGGTCTGTTTCCTTTGGATGAGATCTTAATGAGTTTTGATAGCGAACTTAATGCAGTCATCTGCAAAGGTGGGCTTGTCTTGGCTTTACAGATCCTTAAAAATCACCTTAATGAAGACAGCCTGACATTAAAAAAGAACTTGCATCTCTTCCTTGCTTTTACATTATAATGGACAGCAAGTATTGTCCTATGATTGTGCCTCACCATTAAGTACATCTTCTATCTCTGCTTAGGAGGATTTTTTTAACTGTAGGAATACATGGATATTTGGATCACATAGTCTAAAAGATCAAAGTGCTTAACACCCACTGTCCTTCTTCTGAAGTTCGACTGAATCCCTGGTCCAGGGTTGGGTTGGGAGTCTATTTAAAAATAAGTGAGAGGAAAACTCTAGTCATTACAGCAAACACTTCACAGATGTGAGATGAAAAGTCACAGTATGCCATGGAGATAAATGTCATTTATAGAATGTGGTTTCTGTGCTTTTATAAATCCAAATGGAAGATTATTTCATAATGCATTGCATTTCCAAGGGTTTTCAGAAAATCATGAACTCAGATCTTTCTGTCCCAGGTATCCCTAGAATTGAGAAAACAGGGTTTTTTTTGTGGTTAACACTGCTTTTAGCTGGAGTCATATATGTTCACTCAAGACAGCTTCTGATAGGGCTTGGAGAGCAAGGAATGCTGTAGGCTTTGAACGAGCAGCACCAGCTTTTCCAGCTATCTTCTTGCAGCAGCCGGATTTTCTGTTTCTCTGACTCCTGTTCTGCAGGTGACCAGGAACTGTGTGACACAACAGGTTGTTGGTCCTCACATGGGCTCCTTCAGGCACAGAGCTGTCCTGCTGTCACCACTCTTCACAGTGCTCTCCCAGGAGTTTGCCATCTCATCTGGCCAAAGGGCAGGGGAGATGGAACAGCAAAATGAAGCTATGGGGAAGAGAATGCAGGAGGAGCAGTGTAAAGGCAAATAATACAAGGATTTGGATGAACCAGTTGCTTTCAGTTTTCTGTAGCTGTTCAACAGTAGAGCTAACCTGACTTCTCTCTTTTTTATCTTTTGCAGGAAGTCCAAGGGAAAGCCAAATGGTAAAAAGCCAGCACCAGAAGAGAAGAAACTTTACCTAGAGCCAGAATACACAAAATCCAGAATTACCGACTTCGAATTTAAGGAACTAGTGATGTTACCACGGGAAATAGACCTCAATGAGTGGCTTGCCAGCAACAGTGAGTATTGTGTTCATGCAGCTCTGAGCTTGCTGTCCATCCTCAAGAGGCCATTCATTCACTCTTTTTGCTGTTTTCAGTGCTTAGAGAAACACTCAGTACTATTTATGCTTACTGTGTAATGCATGTCATTATACCTTGAGTGGTAATTAAACTGTCTCACGCACAGCCCAGCTGTGCTCAGCAGCATGAAAACCTTGGTGCATTTCCTCCTTCCAGCTCCCTCCCTGTGACACTGAGGGCACTGCAGTTTTGGATGCTCTTTGGAGAACCATCAAGATTCCTGTTGACTGCTTGCTAAACTGGCTGGTTCTGGATGTTTCTGACTCCAGCTGCTGACCTTCCAGAAGCATTGTAAAAATATAGTTTCTAAAGACTTTATGTAAATCAACTTAACCTTAAAGCCAGAAGTTGTGAAGTCTTTTGGTCAGATTTTTTCCTCCTCAATCCTTGCAAATTTTGGTGGAATTACTGTGGATTTAAACAGTAGACAGGCTGAAATTCAGAGATCTGACCAGCTACTGTGACTGAATGTTGTACCTGTGCACTTCAGCCCTGATTTGCTGTACTTTCCTGGGCTACTCTTGCCAGTCTTCACCTGCAGCTATGGCCTGGCCTTGTTTATGTTTTCAACAGTGTATGGTAGTAGCAAGAAACTACTTTAAATCACATACTAAGAAAGTTTATACAGAGACTCATTAAGAAAAAGTGAGGTGCCTCATGAGAAGTATTAAGAAGTTAAATTATCTCAGGAGATTTTTAAAAAGTAGAAGTGTACCAGGTTTCATGCTGGTTGTTTATACAAGGAGATGTGTTGTGAAAACTACTAGTGCTGTTTTCTAGCCACTGTAGATTTTAAGTCTGACTTCAAAAGAACATAGAAAATTGTTTGCCTTCAGCTTATAGAGTATTCTACTGTAAAGGTGAGGCTGATGATGGAGACACTTTCCAGTCTTGCTGCTTTGTGAGTAATAAGAGCTAATGCATCATGGTGCTTTCATCTTAAATCAAAACAAGAGCTTTCATTCTGTGTACCTCTTCATTTTGCAGTTCATCATTAGGCTCATTTAGCTAAATCATGTTTAAATTTGTATGCAAGCTCAAGACTGAGATCGCTTCACTTGCTGTATTTAAATAATTGTCTGGAGGATAATCAGTGTTTGAAAGTACTTCTGAATTTCTTTCCTTTGTTTATTTTTCAGCAACAACTTTCTTTCATCACATCAACTTACAATATAGTACAATCTCAGAATTCTGTACAGGAGAGTCATGTCAGACCATGGCAGTGTGCAATACGTAAGTCAGTAGTTTCATTTATTACATGTGCAAGGTTTCATGTCTTCAGAGTTGCCTGGGGGAGGATATTGTTGTTGGATGGCATCGGGCAAGTGTTTTACAGCGGGTCTCTACTTGTTGAGAACGTGTCAGCTGTGCATCCTCTTCTCTCCCTTCAGCAAAGTGGTGTGGTGGACATCTGTTTTTGTGGAGGACTAGAAGGATGAGAAGCTCTGAGTGCTCTGAGCTGGTTTTGTAAGGTCAGATCAGAGAGGCAAGGGAACCATGTGTGTGCTTGGGGGAGAGGGAGAGGAGGGTGTTACGGAAACTTCCCTGTCTGACCATCCAGGAGCCATTCTGGCAGTCAGTTGTGAGCTGTGGGACCAAGGCCCCTTCACAGCTACACATCCCAGCTCACTCAGACCAACTTTTCTTACTGGCTCGACCCACATTTTCCATAGCAGAGTCTCGGATATCCAGGTCCTTAAACTTTGTACAGTAACTAAATAACCTCATAACAGCCCAATGTGGTGCCTCCAGGGAGGGGCTCCAAACAAAGGAAACCTGGGCTTTTGTACTCTCACAGTTGAAAAAGCCTGAGTGAGTCTTGGGGTTGTCAGGTCCTGCTGTGTCTCTGAGTGTCCCCTGGCTGGGCCACAGGTCCCCATGTCCTTTGTTGTGCCCCTGCCACGAAGAGCTGAGCCCTGAGCCTGCAGTGCTGCTCATGGAAGTACCTGCAGGGAATGTGCTCTTCAGCTAGGGCAGGGCAGGACTATCCATACTGGTTACAGTGCTAGGGTTCCAGAGAAGGCAGGGCAGGAGTAGTGAGTTGTGAAAACCTCAGAGGGTGCTTCTGAGAGCCAGAATGCTGACACAGCTCCAGGGTGCTGGTGGATAACCTCCAGCCTGATATGAGCCACAGCCTCTCTGCCTGAGCCCCTGGGCACAGAGGACATAAGTGGCAGCTTTGTGAGAGTAAGGAAAGCTTTCTGGTTTGGTGTTTCTTTGCCTCTAGAGCTTAGTAGACTTTAACATTGACTAGCAGTCAGTTCTGAAAGAAAGCTTTGTAGAGTTACTGTACAGTGTGAATATAAGAAAAAGTTACGATAAACTTCTGCTGATGAGCATAGTCCAGCGTGATGGAATATGAGATCCAATCAAGACTTACTCATGTAAGTCTGTTGTGTTTAGGGGTTTTTTCCCTCCAACATGTGTTGATAGTCCTTTTCTTCCTCCTCTTGCATTTCCTGGGGTTAATTTACTTGAGATGGATTTTAAAAGAGACAACTGGGCAGTTAATGTCAATACATCAAACAACATCCCAGGGAATATGCAACAGAACCATAGCTCTATGTTGTATCTCTGACAGTCATTACATAATTCTTAGAAGGAAAGCCTTGCTTAATGCACTGGGCTATCTTGTACACTTGAAATTAATATCAGGGGCTTTCTTTGAGAGCACTCAGAAGCATGCAAAGTGTATGGAGGGTATTTTTGCATGTAAAAGTTGGGATAACTTTAACTGTCAGTGTTAGAGACTTTGAAACCAAGCTGGAGGAGAAAGTAATAAATCTCTGCTGGACCCAGATTTTATCAAAAGGAGACAGCATGTCTCTAAATAAGAAATGGTGAGCAGTAAGATGAGTATTTTGTTGATTCTCATTCCCAGGCTTACTCATGTTTAAATTCCTGATGCAGCACTGGCTGTCCCAAGCACTGAGTTTAACTGTTTATCCACTTGGCTGGTGGGAAATAGTAGCTGAAAGGAGGTGTTAATGGGAAACCTTTATTAGTTTTGCTCCATTCTGCTCTAGTGATCCTTAAACAAGAGCTCTCTGTGAGCACCTTGTGCTGCAGAATAAAGAGAGGAAGTGCCTGTAGGCAACTGCAGCTGTAGCCTGTATTTTTAAGTGGTAGGGTCTGATAGCAGAATGTTCCTATCCTTTGTTTTGGAAAACTGAAAAATTGTGCTGTTTGGGAATAACAGGAAGCATGTCTACACTTGGGTGAAGCACTTGAAACGGTTTGTGCATAGCTAAATCATAACAACCTCAATAACAACCTTCCTGTACTTGGGGGAAGGTGCCTGATTCATGTTTGCAAGCTGGAGGCTGCTTGCTTCTTGGTGAAAAAGCCACCAAGGTGAGATCAGCTGCCTACACACCTCAGCATAGTTCAGCTATGTAGGCCCCCTTCATAATTGTATTCTCCAAATCCTGATCTTTTTGTTCTGCCCTTCCTAGCTCTGGTAAGCTAAGGATGTGCTTGTTGTGTTGGAGAGCCAACCAGCTGCTGTGGCTCATTGTGCCTTGGACCTGTCTCCAGTGTATAAAGAGAGACGCCTAAACACTGGTGTCAGTTGCTGATTAACCTAATGGACTCTCCAGGCTTAGCCTTCTGTGGCCATGATCTGTGTGTTGCTGTCCTTTGGAATAAAATAGCATCTGGCTACATAAGATTACATAAGATAGTACAGTACCTTGGAATTAAGGTGCAGTTTGCCATTTTTTCCCATGTTGATTTCTTGGGTAGTTGCATATGAAAGTCTGCATTCTGTTCCACTTTTGTATTTTCCCTGCTGAGATCTCTATGATATATTTTGAATCACACCATTCTGGTCATGCCTAAGAAAGGCTTTTTTTATTTATGGTTGAGATGTTGAAGTAACTATTGAGAACTGGTTGCTTGTCAAAGTTACTTGACATTCAAATTGCATTGCAAGTACCCAGTCCTAAATGTAAAGTATTTGCTGGCACAATAAGCACTGGTTGCAGTTAAATATTTGAGGTAAGGTTTTAACATCTGAGAGAAGCTGCAGCCAACTGACAAACTGCAGACAGATGCAGCTTTCAGCCCTCTGTCAGATCCGTGAGATAGCACAGCCATCTGCACAGAGCAAGGAGAATTTCTGCTTACGGTCACTAGGAGACATCTGACCAAAACTTAGTCCCAGTGTTGAACAGATGGAAGCATTTGCTGGCAAGGTGGGATAATGCCAAGAGAAATACCATAATGGCCAGTTATCCTCAAACTTTAACAAGGGTGAATGAATAGAACTTCGAGAATTACTTAATTTTGCTCATTAATATGTTTATCACTTGTTGTAAAGCAGGTGCTATATTTCAACACAATATTTGCTATTAAAATTTAGTATGCTTTATAGCTTATTATTATACAAACCAGCTTTAAAGCACCTTGAGCTATAAACTGGTTTTCTAGCTAACATTTGGGTGAAACTCTTCAAAGTGCTTCAGTGAGTGTATTAAATAAGAGCCTATGTAAGTGCTGTACATAAAAGGATGAGTCTACAAAACTCCAGAGGTGGAAATGGAGGATGGATGCAAACTTTTAGGAAGCCCACTTTTCAAAATGTTTTGGTCTGGTGGAATCCCTTCCTTGATAACGCTTATCACTCATTTTTTGCTAATCTTCATCTCCTTTCTTGTTTACCTTGCCCTAAGTGTCTCTGCATAGGGAGGGGATTTCCTCCTAGAGTGGCTTAATTCAAAATTATAAGTTTCACATTTTCTTACATTTAAGTTCCCCCCGCTATATGATTTTACATGATGCCTCCTTTCTCTTCTTTGCCATCCAAACATTGCTTAGCCCCTGTGAAACCATCAGTGCTGTTCCAGCTGCTCATAAGCACTATATTCCTGCTTCTGGTTTTATTCCTGCTTTCTTCATGTTGTCTTTTTTAGAGGAAAAGGGATAAAGTGCGTACATATATTAAGATGCAGCATTGTAATTTCATTTGTGATTTCACATGTGTTACGCTTTCTTATTTGCATCACAGGTTCTTCTCTGGTAAATCCATAGTCATTTCTCCCTGGGATTTAGAATGGAGCTGCAGATTCCTCATATTCTCCATAGTGGAGAGATTTAAATCTGCAACTTTTCAAAAAGTGCCCTTAAGTCTCATCCTCTTGTCCTTTCTGCTTCCCCTCCATTCCCTAATACGGGCCTGTGCTGTAACAGTGCCAGTGGTGGAATGCAGTTAGGCTTCTGTGCCCAAGTGAGCCCTTCCATGGCCCCAGACTGCTCCTATCCTGTTGGTGGAGATAACTCCAGCGTGGGTGGAAGCCATGTACCAGGTGCGAGATGTTCACGGCACGTCAGGGGCTCCTCTTCCCCTGAGAGCTGTGAAATCTGTTCAATAGCACCTGACACATGAGAAAAACACATTACTCGAATCAGCAGGACAGTCCTTGTAGTTATCCCCTTACTTTTAATGATTCTTCTGTTTCATTCCTGTTTTGCATAATTAATTTCCTAATTTTCAAGGAAAGGCAGAAAGGATAGGCAGTGGGATGCTAGAGCTGATTTATTCACTTACACAAGAATATAAGTGAACTTGTACAGTTGCCAGATTGTTTCTTTGGACTGAAATCCAATTATCAGCACTCAGTTTTTTACCTAAGGGCAACTCTAAACTGTGCTTTCTTGCAGTTGAGTATTCCTGCAGCACGAGAGAGCTGCTGGGGTAAGAACAGTGCAGCCTGCCTCTGCTCTTGGTGACAAGCATTGTCTTAAGGCCCAAAATAAAGCTGAATTGCCTGGGACTGTCTCTCATTGCATGAGCAGACAAACGAAGTGGTGTGACAAACGAAATGCACTACATTGTGTAATTCCTTAGAGGTGGGTTGTACAAAGGAAGTGAGCAGTGGTGAAGAGCACACTCTCTGCCTAAGGGCCCAAGTGCTGGGTGTGATGCCTGACATAGCTCTACAAAGAACTTTTGACTCCTGCTGTTTTCACCTATTCACCTTTTTATGCAATTTTGCAGTCAATCCTTGTCTCTTTAGTAAACAACAGAGTGACCAAGTACTACATAGTGAAAAGGAGCTGAAAGAAAAATTCTAAAACCTTAATGTTTGCAGAACTAGTTTGTAGTGGTCTTTTCTCTCCTAACTTGAACTACTCATTTCTGCAGCTTCCTCTTGTTTTTGTATGGCTTGGGGCATGAACAGTGTCATTGGGGAAGATTGATACAATGGATTTCTTATCAGCCCTATAATGATACAGGACTGTGCCTTGAGCTTAGACTTTTTGAAGAAAAATTCATAAACTGGAACTCAGGGCTTGTCTAATGTGACATAGGAAAAAAAACTTTAAAAGTGTTTTCCTGAATTCTTTATCTGTAAAACATTTCTCACTGTGTGCCTAATCCAGTGGGTAGCTACTCTTGGTAGCAGTTAGAGATGCTTTAATTTACCATGACTTTTTTTTTTAAAGAGGAACAAACATTTAGTTGTTTTGTAGCCATTAGATTGTCTGTCAGCTGAGGGATGGCTGCAGTTAATCAAAATGATTATGGTTAACTGATTGAATTATGGTTGCTTTTGAAGGGCTAGTATCTCCTGTTAAGGTCCAACAGGAATATTCACTGGTGGCAGTATCACATGTAAATTCAGGTGTTTGGGGGAGTCTGTAACTGTAACGTAAGGAGCAGAGTTCAAACACACATTAATATGGATGTGCAAAAGGGGGCTGAAAGCTTCCCCCGTGTTGCATTTTGGAACAGGATTTGAAACGCCTGAAATCACTGCCAGTGCGGGAGAGTCCCAGGCGGAAAAAGGCGGTGTTCTGGAGCCACCGTCTGACTGTTTCACAGTATTGCACTACAGAACTAATTTATACTCTCTGATGTTAAACATCAGAAGTTCATCAGTTCCCTTTGGAGTCTTACCAGCAAGGCTTTCTGAGCTTGGCACTGCAACCTGCACTCCAGCCTAGACTGGTAGGGAGAGACAAAATCAGCCAAACACAAGTTCAAGTTCTTTGATGCAGAAAGAAGTGAATCTCTTCTGTAGCAGCTGTTGTTTTATATTACTTGGACACAGGCTCTTGGAGGAGTAGCTGAGGAGGCAGAGGGTGATGTGGTGACACTGTCCCTTCTCTCCACAGACAGTACTACTGGTATGATGAGCGGGGAAAGAAGATCAAGTGCACTGCTCCTCAGTACGTTGACTTCGTCATGAGTTCGGTGCAGAAACTAGTGACAGATGAGGACGTCTTTCCAACAAAATACGGTATGGCCACTTCCTGGGGCTCTCTGGGGGTGCCATCAGTCAAGTGAAAGTTGGCATTCAAGTGTATGAATACCAGACAGCTTTCTTACTTTTGTTTGATGGGTTTTAGTTTGGTTTTTTTTTATATAGTTTTCTTTCTTTGCATGTTTCTTTTGTAGTTTTGGGTGTTTGTCTTTCTTAAGGAAGATTCTAAGTTTCGTTGATTCTTGCAGTAAAACAAACTTGCCCTCTTGGTGTATGAACTGGGGTGAAAGTCTCACAAAGCTGACCCCTTGGCCTACTGTATCTCATCATCAGTACCCCTTTGTCTTCAGCATTTTGAGATGATCTAGACTGGGTTTATAGAGGATAAAATTGTGAAAACAGTCAGCATTTGTGTGTTCAATACAGTCTGCTGATATCAAACTTCAACCTTTGTGTGGCTTTACTATTTCCATTAGAGCCTCAATGCATTAAGAAATGTGGGTAATAAATTGGATTGCAGCAATGTGGCTTACTTTCTTTGCCCAAGGCTCTGCATTGTCTTTCAGTGTTTACAGTCTCCTTTCCCATACAAAGATTAAATAAGAATGTGATTTTTAGGAGCTGAAAAGCAACAGGAAAGTAATTTTAACTCAAATTTGTATCCTAACAAGATTGCTACATGGTTTGTATACAATGCCTTTGGTTAAGTGAAAGAAAATAGAAACTTGAAGCTATTGTAGGTGGGCTTAATCAGGACTAAAAGCAGCTGGCTTCATGAGCCATTTGAACGGGTAATTGGGAAACTAGGACATGACAGTATAGGACATTACAGCATAAAAAGCATTAGGCTAGCAGCCTTTGCTTACAAGTAGCTTGATCTGGAAGGAGGCAGTTTCTTTCTCTCTTGATAGAATTTCAATAATGAAATGGGGGAACACGTTCTATAAAGTTATGTACAAACTGCCACACACCACCAAGGCCCATGTACCTTGGCTTCCACTTTAGGATCTCTGAATTGGTGTTCTGGGGGGAAAACTCACTCCTGGACAAACTAGGTAACGACACAGAAGAACCTCTCATTTTTACAGCCATTAACAAAAAAGTTTGTGGCTTTACAGAACAACACTTGCTGGCTGGTTTTTCAAGGTTTAAAATTTAACTTCAAATGAAATTTAACTTAAAATGAAAATGCTTAATATCTCCTTACCCTTGTCTCCCAAATTCCTGTCGAAAGAGGATAATATGACACCGGCCCTCATATTGTTTGCTATGTAAGTTGGGCTGGTTGCTCTTGCCCAGATGCTGCTGTGGGGCTGACAGTGAGCAGCTGGTGCTATCATGGTGTTTCTCCATCTTCCTTTCAGGCAAGGAATTCCCAAACTCATTTGAGTCCCTAGTGAAGAAGATCTGCAAGTACCTGTTCCATGTGCTGGCCCATATCTACTCCTCACACTTTAAGGAGACTTTGGCACTGGAGCTGCACGGACATTTGAACACACTCTACACACACTTTATCCTATTCATCAGGGAGTTCAACCTCGTGGACCCTAAAGAGACCACCATCATGGATGACCTCACAGAGGTCCTCTGCAGCAGCAGCGGGAGCAGCAGTAACGGGAGCGGCAATGGGAGCAGCAACAGCGCAGGAGCACAGAACCACGTGAAAGAGAGATGAGCCCTCCTCCTGGACCCAAACTAACATTATAGACAATATAATCTATTGTGTGTATGTGTATGTATATGTTCAGATATACATACCGGCATATACAGCGATGAAAGCTGACCGCAGAGATGCTGCCACGCAGGACGCGCAGTCGTACGGGGCTGTACGGAGCTTTGGGTTAATGCGCCAGCCGGCGAGAAGTTGCACCAATTTTATTTTATTTTCTGTCCACTCCTCCTTTTACCTATTCAGATGGATGATGAGTGCTGTTTTTAGAGAAGAGCCAAGCTTGAGAGTGGGGCCACTCTTGGTTTGTTTGGTTGGTTTTTTTTTGGTTTTCTTTCTTTTCTTTGGTTTGTTGGTTTTTTGTTTTTCTTTCTTTGGTCTTGAGTGCAAGCCCTTTGGTCTTTCTAGGATGGTGGTCCTGCCATTTAAAAAGTATCTATTATATTATAAGAAGTAACTTTTACTTTGAAGTGGCTTAAAATGCAGGTTTTTTGGGGGGGTGGGGGTGGTTTTTTGGTTTGGTTTTACATAGACTGCCCCTTACCCTGCCCAAAGCTCCCCCACTGAGTGCATCTTGCCCTTTGTTAGCTTGGAATGGGAAGAAACTCCTGGTTTGACTAGAGTAGCAACTAGGGGCTTGCTACCTGTTGAAAGTGGGCAAGATTCTCCAGTTGTCCCATCTACTCAGTCACAAGGTGTGAACGTGCAAGAGGATACACAAACCTTTCTGCTTATTGCTCCTACAACATATATACTCTTTTCTCTGCTCCCCTGCCTCTTCTTTTCCCAGGCACACCTGCACAGGTAACAGGAATAGCATCACTGCAGTCCAAAACCGTGTGCAAAAGTCACCACCATTTGCTTTCCCTTGAACAGAGGCCCGGGGAGGGGGGGGAAAAGGGTATACTGAGTCAGTCACCGCCTGTGCTAGAAAGATGGCTGTTGGCATAAAATTATATTGTTGGCTTATTTTAGTTCATCTGTTCTATAATAATAAAAAAAAAATCTATCAGCCACAAGTTTTGTTTTTGTGTGTGCAGCGTCAGAAGTCACCAGATTCTACCCCTACAGCCTCTCTTCCACCACTGGCTGCTGCTTGTGGCCCTGCTGGCTGCCAGCTTTATAAATAACTGGTTATTTTCCACCCTGTGATCTTACATTTATAATGAATTCCTTGCTTTTCTAGGAACTGCCCTCCCCAGGGAATACAAAGATAAGCACCACTTGGAGAGGGGCAGGTTTCCTGTATGTGCACAGATCTGCTCTGCAATGCTTCAATAACTTGAAGCAAATACTGTATCACAGCATCTCTGGATACGGTATTAAATCAGTATTCTACTGGACAGTGATACTCCTTCCTTCCCTTCAAGTTTCCGCTGAATTCTTGCAGTCATTGTTTCCATTCTGGAAAATGCCAGAATTTGCTTGCACTTGTTCTTCTGTCAAAGCACAGTGACAATTGTTTGCTACTGGCTTTGCTCATTACCTGAGGCCTCTGAATGATTAATAACTAACCTGGCATAAATCTGAGAAGCTTTTCCACAATAAAGTTCGTAACTGTAGTAAAAGGCAGTAGAGAAGAGGAAGGTAGAACAAGTGCAAAGAAAAAAGGAAAGGAAAAACACAACCAAAGGGTGAAATTAAAAAAAAACAACACAAAACCAACAACAACAAAAAAGAAAAACACAAAAAAACAAGAAAGCATGAGCAAGAAAGGATGAAAGAAAGCAAAAGCACAAGCAAGAACAAAGCTTGTGAAGAAGAGTGCAATAGCAACAATAGACAATGACAAGTGTGCAAGTGAGAAAAAGAGTAAGTCATAAAACTGACAAAAAGAAGAGCAAAAAGGCATGAGCCTTTAGAGAAGGGAAGAGGAGGAGTGAGGGCTGGATGGAGGAACTGAAAACAACCTCAAACCTTGTGATGCCAGACTTGTCCTGTATTGTTTGTTTCTGCATTGTGGGTTCCTTCCAGCTGTGCTGCATTCTCACTGACCTGTTTGGCTGGGTGCTGCTAACACAGGGTGTTTAAGAGCACTCCTTCCCCACCATGTCTTCCTGCTACAGCCTCCATATCCAGACAAATATTCCCCTTCAGTTCCCATGCTGATGTGAGCCTTTCCATGACAATTCCCTGCACTAAAGGAGGGAAAGCCAGAGGTCAGCAGAAGCAGTCAGAGCAGTGCCCTTGGTAAGGCCCCTCTGCTGCTTGCCCTGAGAACACAGTAAAGCTCAAGGTAAGAAACAGAGCAAGAAACAACCACTCAAACCCAAGTGACTTCTGGTAATTTAAAATCTTCCTGTTTTTACATGCATTTGCAGTTGTGTTCTCTGAAAGACCATTTAGAACTGAAGCATTTGAGAAAGGTTTGACTTGAACAAAAGACAGTTCAACCCTGGAAAGACTGACCTGGCTCCAGCTCCTGAGTTTCCAAATCACAGGATGGTGATGTCTGTGTTCAACACAAGAGTGACTGTGCCTTAGCTTCCCACGGGAGAACTGGCAGAACCTCGTAGCAAGTCTGGGAGCGCACGTGTTGGCTCCAAGCAGCAAACAATTGAGCTGCCAGGAAAGCAGAGCAGTCCCACAGTACCTCTGGAAGAGCCTGCTGTTGTTCATGGCAGCTGTCCCGGCTTCACTCTGCAGGAATTTGATATTCCTGAAAGCACGGGCGCTTCATCTGCCAGGGTAATCACTTCATATTTTACAAGCAGTTAACAAGAACACAAATAATGAATCCTGTTTTAGTGTGGCCTATCTTGTTGGGTTTAGCAGTAGGAATAAGGAAAACACCCTGAAACAGTGCCAACACCAATGTTCTTCTTGTGAGGAATAAATGTTACTGTAAAGCTCAGCCTGAAGGCATCTGAGGGTGTTTCAGTGGTTACCGAATTACACTGTAGAAACTTCAGATACAGAAGTGCCAGTAAGCCTTCAGAGCTTGTCAGTGACTTCCTCCCATGCTTAGATGTCACCAATGCTCGCACTGAGCACTGAGCCTGAATTCAGTAGCAGGCTTAGGCCTTCTAAAACTAATTAAATTATCATATTGTTGCTTTAAATATGCTTTTTAAATTGTTTAAAGTGCTGTCAGAACAACTGAGACAACTTAATTACCCTTCAATGGTACCCTGTCCCCAAAGATCATGACTGACCATATCATGGTTTGAGTGTTGCTAAATAAATAAAATACCACAGAAAAACAACTGAACACTACTAGAAAAACACCTACAACCATCTAGGCACACATAGCCTCTACCTCGCCATACATGCCTTTGGCAGGCCTTGCCTTGTCAAACTCAGCTTTACACCTGCCAGTCCAGAATCCCTGACCAACTTTCAGGCCTAAAACCACAGCAAGGCACAAACTGTCACAGGGCTGAAATCTTTCACTTAAACCCTGCAATAGTCCTGTGTGTGTTTTGGGGCATCCTGTTCTTGACATTTGGTGCTCTGCAAACATGAGTGATGTGCTGAAGTGCTGAGGTTGCATAAGTTTATAGCATATAGGGTGAAATGTTGTATCAAACTGAAACTTTCTCCAGTTTTCTCATTATCCCTGAGTCTTGGAGGCTGCAGCATCTGTAGGAAATCCAAGCCTCAGTGCCTGTAAATAAAAACAGGAATAAAAATTTCTTTATCAGTGCCATCTGGAGTAAACACCAGCAGCAGGTAAGCAAGCACCAAAGAGGGCAGCTTTGTCTGCCACAAGTGCTACCTCTGGCCATTCAGGGAAGGGACACAGGAACAGTGTCACCATCTTTTGCACAAACAGCCATGTGCAGCTTTAACCTCAAGGGAACGAAACTGTAGAGATCAGAGGGGCAGCTTCACCCCAGGCCTAAGAAAGGTCCTGAAGTGGCAAGCTGCAAAATGAGTTAGCGTCTTCTACTTCAACCCAGCAAAATCAGAGCTATGCCCTTCTTCCTTGCCTGGGAATTGCAGAGTTGCAAGTCTCAGATCCCATAGAGCACACTCATTTTACGTGTGATTAACAACCTCTTAACCAAGAGATTTAAGTAACTCAACCAGAAAAGAACACTTCATTCCCAAGATGATCTGAGGAAGGAGAGAGATGGCTCTGAGGTACCACCAGTTCCAGCCAAACATGTGCATTCCAGGATGCTTCTGGAAGTGATCAGGGGCTAAAGATGGATGCTGCCAGGTAACAATGAGCTCATGCACATCAGCAGGAGACTGAAGGACTGCCACAGAAACAAGCCATCCCATAAAAGAACAAGTCAGCTTTATGGAGCCTGCTAAGCATGCTGATCTCATCAAAGCCACAAGCATTTGCTCACATCCATCATGGAACTTGTCCCAGCCAATCCTTAGCTCACCATTTCAGCTGTTAACAAGAAAGAACTCAAATCTAGAAATACTCTTCCATTATCTAAACTGCAGACAGAGGAGTAGGTTGTTGTTTTGTTCTGTTCAAGCCTACTAAACAAATGAAAGCAATGTTTGTGCCTGTAGCACAAATGGCAAGCCCAGGCAGTTTAAATGTAGTTCTGTTGCCCAGTGGCTGTCAGTGGTCACAGCACAGGGTCCAGTGTGGCTGTGTTACCTATGCTGTGCCAGTACCAGTGCCTGAATATAAACCTAGTACCTGAAGGATTTCAAGACAGATCTGGTATCTTTACACAATAAGCTGCATGTAGTACAGTGAAATCTTTCCAACTGAACTGATGATATAACATGAGAAAAACATCAAACAGCTGGCAGAAAACCCTCAGTGTCCTAATGGGGTCTCTGTTCTTTTCATGGACAGAGCTGTTCTGGTTGTGACAGCTGATATGAACAATAAGACTTTTCAAAGCTAGGTTAGCATGTGACTTGGAGAAAACAGAAATTGTGGCAAAGCACTCAGATGAGAGAACACTCAGAGAGCTTTGTCTAGCCAAAAAAAAAAAACCAAACCAAAAAAACAGCACTAGCTAAACTTGTTTTTATGTTGTCATCTGCTAATTATTTTCATTATTTCTAAAAAGGAGGTATTAAAATGCTCTGGCACTTTCCCACACACCACCAATGCAGGTAGCTCACATTCTCTCACAAAGTGGTGCACGGTCCTTCATATAAACCTCCTCCTCCTCCTCCTTTTAATGGTCTCTGGGATAATCCAAAAGAAAGAATAGAAAGAGCCTGGGCTAGACAGGCTTTGTGCTCAGTGGAGAGCAACCCTCTGCAACATCAGCTCAGATACAGAAAGGGCAAATGCCACCTCACAGAGGATTTCAGCTTCTGTGAAACCACTGTTTCGACTTGACATAAGTAAGGCTTAGAAGACACCTGCCCTGAAGCAAGTACTGCCCTCAAGGACTTCGAAAGGAAACCTAAACAGGGAAAACAAACTGGTCCTGGGCCCCAGCCACTAATTTAACTCCCACTCTGAACTAATGGAGTACTCCAGGGTTCCCCCCGAAAGGCTTTAATGCCAGTGCAGGAGTTGGAGGTGAATCCCCAGCCTGGGAAAGAGAAGAAAGGCTGCACAGCTCTCCAGCACCACAGACTCATCCAAGCCTGCAAGGACACAAGGTACTTACAGAGTCCTGTTCTGATCTTTTGTGTGTGCACTGAATCCCTTTAGGAAAGGCCTTTACTTGACAGCCCTAATTCCAAGTCAATGAAATTTCCTAAATTACTTCTTTCCCTCCTCTTAATTGCACTTAACAAAGTATCAAACACAGAAATCTGATTTCCATAGGATTAATTCCCGAAATCATCTCAAGGAATCTTCTTTCTGTTCTTAAGCATCCAAACTTAGGTAGAAGAGCTGCCTCTCTCATGTCAGTAGACAATGAAATAGCTCTTAATACAGAAATTAATCCCACTAAATAATTTACTTTTATTCATAAGGAGAACCCTGTACTTGGCTCTATTTAAAAAAAATAATCCAGAACAGGAAAGTGACATTGGATAACCCAATATATTTACCTGAAATCTATGTAAAACCTGTAACAGAAAGAATTCTTTTCAGCCAGGTTTACTGACACTTGACAATTAAAAAAGGTTAATTTGAATCCTTGTGTCTATAAAACCTGTCTTTGCAGGAGTAAATACAAGAAGCTGAAGACAAATTGTGGCTGAAGATCAGCTGTACCCACAGGTGTACCCTGTGAAAACTCCAGCTACTTTAGGAACATTTTTGAGAGAGAAGAAATAATAATACATGTATTTGAATAATCTTACCTGTTTAAAAGTGAAGGCTTAAGTGAAATCTACAGAGCAGATGCTGTGATGTGTTCAGAGCATCACAGACCCAGCATGTGAGGATGGGTAGTTTTGAGCAAATATTAAAATAAGATGTGCATCAAGACCTCAATAACATCATTGGTGATTCATTATTATACCAGTGACATGGTCTGCAGAAGAGCAGAAAAGCTTTTTTTCCCCCGCCCCTGCCCTTGAATTTGTACCTATTGACCCAAGAAAGTTTGTGTGTGGAGTCCCTCATTTCACTCCCAGAGGATAACATTAGGAAGTGGACAGCAGGAAGGTAGCTGGGCACTGCAAGCCAGCATTTGTCAGCATCCTGCTGGCAAACAGAAATTTCTATTTGAAGCCAAGACACTTGGGAAGAGCATACACAATCTGTAGGGCAAAAGAAAGCAGCCACATAGTTCCCAGCTGGACACGTAAAGCTACTTCCACAGCAGATTTTCAACTACAAAGCCACTACTGGAGTTCAGGGCTTAAGGCAGATCAGTTCAAGCTCACACAAAGTCAGCACTGAGGCACCAGAAGACTGCAGGGTGTCACCTGAATCCCAAAGCCTGGTTCCAAGCAATTCTGTGCAGCACAGAGATACAGGACACATTTGTATCCTGCCCTCCCACCTTTCTTCTGCCTGCATCAAACCAGCACATTGAATTTAGTAACAAGATACCAGCCCTGTGAACGAAGTTAATCTTGTGGTGTAACCACTGCTGAAATGTGAAAGCACAACAAATACTCCAATCCATTAAGGAATTTTGATTGGATTAGAAGCCCTCTGTGCTCCATCATCATCTCCCTGATGAAGTCCAAAAGCAAAACTACATCTGGAGAAGAGAGATTAAAGCCCCCATTAGAACTGTTTAATTATCTGTTATTACTGGATTAACATTCATTTCTGATCCAGGTGCTTCTCAGATAAAGAGCTCAGGTACTTCATAACAGCACTGCTTTATTTTGCAGTGAAAGTCTTCTGGCCCGAGAATTAAAAACATGGTCTCTTTTTAAAGCCAGGGATCAAAAAATGAATTAAGCTTAAGCAAGACTCTATCTGCCTATCCCTTTTTCTTGCCTACCCCAAATTTTTGAACTGCTGCCTGATTTCAATCAGCCTGGAAGACAGGTAGGTGTTTTCATTCAAACAGAAAGTTTTAACAAGTTTTGCAGAAACAAGCAACTATTGGAAGGGGAGAAAGAGTCTGTAAATGAACCCCTAATTTTCCCAAGTAAGGAAAAAATTGTAATCTGTGCTCCCATGTTAGTTGTTGTCAAAGAGCCCTCATAAGAACAGACATAAAAGTCATAAAAGTCCCTATAGACAAAGGGACAGAGAGCTCAGAATCACACACAAATCACAAATTGTGTGACTCTAGCTTCCAAAAGGTGGGCACTTGTTTCGCTGCTTGAAAAGTTGGGACAGTCTGCATGATCCAGAGCTCCTCTGCAGTCTCAGTTGGCAGATACCACACTGGATCTTGGTGCTATCCCACAAGGAAGACAAGACATGCCAAAATAACTTTCCTGTCATTAACAAAGATAGAAATGTAGCCTTTGTATCTGAAAGAGCTAAAGTGATGTGGTGAGAAATGACAGATCCTGTCTTTGGGGACAGGCCCCCAAGAAGGTCTGCAGACAAACTAGTCACTGGAATTTACTGTTGCCAGGTTAGGATCTGGATTCAGATTTCAGCCCAAGCCACTGAGTTCCTTTGAGAGAATCACTGAACTGCTCTTCATCTCAGTTCCTGAGTCTGAATGAAATGCAAAACAGATAACCTCTTTTCCTTCTCCTTGTCTGTCACACCTACATGGGGAAAGCTCGTCCCTTGCTGCAGGTACCAGAACAAACTCTTGGTTTTCGTGTGCTATTGAGACATGCCTCAAAAATGTGCCACAGTATCTATCTGTCCAGGCTCCTGTGGCAGTGGGCTCTACTTGACCTTTCCCTTTGAGCAGGACAGGGCTGTGTCTGGTCCTTCCCCTTCTGCAGATTCAGAGGTTTAGTTGTGACCAAGTGAATGCTGCCACGTCTCTGCAAAGCTACATGGAAACTACACGGGCTGGAGAGAGGAATATCCACCCCTCTCTCCTCCTCTCCTGCCTCTGCACAGCACCACTGACAGCTGGCACATGATACAGCTTGTAAAAGTCTCTGGGAAGCAAAGAGAAAAGACAGTCTTTGCTGCCCTGTCCTCTCTGAGGAAGGGCCTGTGTTCTAGACATTTTTCTCCACACCAGATAATCAGCAGGGCATTGTACAAGGCCCAGCACAAACGCTCTGTAGCACAAGTGCCTCATCACCTCACACAGCATGTACTGGGTGATACCATATTCTGTCTCTCCACAGGATTTTTGCATACTACAAAATGTTTCTCCACCTCTCTCTTGTGGAAAGCGGAGCAGCAGCAGCTGTGGAAGCAACAGGCAGACTGGGAAGTTTATGTTTGTGCAAAATCCACGCAAAACACACAGTTTGTACTTCCAAGTGACCCCACAGCACTTGGTTCTACCCACTCGCACCTCGGGGGCCGTTGGTAAAGCTCTCATGTTGGACGAGCCAGTGCTGCTTTGTGTTCTGGCTAACTCTGTCCCTCTCCCCCAGAGATGGAGCAGGCAAATGCAAGCAGGAACTGCACATTAACAGCCTGGGGACAATGAACCAGAGACCAAACTCAGCTACACACATTGCTCAACAAGTAGTGAGCCCTTCCCATTACAGGGCAATACATGTTAAGGTGACAAAAGCTCTTTGTTCCCCTTTCCCAAATGAGATCCTTTGGCAGCAGTACTCCTCATTCTAGCTAACATTCTTTCGGGCCCTCCTCTTTAAACCCTTTTGCTAAAAAAAATTTGCAGTGCAACTCCACTGAAACTGAACATCAGTATCTGCTTCCACACCTCTATATGAACCCATAGTCCACACACTTCCAAATATATCTGTCAGAACAGCTTTTAGAACTATTATTTTTTTAAAGTAAATGGCTGCAGCTGGCCCTTGTTTGGGTCACTAGGCAAAAACAAGCCCCACAGGCTAGCAACAGGATAAAAGCTAGAGCTAATGCATCAAACTTAATTAAAACTGCACATAGCCAGTTTAGTCCCAAGGCCTTTTTTTTTTTTTGTTAAGCTCATTTGTAAACACAAGTTCTACCTACTCCATACCCATTTCTGTTCTTATTGTGCAACTTGGTGCTAAAACTGAAGGCTCTTGGGCAAAGATAAACAACTTCCTACACCGCACAAAAGTCTGGATCAGGACAAGCACAAGAGTTTAGATCAGGAACCCTGTTTGAACTGGAGTTCATAAGGATTCCCATAAAGTGAAGGGAGGTCTCAGCCAGAATTCCAGCTGTTACCTAGTCCTACCAATGGCTTTGCACATATCCTCAAAGCATCCCTAATGAAAGTAGCTCCAATACATTCCCTGATACATCCTTGCACCTCATTTTGAGCAGCACAACTCAATAAACCAGACCAGGGCTATAGAAGTAATTTGCTTCACGCAGGAGAGAAATCACTATCCCAAGCTGTGCATCTCATAAATAACAGGACTTGACCGAGGCAATTTTCACAAACAGCATAACCCTGGAATCTAATTCCAGGTAACTCAAGTGTGAGTCAGGACTGCCTTCTTTCAGCTTAGTTTCATCTATTCTGAAATCTGATTTTCCTTTGAGAACAAGGATGTCCCACAGAGGAACTATCCAGAACAGACACTGCAATTTGAAGCCACTGCCTCAATGTGAATACTTTCCAAGAGCCCATGAGCTTACAGGAAACACCGCTGCTTTTTTCTGACAATTCTTCTAGAACATTTAAGTGCTTCCTATACCAAGACTTGCTACCTCCCTAGACCAACCTGTTTTCCTTCTCTTCTGAACAACATGGAGAGAAATGTGTCTGATTCCCAGGGCTGGGCCAGTACTGCTTCCCAGATTCAGGAACGCCCACATAAGAGAGAACACTTTGCAGAAGGACAAAAGGTGCAACAAAGAGTAGGTCAACGAGAAGCTGTGGAGAAGAGAAATAAATTTCTCTCCTCTCCCGGGCAGCTGTTTCTGGAACACGCTGCCCAGGGATGTTGTTCAGTGCCCACCTTGAAGGCACTGAGGACGCAGAGGGGCACAGCAAGGAGCAGCCTGTTCTAAGCACGTCCCTTCAGCCTCGGTCGCTGTGTGGCTTTGTGATCCACGGGTGGACCTCTCTGCCCGGCTACAGCAGGCTGTCCGTGGCTACACCAGAAACACCCACCCTGGCTGCAAGCAAACTCTTCCTTCTGCTAACGCCGTTGATGAAGGCTTGTGTCTCCCCTGACCTTGAGGCTGTGTTATCTCCTTTTGGCTGCGAGGAGGCGATAATAGCTCCCGACAATGGCAAGAGTCAGCGCTGAGCCGGTGGAACAGGAAATCCCATTTCTCAAGCCCTTCAAAGCCTGCCTGGCAGAGTTTCTCTCAGCAGCACTCAGTGAGATTACAGCACTAAAAATAACCTCCACAATAAATTGTGCATTTAGAAGAAAAAAGGACTTGCCCTCAATGTGGGTTTCCCTTCCACTTGTGGCCTCAAGTATCCCCAGACAGTTGAACTACTACGGTTTTGTTCTCCAAATTAAGCAGGAGCTGCAGCTGTTGAAGTGGTTTTAAATAAAATAAGAAGATTAAAGGGTACAACAAAGAACTAAGATACTTTCCAGTTTTTAGACAAGTGTCTCTCTTCCCTCCCTGTTGTTTTCTATAATAAGAAACTCAGAGCTAAATCTCTTCCTCACCAAAACACTCTGCCCTTCTAAGAGGAGCGCACATACAATGGTTCTATAGAGCTGAAATGAAGCAAAGGCAGGGGGACCAGTCCTGCAGACTTCCCTACAGAACACAATCCCTGTGGGCATTCTGCTGCGGTGTTTAAGAAAATGTCCGAGCCTGATGGGTTAAATGAACTATCTGAATCACCAGGAAAGAAGGCATACCTTGTAACAGAAGGCAGGGAATTAGCACTACCTGGAGGCCTCACGCAGTTCAATTGTCTTTACAAAGGCTGTTTTTGCCTATGCCCAGTGAGAGCCATTAGAGCTCAGTCGTTTGCATCACTTTCATTAAAGCCAGCCTGACTACCGAGGAAATTGTCACACATTGTTTGCAAAGCTTGGACAATTCACATTAGTGGTCTCCAACGCAACTAACCTCTTTCTCAGCCCCTAGACTGACACGTGGCAATGAGATTTACCCTCCGGATGATGGGCTCAGCTGCTCATTTGATGCATATACACCATCTATTTTATAGCACGTGTCAGGTACCTTAAGCACAAACATTTTTCATGCATATCTAAACTAACATCCACTTGCAAAACAGACAAAGAGAAAATGCCAGCTGGAGTATTACACACTTTCCTTGTCTTCAATTTACTCCTGGAAGGTCCTATGCTGCTTTGCTTCACCCAGAGGAAATGAGATGAACTTTAAATTTTTTTAGCTACTGTTATGGATGTGTAATGCGATGGTTTGCCCTCACAATTAAGGGATGAATATTATGTGTATGTTAAGAGAAGTTTTATAGATTTATAGTTACATTATTTTGGTATGTTCTCCCCGTTGTCTTTTTCCCTTCTCCTTATATTGCTGTCACTGTTGTGCATTTGGGGAGGACAGGCTGGTTACCAGGAGGCGCGGCATGGCAACACCTGGCCTTCAACCAAGTGGTAAGAAAGTGATCCCCACCAATGGACAGCAGAGGAGGTGACTGACAAGACTTTGGGAGAGGCCAAGGGTATAAAAAGCAGAGCAGCCATGGTGTAAATGAACACATGGTGGTTTAGTTCCATGCTCCTGGTCCTTATTCCGTCTTCTGTTGTATTTAAGGTTTAATAAACCTTTACGATTTTGAAAGTGAGTGTCATTTCTCACAGCTACTGAGTCCAAAGAGCTGAGCTCTCCAAGAGAACCAAAGAGCTACAGAGCTCAGAACCTCAGC
Source organism: Parus major (assembly GCF_001522545.3). Taxonomy (NCBI): domain Eukaryota; kingdom Metazoa; phylum Chordata; class Aves; order Passeriformes; family Paridae; genus Parus; species Parus major. Next base: position 15,765,125 of record NC_031774.1, read on the forward strand.
TAATGAAGTGCACATGGCACAGCTCACAGCATCTCACCAGCCATCACCTGGGTTTGGACGAGGACAGTAGCACCACCTGGCAGCAGAGACAATCCAACTACCTCAGTCACAGAGGCAGACCAAAATCCCCAGCTACCTGCTCTCAGATTTAAGCTATAAAATAAGAAGGTTGTTTTGTGGACAACAGTTTAAATATAAACTCAGTTTGGTCAGAAGCACAGCCATGTGCTTCTATGCACTACAGATGGTAATACGACACCATGCAGCAAGGGACTGTGTTATAACATGGCCAAAAAAAAGAAAAAATAAATGTGGGCAGGCCCTAAGCATGAGGTCCTCCACTTGGAAAAATCATTTTCTTCTTATAGCTTTTGAAGACCATAATTAGCAGTACTGGGGATGTTAACTGCATAGTACTGGAGACATGAACAGTTCATAGAACACTGCTGAAGAAAGTACAGAGAGAGTGAAAAGAAAAAGAGGCAGCATACACCTGCCACAGTGCCCTTAAATCCCATTTCCCCTTAAACTGCAGCCCAGCACATCCTTTCACTTACAGAGATGCAAATTATATACAGCTACTTCCCAGTTCTGGGTTTCCAGCGTTACAGAGACCAGATCCTGCAGCACTTGTGATTCTCCTCATCTTTTCATCTTTCTCAGTTCCTCCACTCCCCTCTGGTTTTAGCACACAGTTGAATTCCCCAAGACCTTATAAACACTGTTTTTTCCTAGATAAGTGTGTTTTGTATGGCTGTTGCCTGGGTGCTGCCTGGAGGCTCCCTAGCCACCTTCACCTCACCAGAGCATCCCTGAGGCTGAGGCAGCACCACAGAACCTTCCAGAACATCTCCTCCTGCCTTCCCGCCCCTCACGGCCTCCCTTGGTGGGAAACCCTGCCTGGCCTGGCCGGGGCAGCTCCAGAGGGGGCACCCAAGGAGGTCCACGAGGGGGACACGTCTGGAGTGGCGGGGCCATGGTGAGCGCCAGGCCGGGCCATGCTGAGGCCCAGTGCCGCAGCCCTGCTGTGAGCCCGGGCCTACCACACTCTCCCCGGCCGTGTGGGAAGCACCCGCTTTTCCTGGGAATGTGCCAGCCAGCTCAGAGCCCAGGAGGGAAACTGCTGGCTGCAGTGACAAGCCCAGAGGGAAGAAACAGAAAGTGAGGTGTGACAAGCCAGCAGCCACATGGACTGTCCAAACAACCAGCAACAAACCACAGACCCACACGTGCCAGGGACGTACCTGAGCAGCTTTTTCAAATGTATGTGACTGAGTGTTTCAGGCAGGGATGGTGCAGAAATCCTTCCTATAGCTAAAACTGGAAGCAACGCGAGAAGCTCAGGTTAGAGAGGAGAACAATCACAAGCAGTCACAGTTTTTGGTACAGTGGTTTCCATTCCAGACCAGACCTTGGGGCCTGCGATTGCTCTGAAATGTGGATTAAGCTTTTGGAACATGTTACTGTGGAAAGCCAGGCCTACAGGGTTGAGCTGTCCTTGCTCCTTGGACGCTGGTGTTAGTTCCATGGCCAGGAGGAGGTTGCTTTCCTTCAGCTGCCATCTTCAGCTCCTCTGGTGCAGGAGGCCGTGCCACGGTACTTACCGGCTCTGGCACTGGCCAGAAGTTTGTTTTCATGGACATAAACAGGACACTCAACAGCTGGTATCTTTACTGAATGAATTTATTGGTTTTTGAACTAAAGTTGCTCACAGTTATTTAACAAGGGATACATCAGATTTTTTTGTCCATTTCAAACCATTAAATAATGTCAGTTTGTGTCTGTATATGTGTGTGTGCGCGCGTGTGTGTCTTCAAAGTACAAAATAGGAAGGATAACAAGAGGTATTGCTTTCATTTATTCTTATATCTTGTGTAGGTAATCCCCTTCCTGCTTGTACCACATGGGTTTTGCTGATATAGGTATTTTTAAATTATTATTATTATCTTGTATTGAAATCCCAGCCTTTTGTAGAGGTACAATGTAACAGAAGCATCAAAATCTATACACAAGGGAAGAGAAAAGAGGGAAAAGAAGGACGGGGGTGATGGGAGGGGAGCTCGGAGGAGAAGTAGAGAGAGGGCAGAGGCAGGAAAGACAACGAAAGCAAAAGAGACTAATTTACAGCAATGTCATGCAATTAAAACTGCCCCCCTCTCCTGCACCCTTGCCTCCCCCCCTCCCCAGCCATCACCCCCTGGTGTCTGACATGCACACAGCAATACGAGAGAGAAAAGTTTAAGAATAGGGAAAATAAATAAATAAATAAATAAAGAAAAGAAAAAAAAATAAAATAAATCCCTCCCATTTGGGGGAATGGGGAAACAGGGCAGAAGTCAAAGGTCTTTGCCCCAGTTGTGTCTTTAAAAATTCTTTTTAATCTTCAAACCTATGTACAAGTAAAACTGGTCCAAGAAGGGGGAAAAAATGATTAAAAAAACCAACAACGACAACAACAACAAAAAAGAACTCATCCAACATTATCATTGAAAAAAAATAATCTTGCGATACAACATACACCCATAGGAACCCAACGAGCAGCAATCGAAGGTCATAAAAGAGCTGAACACTAATGCTAAGCCTACATTCTTAAAATCTCAGTCAAGAAATACTTCTCACTGTGTTTTGTCTTCCACGCGTAAAACCACGTTTTTTTGTGTTTAACCTTTGAGCTTGGGCCAGAATAAGTTACACTTGGTCACATAACTCTTGAGGAGGAGGAAAAAAGGCGGCAATTCTTCTTTCTCAAAGTCACAAAATGAACACTTAAAAGGTTTCTGTGTCTTTTTTCCCCCTCCTCTGCAAAATAAATAAGAATCAATGTTGCCTCTACACAGTTATTAAACAGAAGATATATCTAACAGCTTATTTTTTTAAATATATATATATGTATATATAAATAACCAAGACCTAAGAACTGAAACACAAAAAAGGTCCCCATCCACCCAATCCCACCCTCCTCCCCTTCAGAAAAAAAAATAATAAACAACCAAAACCAAAACTAAAACTTTATAAAAATATCTTGCAGTAAATTTTAAAGTTTACAGTAGCTTCGTGATTAAGTCTCCCATTGCCCTGACTCCACCTTGTCTTGCTCTGATGAACTAAGTGCCAGTGATTTTGCACACACACACACATACACACAGAGGAAATAAAACCCAGTATAAGTCTCTTTTCTTCCTCCTCTTCATCTTCTTTTTTTTTTTTTTTTCTTTTTTTTTTTTCTTTTTTCCTTTTTTTTTAAGAAAAAAATCACCCAAGCCAACAAATGAAACTGGTAACTTAAAGAAATAATAATACTGATATCAATGCAGCACTAGCAACACAACAATTGCCTCTAAATGCAGGGTGTGGTGGAGGATCCAGCTGGTTGAAGAAGGTCCCAGCGCGGTGGCACAGTGGCAGGGAGTTGACAGGTGGGGAGGAAGGTGTCGAAGGAGGAGCAGCAGTAGCAGCAGTGGCAACTGTGCCTGGTGATGGGAGAGACAGTCCTTGGCAGAGTCTTGTCCCTCTTCTTTGCTACCAGAAGTTGCCTTTTCCCTAAGTTTTAATGTTTTGTTTGTATGTGTTTATTCATTGAACCCCCTCTCCCTCCTATGTTTACTCCTTTCCCCTTCCAGCAGGTTAAAAAGCAAAATGATACAGTATAAAAAAAAAACAATTAGTTTGTGTGTGTATATATATATATATATATGTATGTATGTATATTTATACATAAATATACACACATATATACATGTATATATAAAAAAAGGGGGCAAAAGAAAAGGAAAAGGTGGTGGGGAGGAAAAAAAAAAAAAAAAAGATAAGAAAATCCCGTGATGAAGCTCCCCAATATTGTCTTGGTTCAACGCTTAGTTTTGAGTTGCTCCTGGCTGGTTTCTGATGAGAACGCGCTCTGGATTCATGGAACACTGCGCTCCCGCTACACCCGTCTCCTTCCCCACACCCTCCCTCTCCGGGCTGCGTTCACCTGCGCGGACAGAAGTTGCCAAGGGTAAATAATTCACTCCAACAATCTGCAACCTCCTTTGAGCCCAGACTCTGCAATCCCATAACTGAGCAGATCTCTTTTGTGGAGCGCCAAAAAAGAAAAAGAGAGGGGAGAAAAAAAACCAGGCGTGCATTGGGGAGGTGTTTGGGGAGAAGTGGGGGAGAGGCCCACTTCCTGAAGGGAGAGGGGAGGCTGGGAACCTCAAACAGGACTGGTCCTTGGACAGTCTACATCGGTTGCCTTCCGTCAACAAGTGTCCGCAGAGCACAGAAGGTGAAGCCGTGGCTGACATGTTAACTTTTCGGGATAATTCCTGGTAGCAGAGCGGAAACAAGTGGTGTCGTCAGAAACACAGAGAGAGCATGAACAGAACAAGAAACAAAACAAAAGAAAACAAAAAAACCAAAACAAAACCAAAAAACCAAAAAAAAAAAAAAAAACCCAAAAAACCAAAAAATCAGGAAGGAGAAAAAAAGCGAAACATTCAAAAAAAAGGAGGAAAAAAAACCAATTGAAAAAACCACAACCCAAGATCTGGTGAACTGGGTTTGTCATCTGTGCTACCTTTTCTTTTCTTTTCTTTCTTTTCTTTTCATTCTTTCATTCGTTTGTTTTTGTGTTTGTTTCTGAGATATATATTATATATCATATATAAATATATATATGTATATATATACAGTCATTCCTTCATACAAAATTTGTCTATAGACAGTTTTGTACTGTTGTGGCAAGGTATATACATCCTTCTAGTTTAGAGGCTAGCTTGCTAAGGAATATTCTTTCATTCTTTCTTGCTTTTTTCTTTTTGTTTTGTTTTTTTGTTTTGTTTTTTTTTTGTTTGTGTTTTTTTTTCTCTAAGTTATTTAATTTTTTATGTGTTTATTTAAGGTTGGTCTTGTAGGCCGACTGATGAGACCATCTTTGCCTTGTCTTTGCCAGCAGGGTACTTATTGTCTCCTCTAGACCCATAGTCATTAGAACCGGAATCGCTCCGCTTGCTGTTTGCGCTATGCTTGGTTGGCGTGCCGGGGGGATGGCTCACCTGCCCGTTCTTCTCGTCTGAAAAAAGTTGTTTAATTACGTCAAAGAAGTTACTCAATGGGCTGCCTGGGTACACAAAACAGAGGAGACAAAAAAAGAAAGAAAGAAAGAAGGAAAAAAAAAAAAAACAAGAGGGAAAGAGAGAGAAAAAGAGGAGAGAAAGAGAGAGAACAAACAAACAAATGAACAATGGGGTTTTTAACGAGAAGAACATGATGAGGAGATCCAGAGCCATGTGCGTGGGGGTGTGTGGGGGATGAAGACAATGAGCAGGAAGAGGAAGAGTGTTTAGGATGGGACACCTACAGAAATAAAGAACCTGGGACCATAAAGCACCTAGAGGGAAGGTCCTAGTTTTTTCCCGACTGGGGAAGCATTGCTGTCTCACCTGGCAGGGAGACACAGTACCATGTGACCGAAACAGATCAGTCCATTACTAGGATTCACTTGGCCACTCAACATGGAAACGTCAGTAACTGTAATGCTGGACACAGGCAAACCCCATCCTACTCCTGCTGTTACAAACACGGAATATTTCCATGTGGCTGCCCATTGATGCTTTACTTTGCAGCCTTGCTAAACTCTCTGTCTACACCAGGCATTAGACTTTCCTTGCTGATATTTTATTTCATTCTGAGTTTCTCCTTGCCACTCTGTCATGACTAAGCCTGAAGCACCTGAGTGGTCCCAGGGAAGCATCATTTGGAAAGTGAGCTGTGGCTGAGATGAGTGTTGCCATCTGCATGCGTGGTCTGTGGTTTGCATTTGCAGGTTTCTAAGTACCTTCAGATCCTCCCTAAACAAGTACCTGGAAATGATGATGATGCTGAATGTGGAAGCAGGCTGTTATACATCTGCCTGCTTCTGGGACCTGCCAGGGTCAAGACCTACCACCTCATTGTCCTGAATTTATGCTCTCTCCACATGCCAGCCTCCATGGCACTGACATGCATTCCAGTGCAGTTAGGAGCCAGAGAGGAAGGTAAAGCTGTGTGTTTCTGGAACAGACATCTCCTTAAGCCAGCCCCTAGATCAGGCTGCAGTGTTAACAAGGACTGGGCACATGAATACAGCCTTTCGTGCCATGTGGGCCTCCAGGCAGCATGGTCATATGTTCTTAATCTACTTCTGTGTTAGAGGGTGTGGAAGGTCATACCCGAGGAAAGGTTCTGGGGTGCTACTGAGGGAAAGGGACCAGCTACTTCTGGAGAGGTAGCCTTCTTCTGGGAATTTCTAGTCCCCTATAATTTTCTTGGATTGGGGGATTTATCTTTATCAAACATAGAAGGGGTCACAATAAACACTTTGAATATGGATATTGAAGGTGTTTTTTTTCTGATGTACACCATGGAGGAGATGGTGTAAGGAGATCATTAAAACCCCATAATGGTTTTCTCAATATTGGGACTGTTGGCTCTACCGTTCTATCAAATTCAAACAATTTCAATCTCCAGCTCCTCAAAGGAAACAGACCCCTTGTATCTGCCTTCCATTGTGGTACAATGCTGTCAACAGGGGAACCTTTCATCCCCAAAATGGGGATATTCGGTCAGGAGCAAAGGGCTTCCTCATAGCAGAGACTGGTGGACACTTCCACCAGTGTCTAATTAAAGTGAATTAAAGTGAAGGGAAATACATTATGACCAGTGGCTTGGTCATGATGTATTTCCCTTCACTTTATTTCCAAAGATAAGCAACTCAGTAACTACAGCAGGCAAGTACTTTCTGCACACAGCAATTCAACTGAAGAGCTTGTTGAGTACTTTCTTATTCTCTAATGGAAAATGCTAGACAGACATCATTGTCTTACCCAGAGAAAGAGGAAATATATAGTATTTGTGCTCTGCAAAACTGAATATGTTACTCTTTTTTTCCTGCCGTATGCCAACTAGGTAGTAGCTGCTTTCCCCTGCTTGTTAACAGGCATTGAGAAAAGTCAAATGGCTGGCATATACAGTGAAGAATCTTATTAATCTAATTCATTCCTTGACTTCCTGTGCCTGCTGCTTTGTGGTTAATGTTCTGCTTGCCCTGGTTCTGTCACTCAGTTACACTAAAGCTAAAAGCAGTAGGCCATGTGAGTTTCTGGAAGGGCATCATTCACTCAACTGACTGAAGCCTTAGTGATGGGCACAAATGACCAACCAGGCAAAGCACATATCTCAGTTTCTGACTAAGAAGAGAAAGGCTTTCACTGAACTCAATCACTTTGGGCTAAGGCCTCCCTGAGCTCTACCTGCTCCCTTCCACATGCATGCAAATGCTTGGGAAAAGGGATATCTGTTCCACATCTATGACTTCTACATCAGAGATTTCCCTAAGCCTCCCTAAAACTGTTTTAGGTCTGTGGGTACATGATTTGTGCAGACTCATTTTTATCTACTCAGACTAATTTATACTTCTTTTAGGTGAATACCATTTTTCAATGAAAAGAGAAAGAAAGAAAGCAAACACTCAGCCTTGAATGCAGGAATGTGGGCAGATCTGGCTCTCAGGTGGCTTTGGACCCCTCATCTTCATAAGCAAATGGATTCAGCAGAGAGAATGAAAAAGAGCACTGAAAAAAATGCTGGAGAGGAAAAGACTGCTGGGTTGGGAGAAAAGAGTAGAGGAATATCTCTAGTTATTCAGCTGAGCAGCTTATTCAACAAGCTTAGGGGGAAAGATGAGGGCAGAGTAAGCAGGGCTCTGCAGCAATTGGTAAAGTTTTTTGTTTTCATATAGACAGGAATAGTGACAAAAGTACAACTTGCAAGAATGGAGCAATAAAACACTTTAGAAATTATACATCTTGTGTTTGCTGAGTCCTGATACAGGATTTTTAGTCATTCTACTAAAATATGCAGCCCATGTTTCATCCACCCTTTCTCCTCCCCATGCCCTACTGGCTTTCAAGTGCCCGGAGATTTATTGCAGCAAAAGTATTTAACAGTCTACTTTTCTTTGCCTGTATCACTGCTGGATTCTTTACAATCAGCATTTTCAGTTAAAATTTTAATGGGAGGTAAGAAAATCCTTAGGGATGTTTAGAGAGCTACTGAAAATGGAAATAGGCCATTTCACTAACCCTTTCCTTCCTTTGCCTTTTGTACTTGTAATTAAATAGTAGGTAATAATGCCCTCCTGTCCTGGCAGTCAAGGAAAAAATGATGCTGGGCTGGTGTTCACATTGCTCTTTGGATAGACAAGGAGTCCTCACACTTTTACTCTGGAGATACACAAGAATAGGTCAGCTATCCTGGAAGCATGAAAATGGTGCAGGGTGTTGCTCCTGTTAGTTCTCAGTTCCCTTTGAGGTATAAATCCAGTAAAACAAGAGTCGAAAATGCAGGCGATGATGGATTAGAATAGGTTTTGCAGCAATCTTCCATGCCTAGCATTCAGTGCAAGATGTGTCATAGGCTCTTACACCTGTAAGTCCATCAGGGGGCCTCAAAAAGGCTGCCTTTCTTATTTCAGAAAGTGAGATGACATCCCATTTCCTCTGGACAGGGATGAAGGTTTGGCTCAGTGATTCTTCAGAACATCCCTGGTGTTTCATGCACAGACTAAGGTCTTCTTTCCCCTTGAGAGCAAATGTTCATCAGCACACAGCAAAGAAAGTGTAAAGGGTAGAAAGGGTGAGAAACCGAGAGAAGGATCAGAGGCAGGAGGGGAGGCTCAGAGCATTAGGTTTATGTCTGTTAGGAGGAGATGGATATGTGCAGTTTTGAGTTAGACCAAGGAGTTGTTTGCTGCAAGACTGGGAAAGGGAATGGGTCTGAAAACAAGCACTGAAGCTAATGAAAAGGTCATGTATTGAAGGGGTGCTGAGAGAGAAGTATATTTATGGAGAAGGAACTGGCTTGGGGCACCTGTGTGCAGCACTGTCACAGCCAAATATCATGAAAGAAGTCAAAACTGTGAATGGATTTGAATACAGCAAGCACTAAAAGGAAGAAACAGGGCTAGAGATAGACACAAAAACATAGAAGGAAGCTGGGCAGGCAGTTTGTATCAACACTCACAGTCCTCAGTATTTCATCTGCTGTTCTTAGGGAGCCTGTCTGACACTGACCTAGCCCCAGTGGTGTCACCACTTTGAGAAGCCAAGTGAAAGTGGAGCAGCCAGGTAAGAGAGGAAGGAGAAAATAAGGGGAATCACTCCAGGCACCACAAGTGACACCAGAAAAGGACACACCTTGAAAAGATGCTGCTCTGACCTTGTAAAGACCCTCACAGCCCTCCACTGAACATGTAACAGGAGGTGGTGAACAAGCAGCTTCAGGACAAGCCTGGAGGCTTCAGTTACTGATTAAAGTCTGCTGTTTTGTAACATTTTTAAGACAGTCAGATAAGGACTTGGGCCTCTTTTCTTTGAAGCAAATAGCAACATTCTCATTGGCTTCACAGAAGCAAACCCTGAGGCACTTCCTTCTCCTGTGAAACCATCTCTCTCAAGTCTATGTACTGTTAAAGCACTAATCCTTGTGGCGCTGAACACAAAAGTTGCACAAAACAATGCCATCTGTGGGATTATCCTCTACCTTTTTTTTCTGTATAGCATGAGGTATTTTGGTGTTTCTGCATATATACCTTGGGCTTTGGGAGAAAGTGAATTGGAAAATATGTGTCCCCAGTGGGGAGAGACACCTTTTCTCAAACTGACTTGCTTCTTCTCCTGTTGCTTTCACATCCTTCCTGACTGTCTTTTTCTTGCCTCTAGTGCTACTCAGGTTTTTCCTCCTATACTCACTCTTTAGCCCTCATCTTTTTCATCCCTAGGTTGCTCTGTTTTGATAGCAGCTGTGGTTTCAGTGAACCAGGTAACAAAAATCCAACTTCTTTCAAGTAAAGCATTAAAACACTCCTCAATGGGTGATAATCCATTTTATTTCAAATCCATTTTGCTGTTACAGAGTCCTCCTAGCCCTCTTTGTTAAGACAAGGCATTTTTTTTGTCTGTTTGTTTGGTTTCTGTTGGCAGAGTCCCTTCTGCCTTCAGAAACAAATGACTTAAACTATAGAGCTCAGTCATATTGATTATATGGAGTGAAAGGGATAACAGAAAGATAAAGTGGCCCATCCCTCTTTGTTTAGTTGCAGCACCATGTAGGAGTCTCCCTCCAGACTGAAGGGGCCCCAGCCTGGGCACTGTAGAAATCCCAGTCAGACAGATGCCTCACCCAGCTCACTAACTACTGACAGAAAGTCCAGGAACAACTCCAGTTTCTTGGCAGGAAACCTGAGCTGCAGCTGGGAAAGGTGACTTTGCATGCCAGCAGGGGGGAACTTCCAGTTGCTACTCACCTGAGCAGACCTGAACAACCAACTTGACATTTAAATGCTCTATCGCCCATCCTTGCTCTTAGTCTCCTAAAACATCCCATCTCCTCTGCAGGAGGGTGGCCCAGTATTTGTGTCTAGCATGCAGATGGCCATTCTCTATCTTGCACATTTTTTCTCCCACTCTCATAAACACACAGAGAAGCTGAGATATAGTTCAGCTGCTCCTCACAGTATTACCGAGACAGGTAGCTCTGGAATAATGAGTTAGGGAATGGTGAACACAGGCAGCAAAGCCCACAAGGGACGAGGCCATTTCCTTGCTGCTGCCTCCTGCAGAGCTAAGGTATGAGTGAGGAATCAGAAACTAAATGTGTCTGTTACTGATGGCCAATCCAGCACCACCACATAACATTCAAAAAAGGAGACATGATGATGGAGAGGAGGGAATCATACATTCATTTGGACAGCTGGTGGCACTGAAAGAGCAGGCAAGGATAGTGGGATGAAGAGATGCCATATTCTGTTGTGGAGTCATGCTCTTCTGGCAAATTAGCTGGTAAATGTCTAAGCCCACAAATTTTTTGTATCCGCCTGTCCTTTTACACAGATCTGCCTGCACAAGTGTGTGGTGAGAGGGGAAACTGATGAACCCACACCTATAAAGCCACAGCAAATGTGACAGTATTGTTGCTACCCATTCTCTTAGAGATTTCTGCAGCTTTATTCCTATCTTTTTTTGCCTATAAAAATGTCAGAAATGTATTGGCACTTAGTAATACAATTTTGATCTTTCCTGACAGATGGATGTTCACATATTATGATAGGCAGGTTTCAAATTCTTCAACCTTTTCCTAAGGAGATGGATGACCTGTGCATGCTTCCTCATTTCCACTGAATAAATCACTTCAAAATATGATTTAATCTTCTGGGAAGGCCATCTTAAAGTTAGCTTAGTACAGCAAGCAAGCATTTCCATATAGCTTCCTGGAATGCTGGCTATCGTTAATAAAGCGCTGTCATCTTAATTAAGAGTGAGATACTGTGTTTTCTGTATTAGATCTTATTACAGAGAAAGAGGAAAAGATCTTGTACTGCATAGTAAAAATCTAAACATAGCTGCCAAAGATAGGATCTGACATTAATCAAATAGTTCAATACATCTGGATTAACTTTTAGTGCCAAGTTACCTTTTTTGTGGCTACCTTCTTCCACAGTGCAAAAACATGAGGCATGAATTGGAAAAAAATGTCTCCCCAACACAACACTAGACTGAAGACATACAACTACAGTATGTAGGGATTCAGTCATTCCTTTGGACAGCAAAGGATACTGAGAGAATGGGCAGGGATAACTGGTAAACCTGGCTGGAACTCTTAGAACCACTGACTCATCTTACTTGTTGCGATCCACCCATTTTGAATGAATATGTGATCTCTCAGGTGGGTCTTCTTCCTTTTGTCTCTCAGCTGGGTCACAACTTGAACTGAAAAGTCAGCCATGCTCAGAAAAACCAGGAGGCAGCACATTTTTCAGGAATATTGATAAAACCCCATTGTTCTAGTGCTGACAAGAGCCTTTCAGCTGGGAGGGCAGCCTGTGTTTTTTCCTGCAGGTTTTGACACCAATATTTCTGCCAACAGTTGCAACTTTTTGGCTGCAAATCACCAACCTCCTCTGCCATCAAACAGCTACTTTCAGAAGCGGGATTACTCTAATTAATGCCAATACAGGTCGGGATCACTTCCAAGAACACCAAGTCCAGGTATTTGCTGTTGTTACTAAACAGACTCTAAATGAGCACTCACAAAGCTGCAGGCTACAAGTGCAACCCAAATGTGATGTAACCAGTTTGAAACTACAAAAGGTTTCCTAACTTCTCAAGTAGATTGGAATGCTACTGGCATGGGCTTGTGTCTGTATGAATCAAACTGTGATTGCTGGGAGCTACAGAGAGAAGCCTTTACTGCAGCATGGTTCTCTATGTGCAGAGGATGACTGGCCATGGCCAGCAAGATCAGACAGCTCTGAATAGGAAAAATGTCAAGTCCTAAACACTGGGAGCAAAAGATCTGAGAAACATACATTGGTGAGATATGAAAGGCAAGTGGATTTGCTATGCTTCTGATTTGATCAGATCATTTTGGTGATAGACACTGGTACCCACAAGGAACCAAAAAACCTTTTGTTTAACTCTGGTGCCTCCTGGTTTACAGCTGTAAGCAGCAATACAAGATAAATGTTTAAAAGCAATCACAAGGCCTTCTTTCCAGCCTGCACAGGGTTATGGTCCAAGAATTTGCAGGAGTATATGGTTGTGCAGTGCCTAATGTGACAGCATGATCGGACTGGAGCTGCACTAGCTATTCATTCTAACCTGCTCTTCCTCTTATCATCACCCTTTCCATGGAAGTGCCACTGATGTAACCAAAGACTTTCTTCAGAATCGTCAGAGAGGGAGAACAAGCAAAGACTGCCTTACTTAGTAGTAAAATTAATTCTCAGTGGCAGTGCGAAGACTGGGAAGTTTACAGTCCTCCGGGGTTACTCTCAGAAGTAAAGTGGAGGATAAGGCAGGCTTTTCAGAGCTTCCTGTCAGCACCTTGGCAAAACATACTTACCGAGGACTCAAAAAAACTGGGAATGGCTGGGAAGGGTGCTATCAAAGGCTGTACACCAGGCCTACCAATCACCCATAGAAATTCTCAGCTCACTACATGAAAGACTTGAAGTCACTAAAGTTTGTGAAGAGAGGCTCTTTCCTGACCAAGGATTATTGAAATAGCACCATGGACTTCTGTGTGATGTGTATCAATGTCTCCAGATCCAATGTGTTCAGAACACAATGAATGATACCTGCTTTCTGATTCCCAGCTTTGTGGTTGAAGCTGGAGAGCTTTTCAGTTTATGTATTATCTTTGTTTTTATTTTTAATGTAAAGGCTTTGCAGAACCTATTAGAACCTTAATTATACAACCTATTCTTCAGTGAGATAGACATAAATACCAGATTAGATGGTAATAAACACTTCTCTCAATCCTGCTTCAAAAGAAACAGAATCCAGCTTGTCCTTTTACAGCTGTGCTGCTTTTATAATGCTTAACGACAGCACATAAAGTGGTAAAGCTTATTTGTCACTAAACTGATTTGGCTGAGAATACATACAGGAATAGATCAGCTAAAGTATCACTCATGTAGATTTTTTCAGGTTACAGCTGCATTTTATATGCAAATATTTTAATTTTTACAAGGTAAATTTAATCTTATGAACAGACTTCATGGAAACCAATTTAGTCTTTCTGACAACAGCAATACCCATTTCCCTGCTGAGATGGGCGGAAACGTAAAATAAAATATTTCACCCCAGCACACATTTCAATTTATTATGAGCCAAATTCTTTTCTTCTATTGTGAAATACTACAAGTTGGCAGCAGTTTTCTAGTTTGCACAGGTAGGGTTGATACAGCAGCAGTTGTGTTATTTGGACATTGGCAGCTCCTATGACAAACCTCTGCAGTTCAACATTAAGGTGTTTCTCAATGCCATTGGCTGTATGCAAAATCACTTCTCAGACTGAGGACCACTGCTAGCAGAAGATAAGATAACATTTAAAGGCCTAAACAAATTTGCCTTGCTGTTAATTATAGCAGTCAGTGGTTTAGAGTGGGTGAAAACATGTTCCTCATTCCCATCAGAGCTTACACATGGCTGAGCAAGGCCTAAGGAACCTGATTAGCACTTCCTGCTACAATGTTAACTCTTTTTGCAAGAATGACCTCTTGTGCTCACTGTCAGAATGGAACAATGAGGTCAAAACCCTCAGAGGATAGTTTTTCATACACTATTTGTTATTACTAGATGAACATTGTGTCAATGTCACAGGGGTTTCTCATCTTCAGAACTACAGAGAATGGTTTGCCAAAAATAGGCAAAATGCTCATATCATTCCATTTAACTCCCTTGTCTAAATCATGGGTGAGCTCCAGCAGAAGGTTCAACTCTTCACTCATACATGAGGGTGGAATTCAGCATGGTGCAGTCACCACTGCTTACACTGTTTGTGAGTTCACCAACAGGAAAGTGATTTAAAGGAAGCAGCTCCATTAAATCGCTATAGGCCATCCTGTCTCTTCTCTCTCTCTCTCTCTCTCTCTCTTCTGTCTGTGCTGTAGCTGCCACAAAACAGCCTCCCTGCTGGCCTTCACCTTGTCCTCTTTGTCCCTTGCTGGATTGCTGCTGACAAGGTGACAGCTGGAGGGCCTGCATGAACTGTGAGTGAGCAGTGATGCTCTGTCTAAAGAACGCAGAGTGGTTAGCTCTATAGCGAAATTAACTTGCAAGCAATTGGCAGAATCAGCATTTCAGTATTTTTGTATGATGTGAATGCCAAATCCCAGGCAAGAAACAAAGACTTGAGGAAGAAGAGGGATTTGCTGTCTGGTGCCTTCAAGAAGCTGAAGGTATGAAATAGTCTTCATGAGATCAGAGAAATCACCTAAGAAATCAAATGAACTTTCAGAGCAAAGGAAAATCTCCCACCAGCAGAGCTGCAATTTTAGGGGAAAGAGATTACCTGAAATACAGGAAACAGGCCAAATTCTGCCTCAGTTATACATGCATAAACCTAGTATTATCTCCACCATGACAACTTCCCCTTATGGTTACAGACTCCAGGAAAACTTTTTTCAGTTAACAAAGAGATAGTGTGGCAGCTGCAGGTCCAGCTGGAGAGCAGCACCAGCTTAGTGAACACTTCCCTAACATCTTGTCTTCCCTTTCACAGAGACATCTGAACTCAACCTAGATACCAGAATAGAAATCTAAAGAAACCAGAATTCTCTCATATAGAGTCTTTTTGTACAAGACATGCATAAAAAGACATAAACATCTCTCTTAGTACTTAGGTATTTCCACTGCTGTATTTGGAGCAGTGAGTAGAGGCACAAGTAATGAAAGAAGGAATACAGTCCATGTGTGCAGAGAGGGGAGGGAAGGCTAGGGACAAGTTAACCAAAATTCATGTAAGCCCAAGCAAGATGAGCTGAATGTTTTGCGGGAAACATTTTTTTCTTCTTCCTAGCAAAATTCCAAATCTTCAGGAGGTTAACTACTCCTCCAGCTGGAGACACAATATCTTTCCCCAAGTCCAGAGTGGAACTATGACAGTTTACTCTAGCCAAGTGTCTGACATAATATGCAGTGTGTCTTATGGAGAATTTAGAAGGGTCATACCCCAAGGATATCTGGGGAAGAAGGGGGTGGATGCAAAATGGAGTTAAATAACACTGCATTCATTCCTGTCTCAACAAATAGCAGGAAACCAAGGGAGACAGCAGCCAGCAGGGCAGCATTCAGCTTCACTGCAGAAAAGGGACTGCAGAATCATGAATCAACAGCAGCAAGTAAAGAAAAGAGGAAAAAAATCAGGAACAAAAAAGAAAATCACTGGCCTGGGTTACAGTGAGAGAGGGTATCTCAAGTGCAACACCAAACATTTGTGCTATGAAGGGGAAAGCTGTGGTGGAGCCTGTGCATCTGTGCATGGATGGGGAGGAACAGAAAAAGGGATATGTGCTTGTGTCCTCCAGGTGAGTGAAAGACATAGTGGGTTGTTACGGGGTGGGGAGTCTCGAAAAGAGCATGGGGGAGCAGGGATAGGGGAGGGCAGGAGGTGCAACAGGACAGGACGGCGCATTATTATGTTGCTCAGCAGGGGCTGGGGAAGGTGAAAAGGCAGAAGGGAAGGAAGTTCTTACCACATTTGGAAAGTCTGCCAGTCATCAACTCCATACAGTTAGTGGTGTCTGGATCATAGAACGGAAAGAGGAGGGAGGGAGGGAAAAACATAAAAAAAGGTTTCCATACCTCTGTGCATAAAGTAGTAACTTAGCACATTATTACCTGAAGCAGGAAACATATACACATCTTGGTGTTTACACAACCCAGGCCAAATTCTGCCACCCACTCTATGCCAGTGCAAACCTGGCCCTGTGACTGAGAGTGGAGCTGCTTCAGTACTGCTGCCTCCACTCACCCCTTTATCGTAGCTAGAGGTATTTATGAGATGTGGGAAATACTCTGCCACCACATTAGCAAAATATAAGCCTTGAATACAGTGGCTAGCTTTGCAAATTAGCCTGCAACAGCTGGGAAATGTCCAGCCAGCTCAAAAACCTGGAGAGAGGGAAGAAATTTAGCCCTGAGCTACTGGACATGGAGTGAGGCTACTTGTACGGCTCAAACCCATCTTTTAAAACCCAAAGAATAATGTCAAAGTTTCAATCTAACTCTCTCATTCAAGTGTTATCTCTCGCTGCTGTTGCTTTCAAGGTCAGTGTTCACAGGCAATAGAAGCACTTTGGGAAAGAGTGGCAGAATCTGGCCCTAAGACATTACTGTCCACTTTGTGTATAGCTCCCATTGCCACTGAATCTGGGTGCTTCTTACTCAGGTGCAACAAGCAGAAGGAGCTCCACATGTCAGCTTTAAAACAGAAAGGCCCAGCCCAGCTGGACGCTTCCATGTGGAACCTGCTGTCAAGCCAGATCTGCTGCTGTCAGCCAGGATTCCCTTGCATTTGAGATCTACATCACTGTGATCCTGGTCAATGTGGAGTACTCACTGCTGAGCAGGTGGCTACCAGTTAAAGCATTCAGATCAGTCTCAGATTTCCTCTTGCCTGAGCTCTTGATGAACACTTGGGTATTCAAGAAATAGGCTTCTTGGAAACATGTACACATATGCTGAAAATCCCTTATTGCCAGAAAGCTCTAACTACTCCCTGCTAGCTACTGCTATAAAGTCTGCAGGACAGAGGGGAAGATAATTTCTCAACATTCCTCCCATTAAATATTGAGAAAAGTAATTTCATAAGAGGAGGGAGGGGAGCTGGATATGTTTGGGTGGCCTGAACTCATGCTAGGAGAGCATGGCTATGCACCTCTTCTGATGCAGCCAGGCTTGTGCTGCATAGATCATCTGGGAAAGCATGGAGTAGAGAGGGCAGCTGCTTGGTCCAGTGACGCTGGTGAAAGCATCTAAGCAGTGGTTACCTTTAGCCCCGAGGCTAAAGGTGGGCTGGCAGAGGTCAGTGGGAGTTGATACCCATGGAAGTTCTCTCAGAAGGGCACAAGATTGAGAGAAAGGGGAAGAAGGACGGAGGTGAAGGAGAAGAGAACATTCAAGATCTAGAACAACACAACAGAGGTGTCAGAAGGGCCAGGAGTTTACCTGCCATTGAAATTCTTTTCCTGGTCTGGCAGGCAAATAATTTAATATACAATACGATTTCAATATATTTCTCCCTGAAGATACCTTGCAGGTTTGAGAAGTGCCTATGGCTGCTGATTGAGTCAATGACTGAAGTCACACTCATAGGTCTTTATAATTTTTTCTTTACTAACTAGGAGAACCTTGTTGTCTTGTGCCTTTTAGGGGTTCCTGTCCAGCCCCCTCAGAGTCACCCACCCTTTGCTGTAATGCAGAGTGATGCAGGTCTATAGTGGTAGACCCCAGAGCATTCACACAACTATGAGCAGAACTTAGCTTTGAAAGAACACATAAGTGCCAAGAAAATCTCAAATATGACCAGAAGACTGTTTCTGACTCTGACCTCCAACACCTGGAATTTTTCCCTCAAGTGTATCCAGACTGACTGGCCACACAGTAACCAGAAATCTGGAACAAAAAAAATAGTATTTGGATAATGTCAGAGCAGGTAATCATTGTGGGTGGTTACTAAGATCCTCCTGAAATTGGTATTTCTCTTTCATTCTTCATTTTAGCAAAGTAAAAAGTAATCATGTCTCCTTAAGTTAATACTGCCTTTTTTCCTAAGTCATTTGCAGTCAGCACAGCTCTGCTTAGTACCTAAAGCCAGTTGTGTCACAGGTCTACATACATTAGTTGTGTGATTAGAATACAAGCTGACAGACCTACACCCAAAAAATGGATTGTAACAGAGGCTTTTTGACAGCAGAATATCTTGGGCTCTGGATGCCATTTCGTTCCCAAAAAAGTAAATTTGCATGCTATAGAATTAGTTTTGATGGATGAGGAAAATTTTCTGAAATATGATTACCATGGAAAAAAAATCAAACAAACACTAATTAAACCTCTCATTTGTCTTTCTTAAAGCTTTTATGCACAACTATGCTTTGAATTCTCCATATTGTCAGGGCTATTCCCAGGAACTGCACAGGAATTTTTTTTATTTGTAGTGCCTTTACAACACCTGATCAGATGTTTTTTCCGCAATTCCTAAGGCAGAGCCAGAGCTCATACTGCATCACTTAAAAGACAGTATTAATGTGCCTTCAGCTTCTCTTTTAGAATAATTACTTTAATACTTCTTTCATTTCCATCATATTGTAACATCCGCTTTGGTAAATACTCTGTCAATAAAGTATTCCATCATTTTAAAGCAGAATTTTTATTCTAATTGGAAGTCTTAAGATTCTTGCCAGTCAGCTTCTGCTCATGGATAGTAATCCATACTCCAGAGTGACTGTGGGATCCAGATGTTATAAGTGAATAAAGCCAGAGTCCAAAGGCTTTTAACTGTCTGAGAAGAACTGATGGGTCATGTAACTGCATTTTTAATGTGTCCTGATTATTTTTTTAATTAAAACATTGTGGCAGTGTCAGCTCTCAATCCTTCTGATGATAAGGCAATTCCTTATTTTGTAGGAATTGCTGGAAGTCATGATTTGGATTTGACCAAGACTCTTTCATAAATGACACCCAGTTCAGTTCACTAACAGATGGCAAATGCTTTGGTTAAAATAAGACCTCCCTTCAAAAGGCCAAACAAACTCTGAATCCATTAGGAACTACTAGAGCTCTGTTGACTTTTCTTTCCCCATTTTCTTTATTCTTTAATTTCTATCCTACATAAATTTCACAAGGAAGCTGCCTGGTTTGTGATGCTTCTGATATCTCTGAGACCCATCCCAGCTCAGGCAATCTCACCCAAACAGCTGCTCCTCTGAGATCTCCAAATGCAGGGCTGGATCCCAGAAAGCATTGAGCAGCTCCTGCCAGATGCTCACAGTCCCCAGTAAACACTCCCACTAAGGGAGATAATGTCAAGGGAGCCACCAGCTCCTCTGGTCCAAGGCAGTTATCATGCAGATTGAAATTCCCCAGTGTTTTTGTACTTATTTGAAATTCTCTGTTTTCCTATCAAAACTCTGGAGAGCTTGGACTTTTTTTCTACATGCTTTATTTCTGGACTACCAGTAACTATTTCAGTTAATTTTAATGAAGGCTGTTCAGTAATAATACTAAAGCGGTTGAGCAAAAACACAGTGCTCTGCCAATCCAACCAGGCATTACAGGGCACTTTTTGCAGGTGGAGCTATGATAGCAAGATGAAGTAATTATCCTAGACACTACAAGAGTGTAAGACATAAGGGGTCACAGAGGATTGTAGGAAACAAGAGAAACTTGGGACCTGAATGAACCCCAGAAAAACTGACCTGCAATCTAATTCCAAACTGGTATTTGCGGAATCCTTTTTTTTTGAGTCTGCAGCTGGAAGCACTTCATTTGCTCCTTACTCCCTTTTCCATCTTGATAAAATCCTTCACACATTTGGAAACTGTAGGTTTCTTACTTTTTTTTTGGCAGCAATTTGAGAGCCTACAGCTCTTGTGAGCTATAAAATACCTGGAATTCACAGATCAGTGCCCTAGCAAGAATTTGCATTGCTCCGTTTTGAAGCTGGATATGGTCTCTAAACACTTGTTTATGCTGATGAAAGGCACTTCCAGCAGTAACAGTGAGATGCTCTGAACTTGGAGATGTCAATACTTAAAATCTGATATGAAGTCAATAAATACAATAAAAAAACAGAAAAGCTTTTACAAAGAAGTTATAAAGGTTATTTCAGTATTGCTGATTGCCTAGAACCTAGGAAAATGGGAAAAAAATCCAAATATGTAGCATCCCACACTTAAAACCAAAGCTCAGAGAAGCAAGAAAATATTAGGGAAATAAAAATTGCTACCCTGTGAATGATCACAGATGGCTTTTGCATGTCCCTGTTTACCAGCTGCTACTATTACTCTTTCATGCAAAGGCTTCAGAGAAAAACAGACCATGATTTAATGGAAAGAGTGCTGGGCTGAAACAAAGGAACAAATCTGAGATATTGTCCTCCATGGAGAGAGATCTTTTTATCCCAGCAAAGGGCAATCTGCCCAGGGATTACCTAAGTAGACATTCTGAGTATAAGGGCCCTGGATGGAGCCATTCTTGGACAAAAGACAAGGCTGACTGCTCTCACAGACAGTGAGACTCCCTCTTGATCCCAAAGGGGTCCTTTCATGGTCTCACTGAGCATAATGGCTTTTGTGATACCAGTAACAAGCACACATAGACAATTTTTCTGGTTCAGATCAAAGGCCAAAACGATCTGAGAGTCAGACTTGATGATCTTTGTGGGTCCCTTTCAGCTCAGAATATTCTGTGATCTGGTGCTCTGTCTCCCTCAGCAGCCCCACAGACACCCAGGAGTGAAAGAGCAGGCCAAGCATATAGAACACTTCTCCTACCACTGCCTCACTCACCACTCTCAGCTTGGAGATTTCCTGAACCTGCTGCAGTTTCTCTGTTTAGCAATCCCATAAAGATTTCTCTGCAGGGAGTTATCCAACCTCCCTGTGAGTGAGAAGTAGTACTCAGGGGAAGATAAGCATCTGTAAGCTGCTCACATTCAGAACATGTCTCAGTGAGGAGTTTCACCAGTTCTAGATTACACAAAGACACGCTTTCCAATGGCTTTTTTGGCACTTGGCTTCCACTATCTTACACTGGCCTCTAGTTTCTTTCATTAGGAAGAAAAAATGAACACTCAATCCCTATCTACTTGTTCTATGCAAGTCATGAGTCACAGACCTGGTATTTGTCTCAGCAGTTATGGCACAGAGGTCCTGAAACACGAGGATACGAAGCTGGTATGTTGCACTAAATTTGTCCATCGAGACAGTGAATTTTAGAAGCGTTACATGAACTTTTGGAATGGATTTCATTTATTTACACTTTCTTTCAGGTAAAGGAGGGAATCTATTTTCCTGCTTCAGAGTATGCCAGAAAAAATACGCACAGCCAGTCTTAGAAAGGAAAAATGGAAGTGAATGAAGGGATATATGGAGGAAGGGATATTATAAGGTGCTCAAGTGTGACACAGAAACACATTTGCCTAAATCAGGTACATAACGGGCTCACACACACACACACAGATGCATGGGCAACATGACATCTACAAACACTGTTGTTAGCTGGAGGAATGAAAAAGAGAAAAATGCATTCTGAAACCCAGGCAGGCCGGCTCAGGGGGCTGGGATGCTGCACAGCAGATCAGAGGGGCAGCAGAGAGAATGACTCTCACTGCCATATGTTCATTAGGCCTTGCTGTTCTGCTTTATACCGAATTCATTAAATCTTCCCCTTCTGCAGGTCTCCCTTTACACTCATACACCTTTCACAAATTGCTTTCATCATCCCATCTGTAACAGCATCAGAACTGTAAGGCAGGAGAGACAAAACACATAGGATGTGTCTGTGCACGAGGAGCTAGGAAAAGCTCCAGTGCTGAACCAGTGTGGCTGGTCAGGAGACAGTACCATGCTCAGAGCCATGGAGGAAGAGAGTCTAAGTGAAGGTGAGCTCAATCTGTTGAAGCAGTAGACTGCCTACAGAATGTCCTCAAACCATGAACCTGAAGGGCCCAACCACCACAATCCCTACATGGTGTTCAGAGTTGGCAATATGGAAGGAGAAGAGAAACAGATAAGACTTTGTTTTGTTTCTAGTGAGAAATGCCAATTAATTCCATGACAATTTCAGTGAAGATTTTGCTCACATTTCCAGCCAGACACCCAGCTAAGCAAGGTGCTGAATGTGAACTCTTCTGTCCTTCATCCCTTTACTTCCCCTTACTCTCAGTGGCTGGGGATGTGAACTACTGGGCAACCCTTCTTTGATGCAAAGGTTGTCTCTTTTTTGGTAAAAAACCCTTTATTTCCCTTCTCTTCTCTTCTCTTCCCTTCTCTTCCCTTCCCTTTCTCTCTTTCTTGTATGCTGCTCCAACCTAAAATTTTCAGGCTGACTTCTCTCATTTTCAAGAGACGTGCATATTCCTGATCAGGTCAGGTGGTGTAATACAGAACAGTTTGGCATCGTGTCTTGTGAGCTGTCTTGCCTGGGTAAGTCCCCAGCCATGGGAATTCTCATTTTTAAATTTCAAGAGACCATTCATTTTGGTTTTGCTCCATGTGGACTTATCTATTCCAGTCTGGCATTAGAGGTCAGGCTGGGTTTTCCCTGCTAGAACAAAATGCTCTCATTTTTCCATTCCAGAACCAGAGCAAAACTGTAAGTCAGATACATTTTTCATAGCAGACTATGCCCATAACATTTCCCTGAGTCTTGGTCAGATGAATGGTTTTTATTCCTGCTATAATATAGCTTTCTTAGGGAGATATCCTGCTTCACATTCAAGTGTGCAAGAGGGCTCAAATTTTTCTGTAGAGCCTCAGTAACTAGCACAAATTAGGGTGAAGAAGTTAAGAGAGATCGTCAAGTTATTTATAAACCATTTTTTCCTCACAGGAAAGTAAGGATACACTTCATTCCCGAAGAACAAGGAATGCCTGAATATTGTCCACACATCAGGAGTAATATGAAATATGTTTAGATGCTTTCCTATCTCAATCCCCTCATTCCCACCGAGCCCCAGCATTTCCCAGGAGGAAGGGCTGGCAGGAAATTCTAGTTGCTTCCTTGAGTTTGATTTCATTTCAAAAGTCCAGACAGTAAAAACCTGAATCAACCTTATAGTGCCCTCATTTTCCTTGTTTCTGAACAGAATAACCCAAGTGCTGGGCACCATTATATTCCAGCATGCAGAAGGGGCAGGCAGTGCTGGAGGCTAAAAGCAAAGTGGATGCTGAATTGAGGATATTTCTCTGTCAGGTACTAGGCATACACACTTCTAGATACAGTTATTTTATCTTTGGATGCTAAAGCCACACTGTTAGACCAGAAGGATGTAACCCATATGTGCAATGAGCCAAGGACATCTGGGACTTAATTGTAGGATGGAATGTCAGCTTAACTCCCCCACTTTTGTCTTGGCTTGTTCACACAAGGGTCAAGAACAGAATTTGGCTCTAAAGCATCATATTTATTTACTTCCTTTTCATCTCCCACTCCTTCTGCTTCTCTGTCTTCTGCTGCAGTTTCTGCTCTCTGCCTTGCTCCTATTTATTCCCAGTATCTGCACATTCTTTCTGCTTTTCCCTACTTCTCTTTCCTTGACACATTCCCAGTAGCTTATCAGCCTTAAGTTTTCAACTTGCACCTTCTTCTTTGTTCTGTCCTTTTAAAGGATAGAAGAGTTACCACTGAGATTTTTTGTGTGTGTATACAACCACTACAATGTCCAGAGTGAACACCTGCTACATAATGATGGGATGAGGCCAGCTTCTGTATTATCAATTCAGGCTGCCTGCACATCCAGATTGATGTCATTGCACAGGGTCACGCATGTAAGGCCTTCTCTACCACCATGAGGAATGGAAATTTACTTTTCAAATAGATAAAATATAGCTTTTGCAGAACCTTGGTATATAATTTGTGCTACCATAGTATTGAGAATTGGATCACACTGCTGGAAACTATTAGCCACTTTCTGACCATATGTTAATGGCTAAGTTAAAAGTAGCTCTCAAGTTTGTTCAGGGAGCCACTGAAGCTGGAGCTTTCTAAAGTAAGCCTGAAGGATTTGAAAATCAAGTGTCCTCTAGAGCAGGTCCCTACTCTGGGAGATTCTGGAGCTGGAGAAAATCTGGATAGATCTGTTGATGATGCATCTTTTGATGGAGAAGTGGGGAAATGGCTCTTTGGGCGGGCAGAGGGCAGAAGCTGTTCAACTGGGGAATGCACTGGGAGCACTGGAGAGGGAATGAGAAACGGAGGAGTAGGGTGGGAGCAGGGAGTTACTGCTCTGTCTGAATGGAGCTCGTTTTTTTCTGTAATCAGAGGGATGGCCTCCCTCAGCCTCCTGCTATGAGAGGCATTTCACCTTCCTGTCCCTGCTGAAGATGCTGGACAGTAGAAGCCACTTACCTGATAACTGCTGCACTGAAGGCTGGTCATGTGTGCTTAACAACTGTGCCTGAATGGTTTCTACTACCCTCTTAAAGCGACGGCTTGGACCTGCGGGGAGAGAGGAGGCAGAAGTGGCTGTGAGAGCAACGGGAGCCAAGCCCACACACAAGGCTGCAGGGGAAGGATCACAAGCATCTCCCCTTCAGTCTTGCTCCCAGAAGTGTCCTGACTATGTGTGTCCTTCAGCCAAAGGGACTGGGGGGTGCTGGACTCAACAGGAAGAGGAATGGCTTTGGGGCTCCGTTTGTAAAGACAGAAAAGGTGAGGGGGTCTGTTTCTTCTGTTCTTTGTTGCAAACCCTGTAGGGGCCATGTGGCCATCCAGAAGAAAAGGGTGAGTGCATCTTCCTGTCAGAAGGAAGAAGCTATGGCCTCACAGTGCCCAGCTGAGACTCTGGGACTTTTCAATGAGACAGGGAGCCAGTATCCTGAGTTACACCAAAACTGGTGTGCAGAACAGCCATTTTAGCACTAACCATGGCAGTGCCAACTTCACCTCTTTGGGAATCTCCTTCCCTCCCTGCATTTCCATCACACATTTCTGTTCCTGATGTCCTCGCTCCTGACTGAATCTTCCCAAGGTTAAGCCAGTTATATTTTTATCTCTGGCAGTGCAATTTGCAGGCCTCTATAAGAAGCAAGGACCAAGCCAGCTCACACCCATTTTAGAGCTTTGCCATGATTACCTGATAAGAGTGTGAAAGTGACAGAATAGATCCCGTTCTCCTTTTGTGCCTCTCCCCCTTCTGTGTATGTTATGTCCACCTGGAACTTCACTGGCTTCTGGAAGACAGCAGGACCTCCTGTGGACTTATATTCTGCACGGAAACTTGTCTGTGAGATGACACTGTGACTGAGACTTGGGATCTGAAAGAGGTTAGTAGAAGCAGATAGTAGAACGAGTGCTAAAGGGAAAAAATCTGCAAAATTCTGTTTGTAACAACACACATTTCCAAATGAATAACATTTGCTACATTTGCTTCTGGTCTTGAGTTTGTAACGTACAGTGTTCTTGTGAAATCAGTAAGAGCATAGGCTGCAGAAGAATGCACTGCTGCCTACAGGACTGACTAAATTTAAGGGCTGAATATTGGTGGAATACCCAACACAGTTATGAATTAACATGTGTTGCTCAACTTCACACACTCAGTCTTTCTTCTTCTACTCATCCACCAGTTTTGAGAAATGCCTTTTGCTGAGCAAAAAGTGGTATTAAGGGAGTGGGCAGAAAAGTCAGTGGGATATAAAACTGAATATTAAAACTGAATATTAAAAACCACCTAAGTAGCCTGGTCTGGCTGATCCTGTCTTGAGCAGGAGACCTCCTGAAGGCCTTTCCAACTTCAGTTGCTTGGTGATTCTATGATGTCAGATAGACATCAGGACTCTTAAAGTGCCTGGGATATCCACAGGGAAAGCATTCCTGCAAATAACTCACCCAAATGTCTATTAATATATAAAAGAACTCTGAGAAGCTTTCTGACATCATCCAACATCTGTATATTCAGAACCGTGGCGGAATTTCATAACTTCCTAATTTTCAAGCAGTTACCTTTCACGCTTTCCTCCAAGATTTAACAACATACTTGTATTCTATGTATTGCTTCATAAAGGACCAGATTAAAAAAAAACCAACCAAACAAAAAATTTCTTGGAAATCTGGTCTCTAATCTCTAGGAGGAAAAATGAAGATGAGTTCTTTGAGAAGCTGACTTTAGGGGTTAATTAGCAGGTTATGACAATGCATTTCAGATTGGATCTTGCTGTAAGAAATGATTCACTGGTTTTGCACACAAATCCCTACATCACACCTAAACCAAATGCACAGGATCACCAGTATAGACAGCAGAACACACTACACCACCATATAAACCCAAAAGCACAGCTAAATGCATGAAATTGATACAGTAACATGGCTGCTTATAACCAGCGTGAGATGAACACCAGCGTCTGATGCCCACTTACTCTGCACTTACTCCTTGTGTGCTTGTACAGTAACAAGGGTTATGGCTGATTTTTTTTGAAGTTCATTGCAGAATCACAAAGACTAAAATGGAGTTCAGTATTTTGTGGGGGAAAAAAAAATCAATATAACAAACTATATAAGAAATTAAGTTTCCTTCTCTTAATTCTATTGGAAAAACTCTAATTATATTGTTGACTACCTTGAATTGAAAAACCTCTTAAATTACCTTTGCTGTGATGACTTTTTCATCACTGCTACCTCTAGGTACTGAGAACAAGGACTTTCTATATGAAAAACAGACAATTTCCCTCTGATTTCTTAGGCTGTATACAAACCTCATCTACAACAACTGAAACTCTGGACTCCAGAAGAAATCACCCTTCTTTCTGCCATACAGCACTGAAGTGGGGATTTAAAGTAACAAATGCAGATGCAGGACAGGCCTTTTGTCTGGCTGAAGTGGAGGGCATATCCATTTAAAGGAGACCCAATCTGCTGCCCAGCCAGTGACTGTAAAGCTGATTTGACAAAGCAGCAAATCACTGCCTTGATACTGTGCCAACAGTGTGCTCCACTGCCGTGGCATTCCAAACTCTGGCAACCTGGAGGCCTTGCCAAGAAGGCTGAAATCTTTTCTCACCTTAGAGAGCAATATCTACAGTTAGTATTCCACACACAGTCCAGTGCAGGCCATGTAAATTAAATCCACAGAGGATGCTTTTGAAGGAGCAGAGGCCCTGTCCAGTAACATTTGGCACATGGAGTCCTGGAATGACCAGAGAGGGATGAATCCAAGAGGCAGCTGGGGTGACTCACCGAGAGGAAAGCGTGGACTATATCAGCTTTAATGGAGCTTAGTGGTTTGTCCTTGATGACCACAAAAATCTGTTCTTCTTTCTCCAAGTTGATGAAGTTACCGAACCAGGATTTTTTGGCAAGCCTGATGTGATGAAAAGAAAGAGATCTTTAGAATATGTAACACTATTCCTTATTTCCTACATGCCCTTAGCTAGAAAAAATATTAAAAAAACACACAAAAAAAGTTTTGATGACACGCCAGATGTGATGGTATTACTACTACTAAGTGGGAAACAGTATCAGAAACAATATTTCACTTGATGAAAGCCGATGAAATGACAGACCACACAGCCTTTAGTCTGACAGCATGTGTCACCAACAATGAAAAATCAGGAGAGATGGTAACTCTTCTGACTGAGCCAACATACCAAAGAATACTGCATATATAACATACATATAAATCAGGGGACACATTTCTGGTTTGTCCCCAGGGATCAATTTCTTATGACAACATGCAGATCCTGGCAACATAAAGATTTAAGTCCTTCCAACCCAATTTCTACTCCTTTAGTATTACAGGACTTGGAAAGATGCTTTTCTGAAGGTGACCTGTACAATCACAAGACCTTGCTTTTTAAAGCAAGCTGTTGATTTCACTGGAGCTCCAATCTACCAGTGAGTGAAATCCACAATTATGCAAGGCCAGGACAAAGACTGTCCTGTTCATTAGTCCCATTCAGGGTGTCTACACAGTGTGTGAACTCTGGCCAGCCTACAAAGGAATGGATTTTCAGTATTAAGAAAGGAGATAACACCATGCAAGACACAATTCAGGCCTTCCACTGACAGAAGTCCAGCTCCTCTGTTTGTTCCAGCATCAGATGGTGGTTTCATCATAAAATGAAAGTACTCTATTTTTTCACAGTGATTATAAACAGTTTGATTTTGATTATTATTTAACCATTTCAATGCACTTCACTGACATTGGCTTTTAAGTTAAACAGGCTAAATGAAGAGTGAAGGGACATGAATGTTAATGAGAAACATTATCCAGAACCTGGAAGTAGCATTTCTGACAAGTGTGGTTTTGAGAGGAGAAAAGTGGCTGTCAGCCATGAGACACAGCCAAAGACTTGCCTGACCAAACTAAACCCAGGGAAAATCACACTTAAATCAGCCATATTCTAGTAGGGAAGAATTCAGCATAAAAATGTCAGAAATTAAAAGACCTACCACCAAGAAACTGCCTTTTTCCCCCTCTACATCATATTTTATAACACCAAATCCACTTTTCAGTATGGCAAACAAGAGGGTAGGCATTCACCCCTCAGTGGAAGAAGACAATTTCTCCAGACAAGGAGAGCCATCTGCAGAAGGGATTACTACACATCAGTTTTCCAATACACAGCTGGAGCAAGCTGCTAGTAACCTCACTTTCTGTGGCAAAGTGAGGGAGAGGAAGTACAAAGGCTGAGAGAGACAGGAGCAAACTAAGAAACTAATTTGAAGTCTAGGCCTTCAGGATAAAGAACAAAGCTTGACCTCAGTAGTGTCCAGCAATTTGCACTCGTTCCCCATCCCAGAGTGCCCCATGAATCATTCAGCTGTGGGCCCACTGCCCATTTAATGCACACAGCAGAAAGACCACAACTGGAAGACTGCTCATCTGGGCAAATAATGATTTGCTTCATTTACTGCAGGCAACCAAAAATAAGAGTGCAGAAAGATTCACTTGCAATTTGGTAAAACAGTGCCCCCCACTCAATTAAAGTGGGCTGGAAAACTGTCACTCCCTAAAATATTCATAGGCAGCTGTAACTAAGCCAGTGAGCCAGAGATTAGCATAGGGAGCAGTAAAGAGAAAGGGCCTCTCATTTAAATGGTCGTTAAGGAGCCAGGGTTAGAGTGAGAAAGAAAATTACATACTAATTAGCTCATGTGTCTCTCACACACCACAACAACTCTGCAAGCCCCTGGAGAGCTGGGGAAATAGCTCCCTGCATGTAAGGGGTCTGTGCTCATTAGTAAATTAGCACCTGGTTATCCATCTAAAATGGCTGCTTGTCATAGGCTTGGATGTATCATCATCTGAACCAGGGTTGGCTGCAGGGACTCCAGGGGCCAAGGGGAACCATGGGCCTGGAAAAGTGTGCTTATTTAATTGCAGATCTGCCATCTTAAAATATGACTTTTCATTTTTGTATTTTCATTAATGGTTTTTCTGGCCCTTCATTTATAGGTCTCTTAACAAGCACAGGTAACAAGGGCCCAGAACATAGAGAGTTTTTTTCCTGTTCAGCATTGTCTGGAGCCTCCAGAATCCATCTGGGCTCTTTTCCTCAGTGAGGTTATCACCAGTAATAGTGAGTCTGGAAGATTCACTGCTAGCCTGGGCTATGCTCCAGCTTGTAAATCATTTAAATTCACTAAAATGATTTTGCTGGTGTCACATAAGATGGAATAGATGTCAGTGGCCTCTCCTGTTTCTGTAATAAGCAGAATCAAGACACAGCACACATACAATGGCTTTTCTCCCCAAAACTGGCAGAACTAGCTGTATTCATACACCTAGGGAACAGACCCAATGCGAAGAGGGGACACCTTTGGAGTAAAATTACACAATAAAGGCTTTTCTCCTCTTAGAGGGCATTAAGTGCTACTAACTTGGGTTAAAATATGAATCCTCAACATTTTGAATGGCATGCAACAGCACCTCAAGCTATAAACACTACAAAAATGTACTTAAAATTAAGAATCTTCTCTTAGCAAAGCAAACTTCTTAAAGGAGGACTGAGATAGGAGAAGTGGGGGAGGCTGGGTATGTTGATTACACTAGGGAATCCAATCAGGTGTCCAGTTGATGAAAAAAGCCAAGAAATTAGCACAAAAATAGAGGCTGATGCTTTATTACTTCACACCAGAATTTCTCACTCCTCTAATGCTGTCCATTTTCCTACTTTTGGAGTGTCTGACCACGTAGCCTTCTGTGTTCCCTCTCTGTCTCTGAGCACACAGATCAGTAACCTCCAGAGGTTTACCTGCCTGGCATAAATAGCAGCATTTTTGCTCAAGCAAACAGAGCTTTGTAGGTTTAAACCAGCTGGAGCTAAGTCTCTTTAAATGTCATCCCTAACACATTTTCTAGGGCTTTTTCACATGAGAAAGAACAGCATTACCCAGACATGTCAAAGTGTATTACCTAATCATCAGGTTTGTTAAATGAATGGCAGGCACTACTGCACCAGACAGAGCTAGGACATGTATTTATCACTCAACCCATGAGGTCAATACAGCTCTTGATAAGGATATCTTATTTCTTACAGAAAAGAAGAAAATATGGCAAAAAATAAGACATGTGGAAGTGGGCACTGAGCAACAGACATCTATCATTAAAATATAATCTGGTTCATTATTTTTTATGACTTTTATTATGTTTACTGCAGGGTGAAGCCCAATTGAACTCATTAATTTGGCAATTATACAGAAAAAGAAAAGAGGGCCTTAGGCTTTGACTTGCATCCAAACTGCCTCAAATGACAGGCACTACTTCTCTCCACCAGCTTTTAAAGAGTGAGTGGGAAGCAGGGAAGGCAATAAATTAACAGCAAAACTTCCACCAACATACATGCAATGAAGAGAAGAAATTTGTTTCTAAAGGTTTTCTGTTTTAATGGCTCTAAAAACATGTGAGATGAGAGGATTGTATATTTCTGTGATAATGATGTGCCAATTTTATGGAATTATCTCTTGCCTCTCTATCAGTAATTGCTCAAAAGTGTTGAAAACATAGTACATTCCATTTTTCTTCCTGGATACCTTTACTAACCCCTACTTCTCCCTCTTCTGAAGTCTTTATCCCTCTCCAATCTGCACTATTACACAGAGAGTGCCCATCTCACACCAGATAAAAGCCAGGTTTGTGGCAGGTTGTGAAGACAATACCATTGTTACCAATTAGAAAACTTTAAGCTCAAAATTCCCACCCAAGACTCATGAATATTTCATACAAGTCTCTTAACAAGAGGCCAAATTGCCTTGGTTGGCAGGCTAAGTCTATGGGCATTGGGTCCACAAACACAAGCTGTGAAAATAAAAAGGAATAATTTGGCATCTGTTGCGTATTAGGAAGTGTTTGGAGCAGCACTCTGGCAGGGACCTCCAAACCTGCCATGCAGTGATGCACATTTGTGCAGTGAAATGGTTGAAATGTACACTGACTTTTAGGAATGAGCCTGGTGAATATGAAACAGCTTCTCCATGTCCCAGTACTGCTGCCTAGAATTAACACTGCACTGGCTCTCACAGCCAAAGATCCCTCTGAATTATCATAGTACAGCCACCTGCATGCTATCCTGAGGATGCAAACTCTCCTGTACTAAAAGGAAGACTTTTTGGTAGACAGTTAGTGCCAGTGTTAGCCACTGATTAGCCTCTCCAGTCCCAAAGAGTGGTCTACTTGACACCCAAATGAATGAAGAGGGAAGAAACATGTTACAAACCCAGCAAATTCAGCAGGCCATGAGAAAATGGGGTGGTTACTGGGAGACTGTTTCATCACCTGTTGACCCCACTGCCATCACTGAGGTATAGATTTTATGCAGAGTCCTCATCAAAAGAATCATTTCACATCTCTATCCCACCCACAGGACAACAGGTTACAAACAGATACTGATCCAGAACAGAGATGTGTCAGCTTATGACATTCCAGTCAGGAAATGACACTGGTATTTGGTGGAGAAAAAGGCAAAGCACTTACTCTGGGGATGATTCTGGGGTTAAATTAGACATCTCTTCTGGTGTAGGTACTGCTCATGCACGGACAGCCAAAGAGAGGGAAGGAGAAAAGAAATTTGATGATTCAGTACACCTTCCATTTTCTGCCTGACACCAATGAAACAATTCTGCACTCGCTTGCATTTGCCCATTGCCCAGTTAGCCTCTGCAGGCTAATTCTGACATTTGAATGCTGGTCATATGTCTCTGGATCTCTGCATCTAATCAAGTGTTCCATTTCCAGGCTCACTCTACCCTTCCTTAGATCATTAGGTAATCTTGCACTGGCTTCGGTGGTTTCTGGTTCAGACCCAAAATCACTGTGCCAATGCAACTGCTTTGCAATTGCTTCACAGCCCAGCTGGATGCAGCTCAGTCACTGCTGCAACTCTCTGCAGTTTTCTGGCCACCGCAGAGACAATGGCACCGACCATCACAGTTCAAAATGTAACTATTCCATGGCTGTAATCCTCCTTTCCTGTAGGATCATGTCCTGGTACCCTGTAAAACCACAGGGTGCTGGGAGAGCTGCTGCTGACATTCAAGGATAAGGCATGTGACTTTGGGTGCCCTTTGCTGGCATGCAAAAAAGCCACCTGGAGCCTGAGGAAGAAAATTTTGCACATCTCAATACTCCAGAGACTTAGAAAACTGAAGTAGGCCAGCATATATGAAACCAGTGATTGTATTAAGGAGATTTTTGCACCAATTACCAAAGGAGGCAAAAAAAGGCATTAACCAAGATCAAAAAAGCTGTGCTTCAGAAGGACAATTTCAGCCTATTGCCTCTGGCTGTCTTTTTTTTTCAGCATAAGGCTCAGCCTGTGGCTGTGGAGAGGCAGTGGAGCACAGCCACAGGGGAAATGGCTGAGCCCTAGGTTCACTTGCAAAGCAAGTGAAGAAACTGAAGACATATTTTCTTGCAGTCTAAGAGCCACAACAGAGATAGTAAGAGCTGCATGGATGGGGTGTGAAGTGGGCTCAGGAGATGCTGTTGGAGCAGGGGCAGTGGCACAACGGAGCCTGCTCACATGCGGGTTAGGGCTTGGCTGACGCTATCGTTCTCATTTTCCACACCAGTATTCACTCTTGGTACACAGAATTTGCAGAGCCACAGACAGGTATGAAATTCCTGCTGAACGTTTGCCCAACCCAGAGAACCACCCTGTATGTCTGGGTGAGTACTCACCTTGTAATTTCCGACGATGGAAGCGAGGAGACCCCAGGAAACTGTTCTTGATGGAGTTGAGCCGTGTCCTCCAAGGCATTCCTCCAATGCTGGGGCTGGATGGTGGTGTTGGGTTGGGTGTGCCTGCTGGGCTCTCCTTTGGCGTATGAACAGGTGTCCCCTTGGGGGTAGGGAGGGGACTTCCCCTTGGAGAGGGGTGAGGGGTGACCTGTATGATGGGGATAGATTTGGTGCTTGGGTCAGTACTAGAAGGGAGCAATCTAACAGGAGACATAGGGTTGGTCTGCACTTTAGGAACAGCCAGCTGTGGGTTAAAGCCGGCAGCAGGCGAGCGGCCCTGAGCATTCTGCACAGGGTTGTTCTGGGAAGAGGGGGCGCTGGTATTGCTGGCAGGGAGTGGGTTGGATTTAGTAGACTGGAGTGGTTTTTCAGCCAATTTGCTCTTGGATGGCAAAGTCTGCGTCTTTGGGTTGGGCTGAAGTGCTGGCTTTGGTTGGAGTACATGTCCAGGCCTGGAGGCGTTCCTACAAGCATCAGGGTCCAAGGAGACTTGGGGTCGGGGAGAGAAAGGGAGGTCGGAGGTCTGAGGGGGGATGAAGAACTTTCTGATAGGCTACGAGACAGACGCAGAGTGTCCATGCACATCAAAAACAGTGAAATACGCAAAGAGCGGGCGAGCAGAGAAAGGAAAGTCAGAATAAAATCCATTCGAGTCACAAAGATGCACCATGTCACAAGGAGACACAGGAGATGGAGGTGAAGGGGTAGTGGGGGGGAGGGATTTTGCAAAGAAACGAAAACAAACAAACAAACAAAAAACAAAAAAAAGACATGCAGTTAGCTGGGAACACAGCATATTTAACAACAGCAGCAGCGGCAGCAGCAAGAACAACAGTGTCATAACAGGCTTCATCATATTAACCAACCACGTGTCAGCAAAGGAAAACAACAGAAAGAAAAGTACAACAAAGGAACAAAGTAAAAAAAAAAAAAAAAAAGAAAAAGAAAAAAAAAGAAAAAAAAAGAAAGTAACCAAGAAAAAAAGAAGAGAGAAATGCCATCTCTCTGGGATTGTTCTGATTGCCCTGCAGTGAGAGAAGCACGATGCTGTAGGGAGGTGAGGAAGGGGAAGAAGAACCACTCAAGCCACAGACAAATTGAGATGTGCCAAGAACGGGACCACCTCTTTCCGCTCCATGTGCCCATATGCAAACCCAGTAGAGAGATGAGACTCAGAACAGGTGTGTGATACATACAGAGTGGCAGGGGATACACACAGTTATTGCACACACCAGTCAGAACCTCTTTCCTTCCTCTTTACCCCTGGCTGGGTAATGCACCAGTTGCAGCCACCCATTGCAGAAAGAGGGGGAAAAGGGAGAGTGATGCCACCTGGGCACCCTCTCTCCTCCCCTAATCTGGAAGGTTAAATTGCTCAGCCTTCACTTGGAAGCTTCAGAGCACACAACACCACAAGAAATATATGAACTCAGATTGGTGTTTGATTTTTAAACTGCTACAGCAAAAGCTTCAGTGAGGTCTGGTAAATTTATTTATCTGAGAAGAGATGGTACTTTCCATCAGACTTTATGTTTCTCCTCCAACATCCCTCATTGCATTGAAGGACAGCTTGATAATTGGAATTTCTGTCATAAAGTCTCAGCAATATTTGCCATTAAGTCCCAAGTCTAAGAAGAGGGTGGGGGGAGTCATTGTTTTGTAAGACACAGTTTAAAAAGAAAAAAAGACAAGCCAAGTTCATAATCCCTCACTGAGGTATCAAAATGGGATTATGATTTTTTTTCCCAAACAGGAACATTTATATATATTAAGAGATATTTTGGGAAACCATTCATACTTTGACAGCAAACAGCAATAGACAGACTTGGAAGGGTAGAAGCCTTTTAAGGGATATTAGTAAGCTAAAAATCACATTTAAAACAAACAAAAAATGTCCTTACAAGTCATTGCTACTACCACCTTAGATTACAAGTACTGGAATAATTGTAAAAATAGAAATCACTACTCAAGATATTCAGCTTTGGCCTACTCTTAGATTCTGATTTCTACAAAGTTCTTACCTAAGAAAAATTACACCATCACCATTATTATTATCCATTCTTGACACCTAAAAGCTGTAATCAAGAACTAGCCAGACATACCAGGTACATGTAAGCTTGCCTCAAATCTCACTCCCAGGTAAACACACTACGAGTTTCCTTCCTGGGTGTAATGGATTAGCACAATGTTGCCATATTTAAAAAACTGTAGAAATGTATTTAATACTTATGTCTTTAAATTTTTTGCATCAAAGTTCTGTAATTACTTCAAAGAACTTAGGGTTAGGCCACCAAAATTAAAGGAAAATCAGTACATCAAAATATCTGTATTAATATTAGGATTGTAAAGTTAAACTTAAGTCTGCCATGTTGCTAAATTCTCATTGTTAATGAGCAAGGAAGGGGAAAAGATGAGGAAAGTGGTTAATTTGTGGAAGTCACCATTGGCATCTGACTATTAATTATTTGCAAATGACACCAATGGATAAAACTCAGAGACTGCTAATTGCATAAGTTTCCTTGCAATTTTCCTGTCTTACATGTATGATAGTTTAAGAAGCAGATTTGAAAGAAATAAAGTAAGATTCAACTCCCTCTCACGCCATGAAGAATCTGAAGAGGCACCCTTAATTATCACATATTTAATAATGAAATGAAGAACAAGATTTGGCCTCGATTTCAGCTGGTGCAATGTGGAACACCATT
This sequence comes from Parus major, assembly GCF_001522545.3. Taxonomy (NCBI): domain Eukaryota; kingdom Metazoa; phylum Chordata; class Aves; order Passeriformes; family Paridae; genus Parus; species Parus major. Next base: position 15,801,091 of record NC_031774.1, read on the forward strand.
AGCAAGATCTTGTGAAATTTGAGAACTCTTATTTGCTGCTGAATTTAATTCCTCATAGAACTGAACCTAAGCAGTGCAAAAAGCAAAAGGTGTATTTGTTTTTTAAAGTATGTTCTCTTTCAATAATCTAAGGTGCTATTAGAAGCATAGGCAAGGATGTTTAAAAAAATATGATTTTTATTCCAACATTTCCTTTTAAGCCTCAAATGTGACCTGCCTTAATAGCATTATGATCTGCTGAAAATGACATCTGATTTCAAAATCCCTTTGAAGACTATTTAATCAACTGTCTATTAAGTAATAATGGTAAGATACAGTGAATATGGGACAGATCATGTAAAACTTATTCTTTGATGCTGTCCTACTGAGATGTCAAAAGTTGATCCCAAGAGATCAATTAATGAACTCAAGATTTAGGTTTGCTTCATTGGTTGCTTATTTTGTGCACAAAACTGTTCCCATGCTCTTTTCCAGTACATTTTGCAGTGGCATAAGAGTTCTCAGATCTTTGCTCCATTCCACTGGCAACCAGAAGCCTCAGTTCAGAAAGAAGGAAATGGATCTTCACTGGTCCCTAGGACTTTACAGACCTAGAGGAGACCACAAGAACACTTATGCAAGTATCAAAATGGGATAACAATTGGCAGGAGCCCAAAATAGGTTTCAGAAACTAATTCAATCAAGCAAAGTGCTGGAAGCTTTACTAGACTATAAACTTAGAGCTGACAGTGTGTCTTTATTCACATGAATTACACAGAATCTTAGGGTGGAACTGCAATTTCAAATACTTGGAATACTGATGTTATCTTCATACAACTAAGAGTAGATCCATAGATGTATCCATACCCTATTACTTGGACTATATAAATTTCTAACAGGGGATAGCATCTTCTCATGGAGTCATGGGAAGTATGTAGAAATCCTCCAGAGACTCTGGGCCAGACATTTAGGTAACATAAACTGTCACAGCCCAATAGCCTTTTTGATGAGGTCTAGACTTCTGTTAGGTACTGCAGTCTTAAAGTGACTTAGCTGACCTTTTCAAGCACTAGAAATACTCACTTTTATCCCTAAAGAAGTTAACAAGAAGATGGGAGCCTCTGTCATTGCATTTAGAAACCATTTCAACTTCACAACAAACGTACTATCAAGCATGTGTTCTACTGGCTGAGTATCAGTATTGAGCATTGGTATTTAGTTGACTGCATGCTTAAAAAGGGCATTTGAAAGTACCTTATTTATAGGGATTTGAATGTTCTTTACTCATCCTAGTCTGTCAGCTTCTTGTTTCCCTTTTAAATTCACTAGCACTCCAATTTCTGTAATATATTTGCTCTGACTTCCTAACACAAGCTATTCTGAGGTAAACAGAAGATAACCATCATGTTTTGGTGCTTTACTGTGACTTAATTGAAAGCAGTTGTGAAATGGTTCCTGATCATTTGGTCTGAAACCAGGCTGTATGGAGACCTCAGCTGGATATGGAGTGTTTAATCATAGCAATGTTATTCTGTGTGCTTATGAGACTGAAAAAGGGCAGGGGCACAGTGAGATCCCTGCTAACAGTGCAGGGAACATGTATGAGAAATTCTCCACTTGCATTTGCAAGCAACATTTCCCTCACCACCCATGAAAATTTACAAGCTGCCAAGGAAAAGCAAAACATCCCAGCTAAGAGCCACAGCTCTGGTGCAACAGATGTCGAAAAGCATCAAGCATGTGTGAGTGGATTGGACCAACAGATCTTGAAGCAGCAGCACTTACCCTAGGACTGCTGAGAGGACTGGTGGAGAGCCCAGACGATGCTCCGCTGATTGACCGAGACCTGAATGGACACAACAAGGAAAACATCCCTCAGAAAACTCAGACAAGTAATAACCCTGAACACCACAGGCACAGGCATGAAGTGAGGAGGAGGAGGGAGGCTGTCACAGGAAAAGGACATAACTCTTTCCTTTTCTTTCCTTCCACTATTGTCATGTTTTTCAGTTGTCCCCCCCACAATTCAAAAAAATGCTGTTGCTCAGGGAGAATACTAGAATCCCTTTTGATTAAGGTAGTTGCTACTTTCTTTTTGGTCATCAAGCACATGGAAGCTATTAGGTCTGCTCTGTGCAAGTTGAACAGCTCAATTCAAAAGGATGGTGAAGACATTCATACTTGTGCTGAGAATTCTGTTTTGCACAGTGCTGGCGGTTACAAAATGAGACTTTCTCTGTCACAAGCAACATGGAAAAATACCATGTGTACAAGGCACAATGGCAGGGAGCTCTTCCAGGTAATAATTAAAACCCCTTAAATCAAGTCCCCTTGACTCAAGCACACAATCATTTCTTATGTGATGACTTCTCACTGAAATCAAAGATTGCATTGGCATAGCCCTTTCCAGCTTCTCACTGATGGATTTCACATCTTTGCTCTCCAGTGAGACTTCCTGCTGCTGCATTAAGCAAGCCAGGTTTTCTCTGTGGATAACGAGTTTTGCTTTTGATGATGACTTCACTAATATCAAAATTACAGCTCAGGTGCCCTCAGAAAGAGGCCAGTCAAGGGAGAGTGAACTGTCCTATCTGCTGACAAGGTCATCTATGCTGTTAATGTCCTTATGCTCTCCAGCAAAGGCTGCCTACGAAAAATGTCAGCTTCTGACAATAAAATGTGCAAATGTGCTATGCTAAACGTGGTGGAAGAGCAGACAGGCCAGACTGCACAAACATTTCAGCAGAGGAAGTTTCTAGGAGGAGGGCTGCCCTGCAGAAAAAAACCCCACACCATACATATGCCTGTACATGAGTGAGCCCCAGAGGCAGCTGCTTTCTATCCTTTTTAAACAGAAAGTTGTCTTGAAGACTGAAACCTCTTACAGGAGAGAATTTGGCTAAGAAGCTATTTGTTCAACAACCACCATGCAGCAATATGTCAATAAGCAAACCTAACAATGTTTCCTACCTATAATAACCTACCTATAACAAGAGCCATAAGAGCAATTACTTGTCTTCAGGTAACAAACGTGAAAAGGTGAAATTCCTGTAGAAAACTGAATGCATGGGTGTATGTGTTTTTATATATGTCTGTCTGTCTTTATACATATATACATTAATAATTGATATAGGTCAGATACCTGATGTAAGTTTATACATAAGTATATAAAACAAATTTAGACTATAACCTGTATCAGTTTATTCTCTTCAGCTGTTGTAGAATAAAGAAACAAAAAAAAAAAGGTCTCTAAAATGGTCTCACAGACATATATTATTAAATAAATTTGAGTAGTAGAATTCTTTAAAAATAAGTGAACTGCAGAAGTGGCAATACTTCTAAGGAAAGAGAAAACTACAAGTGAACACAATGACAGGTTCTGTTTTCTCGACTTGTATCCTCTGCCCTGATGGTTTTCTTCATATCTCGTTGCAGTTTGTCCATCACACTGCGTAGGTGAAAACCAGAAGCTCTCTCACAACACCTTTTTTTTGGCCAGATTTAATCTCATTTGGCACCATGAAAATCTGGGGCACTCATTCTATGCAGAAAATCCCACTGAGGTTTTTTTCTTGTACCCTGATGCAATCTGCCCATCATAGTGCAGCAGCAAAAACTAGAGGCTCACTCTTGGCATTATTTCACACTAGATTAAGCCTAAATTTGTAAATTGATCTGGGGCACTCATAAAGGTTTATGCAAATAATATTAAAGTGAGAACTGTCTGCTCCACTTTTGAAAGACTACTGTATGTGCCTTTCCTACAAGTGAAGTAGCTGACTGCAACACAGATGTGTTGTGCAGATGGGAAGTCCATTTAGTTAAAATGTTCCTTGCATGAATCATCAGGAAAAGCTTCTTCCAAACCGTGAATTACAAGAGGCTATAGATTATTTTGCACAAATGTGGAAGGCATTCAGGTGCCCAGAGATGCAGTTAAACACCAGCTTAGAGTTAAAGGAGATGTTCCCACCAACTCTTAATGGTGGTGGGAAAGTCCTCTCTGACACTCACCTGAATTCCAGGACACTTGATTAAAAGTTCCACTCTGCTATTTCCTTTTTGCAATCAGGTGTTTCCAACAGCCCTGAATTCTCCCTTCCCAATCCCATTGCCTCTTATTTTTTTTACAAAAATGATCACATACATGTAGGGCAGAATATGGAAGTCCCCACCTCCCAGCTACCCATTCTTTATGGAAAGCATTATTTGAAAAACAGTTGTTGTGTACTGTGTTTTCATCCAGCCTAGGAGCCTGAGGCAGGGGACATAAGAGAGAGTTAGTACGAAATCCTCCTGGAAATGCATTCAGTATCCACATGATTGCTATTGAGCAAGATTTATTTCTGGTGCTGATTTACATGCAAAATACGTAAGAAGTAAATTAGGCCCTGATAGCAAGCTTCAGTTTGTCCACACTGGAAATTGTATATAGGAGCAGTGGAAAGAGTTTAAAGAAGCCTGTGTTCAGTTTAAGTGTCAGGGTGAAAAGAGAGCTGTACATTTTCAAAATTCTTCCTCCTTTACCAGAAAGTGGTGGTATGGGATATGACACCAAGACTGAGGAGAATTTCCTTGCATCTTCCTCAATTTAACAAATCTCCCATAATTTACCTTGACAAATGGGACGGGATTCTCAAGCTGGCTGTAAAAACTCAGTACGTGCCCTACTATGTGGTTCTGTACTCCAGAACAAAAAGGGCTAACAAGCAAAAATGACAGATTTGTCCCTCTCATCAAGATCATTTCAGCTGAGCAATGCTGTAATGGAGTTTGTAAAAAAAAAAGCCAACCACATGCACTGCTCCTGTATCTCAGAGTCAGGTGGACAGAACTGGGACAGGGCCAAAAGAAAGGAATGAAAATGTTGCACTATGCTGAAATGCTGTAATGAAAGAACAGGAATTTCAATTTTTAGCCCTCTCACCAGAAAATGAAAGTTTGAGGCCCTACAGGCAACATTAGTATGGCAGACTTATGTCTTACGTGTGGAAAGAGGTACGACATCATCTCCATGGCTATCAGATGAATATATATTTAGTGGGAAGTATTTACTAGTGATTAACCTCCTAAGAGTCTTTACAGGCATTAAATGTTGCTGGAAGTATAAAATCTATAATTATTCCAATAACTTAATACTAAATGCAACAATCCAGGAAACTGAATACTGCGTGTGACTCATTTTTGTGACTCTGTGTTTTGCATTTATATATGCTCGTGCACTAACTCAATGGCAGTCATCAAAAGGTTGTTGGAAATACAAGCAGGAAAGACAGTGCAGTTGCTTGGATAAAGAGCATTCCCTCAAACACAACTGCCAGATTTAGAGACCCAAGAAGAGACTCTTTAGTCCCTTACAAAGTGACACAGCTGTTTTAACAAGCCTGGAGGGAGGAATTCAAAACCCCCAAAACATAAAGGAGGCAGACCCAGGTTTAGGAGGGGGAAGATGCAGGGGGCACTCCAAACATAAGGTGGACACTGAGATAATTGCAGGCTATTCCTTCCATTCCACAGACTGACAATAACCTGGAGACAGCTGAGCTATGAAAGAGGCAAAGGACTGAAACAAAATGTGCATGTGTGGGCTGTAGTTTGTAGCTGTGATGATTTTATACCTTATTCAATCTACTTGATAATTCCAAGTATCAAAGTTAAAAGGTCCTTGATTTTAAAGTAATTTTTCACTCATTTTAGCCAGCTGCTGTCAAGAGGAAGCTGTGTGAGGCCAAATTCACATCAGACCAGTGCTCCCTTACTGGCGAAACTGAGGGGCTTGAATCCAGTTTCCAGCTGGTTTCAGAGAATGCAGAACCCCCTGAGAGGTGCAGGGCTGAAGCCTGACGCCGCTGAGGTGCAGACAGAGAGGAACAGGAGACAGGAGAGTGCAGCTGTCCTGGTAACTCCACCACATATGTAGCACATGTGCAGAGCATCTCTCCACTGCCCTTCTCTCAGAGCAGTTCCCAAATGCTTTAAACAGTGCCCCTGCTAGGACACACCAGTAGAACATAAAAGCTTCACAGCATGAATTTAACATTTCGGTCAGATTTGGCATTTGTTTATTCTTTGAATAACCATCTCCTAGAACTTTTTCTTACAATCCAAGGTGAGTTTGGTACCTTGTTGCAGTCCCAGCAGAACTTGCTTTCATAGCACAGTTTTACCAGGATGCTGAAAACAGCCTCTTAGCTGGTCAAGCTGGAGCCATGCTTCCAAGAAGGGGAGCCTGCAGCATGCATGCAGCGTGCAGTGATGCATCAGACTTGTGTCCCTGGGTGAAATGCCTTAGAAATTTTGAATTGGTTTGATTCCATGTGTGGTTTTGGAAATCATTCCAGAAAATTTCCAGCCAACTTCTTATTTGCTTCAAGCATGAATTGGCTGGAATTTGATACTCCTTTTTCCTCGCTCAGTCAAAACCAAAAAAATTTAAACTGAAACTTCAGGGTATGAGACCCCTGACAATGACCTGAATTAACATGCTATAGATGAGCAGTCAGGCTGTGTTAAATTCCACCACTCTTACTTTTGGGTGCCTGAAAGGTACAAACTGTGCTTCCTCACTCCCTGATTTAGGGAATATGTATAGAGTACCTTGGATGTTCCACTGTCTTACAGTCCCAGCCATGCAAATAACACTGTGACAGCTCTTACTGGGAATACTCATGCTTGAGTCAGAAGGTCTGCTCATGGTAATAACCACTTGTAAGATGAAGCCTTACAGAGAGTGCAGAGGAAGGAGTGCAGGTGTTGGTAACACACCTCTTCCTCCTTTCAGCCCATACAGATGGTGATATTGAATATTGAACAGCACCACCCTCCTTAACTGGCCAATTATACTAAAGTTCCATTTATAAATGGTTCAGAAACAATTAACAGATATTGAAGCATGCTGCAAACACGAGAAGTAATTGTTACTGGTACTAATTAGCTTTCTCAATGTGTACCCTCTCAAGAAGTTTTTACTGTAGTCTGTAATGATCTATTACAATGGTTTTATTAAATCATTTATTAATATAATATTCTTCTTCTCTTAAGTATTTATAAATTGAACTTTAATTTGAAGTGTGTTTGCATTCTTAGCTGTACCTATACTGCCTTTATTGAAAACACAGAGCTTTGAAGATGTATCTGTCTCTAGGGCCATCTGTTCACCTCTTAAGAAAACATATTCTAACAAGAGAGGGAATACCCAGCATTTTTTAATAACATGGATGGGATTCAGTTTCATTAAAAAAAAAAAAAAATAAAAAGAAGAAAACTGGATAAATTAGGATCCAAATTAACTGGAAAATACCAAACAGATACAAAACAGAGAATGGGTTTCATTCTCAGAAAGTGTCTGGTATCTGCACAGTGTCTGAGGATAGTTCTCTGTGCCCACAGACATTGAAATAGAGGGATAAAGAAGAGAACAAAAAAAGAACCCAAAAGTAAATTATATGGAGTGTGATTCCAACATAAAAGTACACAAACACACACAAAAGCACCAAAAATGCTTCTTCCCACATCTCTCTCTCTCTCTCCCTGCTGTAAAGCCTCAGTCAGTTAAGTGTGTCAGCCTGTATTGTATTTGGAAATTGCAAATGAAAAGTTTCTCTACAAAATTACAACAGGTCCCGCAACAGGAATAATCCAAAACTAGAGCTTACCCCAATGGATCAGCACTCGCCATCCTCGGAAAGGGAAAATAAAGAGAGAGGGAGAGAGAGAAAGAAAGAGAGAGGGGTGTGGAGGCAGGTGGAGAGAAGAGTAGGAAAAGCAGAGTGAAATACTGTTCAGAGAACTGAAAGGTCATCATCATTGCCACCGGTGCCTAAGTCTTTCCAGAGACCAGGAACACTAGGGGGACAGTTTCATTGACCAGAAAACAACTTTTGTCCCGCTCACATATTGCAAACACATCCAACTTTGGCACTAGGGAACATGGAGAGGCACATACTAAGGGTGCAAAAAAAAATTCCCAGCCAAATCCGAATTAAAGCAGTCAGCAGAGCAATGGGGTTCATACTTCATGCTGCAATTCTTCTCTGCCTCTTACATAAGGCACAGTTATATCACACTGATATCCAGGAAATTGTTCTTTTTGTCCCCAGTTTGTTCAGTGCAGTGTCCCTCTGTCCCCCAAGCTGGTCTGGTAAGAAGTACTTTTATTTTTGCCACGAATGAACTGTGAAATGTATTGGTTATTAAAGCGTGCATTTCTGAGCCAGCTTGGGAGCCCAGGGTACAAGATTGTAGCTCAAGCTGTGAATCTGCTTTGATACTGCCTTATTAGTCATGATGGTCTTATAGTCAGGAATTCAGATCAGCTAGAACGTACCAGCTCAGCAACCCGGCACTTATCTCTGTGGATGCCATCTTGTGCTCCAGGATCTCATTTTTCATTTAAAATAAATTCAGTCTCTGGGTCTTGTAGGTTGCAAAGGAAATCTTTCAAATGTGAATGGAGAATAAATCAATGCTGTGCTGAAAAGAGTCTGAAAAAGCAGTTCTAAAAGCAGACTGAATCTCTGGCACATTGACTTTGAAGGCTAGTGACAATTGAAAACTTCAGTATTCTTAATTTTTATCTACTAACCAAAGCATTCAAAATGAAAATAGAATAGTCAGGTTATTAAGTTTTCAGGGGTGCAGGTAGGCAAACTCAGGAAAGTGTCACCACCTTTTCACATTAACAAAGATTAGACTAGAAATAAAAAAATGGTTTGGTGTTATTAAGCCAAATTATTTTCAAGTTGGATGCAACACTTTTTTTCCTCTCTGTCACCTTCTCTCTCTCATTCTCTCCATTTTCAGTAAGAGGCTCCCAAGCTGCCAGAGCTACCTCTGGCTGGGTGAGGAAAATCCATTCGCCACAAGACAGAAATGCCAAATTTAATATATGCCCAGTAGATTTCACAGTTTACTGCTCAGTGCAACTAGCCATGCCTCCAGTTACATCAACATTGCAAGTGCTGGGCTGAGCCACCAAGGCAGTTTTGAGAACAGTTAAAATGAAAACATAGTCAGAATAGGACAAAAAAGCTGTTGTGCTATGCATTGATAGAGAAGTGGAAAGAAGCATTACAGTAAGTTCTTTTTCGTGTGTTTGAGTGACACTCCATTTATATTTCAGCCTGTGGAGTGCAAATTTGGGTAACATCTAATTCATATATATACAAATATATGTATATGTTTAGGAACAAATGCTGTCCTCAATTGTACCTGTACCAGTCTATCTACAGTGATGTAACTGAGAAGAGCAAATTGACACCCATTGTATATACTGGAACCTGTGTGAATATTTATACAGAAAATACACCCATTTTCACACATGCAGAATAGTAAAATGTAAATAGAATGGGTGCAAGAAGGTTCAATAATGTTTCTTTCAAGTCATTTTCCCAACAGGGAAGGCACTGAAGAGGTTAACAAAGAGAATGGAAAGCAAATTGACAATAGGGTAAAGAAAAGGGGAAATGAGGTTTAAAAAAAATGAACAATCCCAGGACACAATAGACCCAGAAGCGCAGACATGTGCATTCCCTATAATACTGAAGCAAGTGAACTACGGAGCTGCAGCAACCCAGATACAGAAGAAGAGAAGCACTGAAAGAGGGGGTGAAAGAAAGTCAGAAAGAAAAAGAAAAAGAAAAAGAAAGGGACAGTGGCCTCAGCTACTAAGACAACCATGTGCATCTAGAGGGAAGGGACCCTTAAAGATGCAGTATTCCTTTAAAAAAGGTATCATAAAATTGGACAGTTAAACACTGAACAAAAATTTAATGGCCACCCTGATTATGTGACCCCATTTTGCTGGGGTCCTCTTTGCTGCCTATCCCTTCCTTTCATGTGGTTGTGTGGGCAGATCTAGAATCCAGGTTCTCTCACATTCCCACCACTGAGGTCCTTCATTTGACCTCTTAGAAGTGGGAGGGAGGTAAGATCACAGCAAGTGTGCTCCTCAAAAATTCAGCCTGGTCCTTGAATGAGCAGGACTGTGGGTGATCCTCAGGAAGTGCTCTAACCTTCTCCTCCTGTTGTCTGAAAAATACCACCTTTGAGAGGGAACACAAAATGCCTATGTGCATTTAAGAAATTCCCACAGAAGATACTGAAGTGTCATTTCTTCTGCTCCTAACACAGCAGCTGCCAGAGAAGGACAGAGGGACAAGGACTGGTGCTCAGAACATCCACTGAAAGACTCCTCTCCTGTCACAGATAAAACTTCTGCATCTCTCATACTGGACTTAATTCCTAATTACTAAGAAAAAACTCACCTTTGGAGTAACTTTAGACTGACTTTCAATGCAAGAAGTGCCACATGTTCAAGAACAGAACTTACATACAGGGAGTATCAGAGAAAGGAACAGGAATTTCCATGTCCATGCTAACAGTCCAGGAAAGCCCAGCCACTAAAGGCTGCATAGCCACTACTTCTTCATGGCTGTGGAACTACAAGGTTGCTAACAATCCAGGTCCAATCCAATGTTTGTTGGTATTTTGGCATCTTAGAGAGGGTGCTTTACACACCACATGAGGCACAATCTCTCCTGCAGATGCACAATGCTCCTCACTGTGGCAGGTTCAGGACTTGAAGCACTGACCACAAAAGACTGTCTCAGACTGCAAAACACCAAAACAGTCCCTCACACATCCTGTAAATCTCCTGAGGCTTAAAGGCCACCTTTATCTCTGCATAGAAAGATTTCTGTAAAAAGGGGAAATGGAAAGAAGAATGGTTTGCCAAGTCCATTGGTTCCTTTAAGGAAGCCATTGCTTCTCCCTTTTTGAATCACATGCCACACTCGTAACCTTTGGGTAAGCTAAGTGTTTGTCCAAAATGCGTAAGGATTACATTTTGATGAAGAATTATCATTTGGGATGCCAGTTTTCAACAAAGAGAAAAATTCTTCTCTTCTGAGACCAAAATTTTAGAAACAACGTGAACACTAAAAACCTTCCGTTGTTGGGAGTTACCCTTTCTGTTCTTCTTCAGCATCTGTCACTTGAACTGCTAGATTAGGATCATCCTCCCAAAACCCTGTTTTCAATCACGTTTTCCTCTTGTGTCCTCTGAGTAGTCTTAAAGACTTTGTCTCTTACCAGAGGTCCTTAATATTTTGTCTATCAGACTGAATTTCCAAAGATTCCTACCACTGTTGTCACTCACTCAGTTGTGCTGCTGTTTCTAATGCTGGGAATGGAACATTCTGGGCTTTCCTAATGTTTTATATTCCAATCCTTCCCAAAGAAGTCTTACACAAATGCATCCTCTACCCAGGCAGAACTTCAACTCATGGCAGAACTGAACCAGAAATAGCAGTAGGATGAAATTTTAGTGGGGAAATCATTGGTACAGTCCCAGGCTGCACTGGGGATAGCCTCAAATGAATGGTACTGTACAAAAACATATATAGTGTGGAGCTGTAAATATCCCACCCTCTTTGCTTCTCTCTAAAGAGAAAAGAGAGAACAGCTCTGTCCCCACACAGAGAAGGTAAGTACTGCATCTTTAAGGTCTCAGCAGTGAGGTAGAGGAGAGGAACATATTGTCAGTGTTTATACCTTTCTTCTTTGTTGAATTTGGGATTGGCTTCAGAGATATCCAGGCTTTTACTGAACATTGTTTTACTATGGCAGGAACAAAGCGAGAAAACACAGTTACTAGTGTGGACATTTTTATAAAAGAGAGTCACCTGTAGCAATGCTGGACACCCAGCCCCCCAACCCATCCTCCCCTTTTTAAGCAATGCTCTGAAAAACCTTTCTTTAACTTTACAGTCATGGCTCACACCTACACAGTGCTCGAGTTCATTATCTTCCCCTGACTTCTGAGGTCTAATATGACTTCCCCCATGCATACTCGTAAACCTTGCTCTCCTTTATCCAATTTAAAACCCAGGTATCACCTACTTTGTCACAGTGTCCAGGGAAAACAGAACACGCCTGAAGGCATTAATTGAAAATCATTCATTACTCACAACTTTTCCAGAAGACCTCAACACTAAGCATGCTCTCAGAAAAGGTTAGAATCAGACCATAGAGCCTCTAAGAGGAACAGTAATCCATTTTGTATCCTAATTTGTAAGGTCCATTACCACTTAACTTCCAACTCTCTTCCCTATACTCAGTGTATAGAGAAATGCCCTTCCTTCTCTTCTTGGGTCTGAATCCCTGCAGCTTAGAAGTGAAATTCCCTGTGCTTTGCTAAAAGGGCAGCTCTCTGTAATATATTTCACTGGTAATATGCTTCCCTCTTTCACAGAACGCTGCTTCCTAATGTTAGCTGATCTCTCATGCAAGCTCTCCACTTCAAAAACTAGAAGAAAATGAATAGTTAATGAAGCCCATTTTAGAATGGTTTTTGGACTCTCACAGCAAAACTGCTGAAAATTTCTGGCATATTCCTGCTGGATTCTAGCTCCCATGGAATTCTTCCTAATCTGTGTGATTTTAGCACAAGGGACAAATTTGCTGATGTTAAAGTAAGCTCAGAACCTACTTCTTTTCTTTTGACATTTCAATGAAATACCAGATAGTCTGAGAGGTGGGGATACCAGAACAGCAGAAGTAATTAAGATATAATTATGAACCTGTTTAGTTGACAACTAGCAGGGAAACCCAAGAATTAACAAAACTTAGTCACCAGTTTTAGATGGGCTAGAGTTTGTACATACCAACTTTGCCATTTACAAAGATCCATTGGAGAACACCTGGAGAGGTTGGCACAAGCATTTCATGGAGCCTGTAAGCTCTTGTGTGTGTTTCCCTTGTCCATTATTCAAAACCAAGTCACTGAAGGACTGTTTTTCACTTAATACTTCCTCAACCTGCAGGGCTGGAGGCTTCCAAGTTTTAAATTTAAATGGAAAGATATGCCCTAACAAGCCAAGACCAAACACTTGTAGGGCCCCCAAATGGTTACCAAAAGCACAGATCATGATACAGACATGTGAACTTGGGGTTGTAACATAAATCCTCTTTATGCATGCAAACATCTGTTTACTACTGGGAAAGAGGACAGTAGGAATAAATCTCACAAGACACTTGGGTGTGTTTTGCCCACTGGTTAGAAATGTATCTTTGCCAGCTCAAAGAAGAAGCAGTGGCACTGTGTCTCCAGATGTTTCTACAAGTCATCTATGTCTGAACAGGAGACCTGATCCCATGGTTAATCTTCCTAGTATTTTAAGATAAAAGCACGGAATTGCTGCCTCTTGAGATTAAAAAAGAAGTATTTATTAAAAAAGCATGGGGGCTCTAAACCCTGCTGCTGTAAAACCCACTGTCAGTGGGTCATTTAATGGACTATTATATGCAACCAGCCATTAAAAATCCCCATTCTTGGTGGAAGGCACTTGTCACTTTGTTACTGACTATTCTGACAGATGGTGCCCCATCAGCAATGCACTGTCCCCAGACACTCCCCATGCAGTGGGGTTCGTTAATGAAGCCAGTTCGAGTTATAAACGACTGTGCTGCCAGCAACACAAAATGTGTCGTTGTCATCTCTGGATGGGGATGGGATGAATTATGGAAGCTCACACGTGGAGTAAAATAACATCTTCCCTTTAACCCCTTCGAAAACAAGCACTACCATGCCTATCATCATCAATCATGGTGTTATTACATCCCTTTCTTCATCCTTAATCACACTTTTATGTCTATTCCTGACTTGTGGTATGCATTGCCCCATATCTCTTTTGTGCCTGCAGGTTTTGTTTCCTCCTTAAGCCAAAGCCCTTCTTTACTGCTGTGCAGCCTGGATATATCTCTACTCTGAACTTATCCCAGATCTTTTGACTTCCTCATGTGCAGAATCGACAGAGACACTTAAAAGCAAAAGAAATACTTTGGGTAGCAAGACATAGTTCTGCCTCTTCAGGCTTCTGAATCCAAAGTCAAAGTTCAGAGTTGGAAGAAAAGGCTTCAGCTCTCAGAAAATGCTGTGATCAATTTAACACCTCCTGTTTGTTCCATCCAGTTGGACATTCCTTGTGAAGGAGCCTTGGGGTGGGGGAAAGTGATAAGGCATATCTCTGCCTGGCTCTGGAGCCTCATGTCACATGCATCTCCCAGCAGCAGAGTAAACACTGCAGGTGGAACAAGGAGTCAGTGTTGTGCCCATCCTTACTCCTTTGAGGCTTGTTAGGAACACTGAGCACACCCTGTCCTGAACATTTCCTTCACCCACACCTCACACCAAATCACATATTTGAGACAGGTTTCCAACCTACAATATGTCAAGAAGCCTTTATGGCAGTCTCAAGGCCACATATCCAGTCTGAAATAAGTTCTAGCAGATTCTGGAAATCACCAGTCTTTCTTCACTGCAGATAGAACTGTAACAATTGCCAGGAAAGGTTTCCAGCAATTCTAGGGGCCTCTGGAATATCTATGAAATTATTTAATGCTCTTCTCCCAGTTCTCAGTCAGCAAAGGGAGCTTCTGGGCACAGCCGTTTTTTTTTGTTTGTTTGTTTGTTTTCTTTTTTTTAACAGATCTTAAGAGCTGAACAAATAAAAAATTATGTCAAAACTGAAACAGAAGTTACAGCATCATCATCATCATTCATATATGGGAAGTGTTCTTTTATATTGATTGATTAATCCAAGTATGAAACCAAATAAATGTGCTTCCCTTAGGCTAGTCATAGGGACTGAGGAAGCAACTTCCACAGTTCACATAAGTGAATGTCCACAGCTCACTTACTCTCCCAGAACTTGCCTTGAGGAGACACCATTTTCCTCTGCTGTTTCTCCACAAGACTGACAATTTCTTTGGTAGAAAAGAGGCAAATTATACACATTCCATCACTTTACAAGCATGTGGTGATTTATGTGCCATTTCAGGTGCATGCTGGCTCTGACAACACGTTTTGGAGGCATCTACAGATGCCTGAACAGGGCTTTTTAGATTCAAGTTGTTTTGATGACATGGAGCATGGACATTTAACTTCAGGTGCCCAAAAGCTAGGAACCTAATCCAAGATAATCACCTAGATTCCTGTTGTAGGCTCTGGAGACAGAGAAGAACAAGCAGAAGGTAATTTATCCTGTTTGACAGGACACACGTCTGAGATCTCCCCAAGCCTTCACATGTCCCCATTGCCCAGTCAGCCTGTATCACAAGCTTAGACTGCATGCCCATGTCCTCAACAATAAAAAAGAGGTGAGATGAGTCTTCCCTAGAGGACATGGTGGCTTCCTGAGGAATAGCTACAAGCAAACAGAACCCTTAAGGTCCTGAGTGCACAAGCACTGCCGGCTGCCAGATCATGTTGCAAATGTGACTGGAAGTTGTAATGAGTGCTGCTGCGAACAGAAAAGCCTCACAGCTCTTTTGTATGTATAACACAAAAGAGGGGAGCAGACCCAGGCAGGCAGGGCTCCTGGGTGAAGCACAGACCCACCTCTGTCCATGCTGTGCCATTTCAATAGCTCTGCGAGCAGGAACCGGGGATCCGCCGTCTGTCACACTGAGAACCTCCATGGACTTCCTCTCCGGCCGCCGCTTCCCGTGCCTGTTCAGCATTGGGGAGTCCACACGCTTCCTGGGGGGATCTGTACGGAAAGAAAACACTGTCAGCTGAATTTAGTTGTGACTTACCTCATGCAGGTTGGCTAAATCCTCTCTCAACAAGTTCACTCTCACACCTCCCTACAAAGACAGATCTCTTCATGATGGAGGCGAACATTTGAAGTTTCTCCCTTCTTCCAAATTTGCAAGCGTCAAGACACGCAATCCACCTGCAGAGAGAAGGAGCCCTGCCACTGCCCTGAGGGTTTTATGAGCACTGTAAAATAGAGGCACAGCTATACCGCAGCTTGTAGAAATTAGCTTACAAAGCTGATAACAGTAATAACAGGATGATACAAGGTGACAGCATGGACTATAGCACAAGCTGTTAGGCAGAGCATGAGCCATCTAGGGATCCTGTGTATGTATGTACTCAGGTTGCTAGAGCTTGCCTTCCACATCCCTGCCAGCCAGATTAAATGTGACACAGGGACATGAGTACACTAAATTCAGAATTGCATTCTGCTCTGAAAACATACCCTTTTTTGCATCTTTAAGATTCAATTTCAGGTTTTTTCCACTGATTTATATTTTTCGTCCTTCAGAAACATTACAAATGTGCTTGTCTTGTCTACCTGAGACAATTGTTCAATGAGAGCCACACCATGCAGTTTTTACTACTATAGTAAATGGAATGCTTTACAGTTTTTATTGGGTAACAATTCTGTGAGGTATCAAAGAACAACTTTAGCTTTGCAGACTGAAAAGTGAGGTACAAGACTGAGATATTTAAAGGCAATTCATTCCTAAAGATGTTGACAAATATTTACTGAGGTTCTGAGGAGCACTTAAATTGTTCTGAAAAGAATCTTTGGATGCCAAAAGGCACTGCAGAAGGTGACTTGCCAAATCATTCACACCTTCATGGTGAAACAGGGAAGCAAATACAGACCTGCTGAGATGTTTTACTGCTACCCCCTCTCATAGCATCAAAACAGTATAAAGGAGAAAGGCAGAAAAAAATACAGAAGGATTTTCTTTCCTTAGGTTGGGCTATTTCAGTTCCCTGCCTCTATTTATAGACACATTTTTAATTTTAGTGTAGAGTGACCACTTGTAAAAGAAGGCATCCTTCACCCTTCTGTTAGAAAGAAGCTCACAGTGCCCAGTCCTTAAGGCTTCTTCTTCTGCCAGGATTTCTGTGCAAAACCAGAAATACCACTTGACAATTCTACCTCTACTGCCCGTTCTTTATTATCCTGCCCTCCTCACACCCACCATGTACTCATTTCTTCTCCCTCTCTAACATCATGTTTTTTAGAACAAGATCTCTTTGAGGCAGAGCTTATCCTTGAAACAATGAGCATAAGCTAAGATGGTTCAATGCAAATGGATTAGTGATAACAACTGACCCCATTACAGTATAACTCAAGTACTCTTTGTGTTAGCAGTAATAATGTTCCTCTTAAAAATTAATTAGGAAAAAAGTGCAGTTGTATCTCACTCCATTTCAAACTCTCCCCAGTAATAAAAAGATAGTAGAAAATGGTATAGGCAATGACCTCTAGATAAGAAAAAAAAAGAGTGCATAAAGCTGACAGAAAAACAAAGGGAGATAAACCAAATAAAGCATTCATACTGTGTGACTTCAGCTGCATACATGCAAGTGGTCAAAAGTAAGTTGGGACAAGGTTTATACATTTCAAACTATTTGAACTTGCTTCTTCAAGCAAGTTCAAAATATGAGAAAGAATTCACGCAACAAAACAACTGGTGGTTCATAAGAGTATCTACAGCACAGTAACACATGTAACAATGATGTTCTGAGTGTATATATAACACAAAATGGATACAAGTTTTGTAGCAGGATATCAGACATAAAAGAAAGGAAGAAGGAAGATGAGGAAAGCATTAAATGTCAAAAGAATGGTGATGAATAAGCCCAAATAATAGCTAAACAAGAAATATCTTTCTTGTTTATCTGAAAAAGACAAGAAAAATATTTTATGAACAGATATTTTAAAAGTCAATTTGATCCATCCATGTTCAAAATAGAAATGGAAATTCACCTGAGTGACATTTACAAAAATGACAGGCCACTTTTTAAATATCTGGACTTTAAAAGACATCAGAGAAGAAATTTGAAGAGGAATTAGCTAAAAACTCGAATGACAGTCTTCTGTACAGCCATCAGAAAGAGAAAACCTGAGAGAAGGACATTAGCCAGAGGGGCCATGAGGGAATCAACAGAACAATTGAGGAGGAGAAGGATATTGGTAACAAGCAAAATGATTCTTTTATATCATTCCTTGCTGCTTAAGATGCTGGAAGATATAGATTTCTAATCTATAGTTTAAGCTATCAAAGACAGAGAATAAGCAAAAAGAGCAGGTGAATTTATAGGTGAAACACACCTATAAATTCAGGAACAGCAATTCACAAAAGTTGGATGGAAAATACATCCAAAGCTTGCATTAATGTGGTTGAGCTTCTAATAAAGGTATTTGATGCGCATTTAAAATTGGCTACAATCCTACACTGCACAGGACCGAGAGTAGCAAGTATTGTACTTACTTTTTAGAAGGATATGATTAAGAAATGACAGGGCACCATCACTGTCAAGACTAAAGATACTAAAAAATTAGTTAAATACAGACCCATCCTGCCATAACGACTGAAGTGGTGTCATACAAAAGCTGTAGAAGATTTTGCAAAAGCCTAGGAATTAAAAATAAGAAAATCTCCAGTATTTGCCCTTCTCTTCTTTGACTCTCTGAACATGGTGAAAAAAAATCAAGCTGTAGTCCAGTGACAGTGACAGTACTAAGGATGCATTTTTCTTTTATTTCACATCAGAAAACCAAAGCCATTCCTAAGGATTTTTAAACAAGAAGGCAGAATCATATAGGTAATGATCCAATTCTAAATCTGCCTGGTCACAGGTGGGAAATAAAGGTTCACCTTCTGAGTTTGGATGAGGCATCTCTATCCTCTATATCTGTTCTGGCCCAACCTTTTGTTCTCTAGTTTATTATGGAACTTCAGCCCACAAAATCATTTTTCTCAAGCAGACATTAGTTGACACTCATTCCTTTTACTGAGAAGTTTCCCATTCCCATGTTTTCAAGTAAAGAAAATGGTGGTGCACGAGGAAAATGTTGGAAATGGCCCTTCCTTGGCCCTTGGAAGAAACTTCATACAGCTTAAACAGACAAAGGGACACCAGAAGAAAGAGCAAGCTGTAGTTGGCCATATTTTTACTTGCATCAATCCTTTCTGAGACTTAATATGCCAACAAAGATGAAAAAGCAAAATACTCACAGATGCTTATTTTTTATTTTTTTTGGCAAGAGCTCAGACAATGCACAACTCTCATGAACACGGTTTCTTCAAGCTGCTATTATTAAACTGTTACTTTTTGTCTGCTTTTCTTTCTTTGTGCAAGGCCATTGCTAATGGCTAATGATGAGATATTCATCAGACACATGACTGCTTCTAATTAAACCTTGCCCCATGTTCTCAGAGATACCGCTGGGAACAGAGGACATGGAAACCCCCTGTGGAAGAGAAAAATACAACATACAAACACTCAAAGAATAATGCTCAAATGTGAGGGTGAGGCACATAGATACAGTCAGCATTTCACTGTTAGGAAACATTTTCACTCCTTGCACAAAAAATACGAGAGTGGACCATAATATTTCCATTCAAAACATGAAAATACTTTGGCATGCGGAAGAGATATACAATGCATTTAGGGCATAGCTAAATATTCACTTACATGCTGGGTTTGAAGGTTCTAGAGTCACCTTGTCTCTTTTCTTATGACAAAAGCATTTCTAAAACAAGACGATGCTGTCCTTACATGGCAGGATAATCTGTTTGAGTCAAAAGCTGATTAGCAGAGTGCTAGGTGACAAACTGCACTGAGCAAGGGGCTTTTGACCACAGGACCTGCAGCTGGCACACCTACCCATCTTCATCAGGATCCCTGCTAACATGCTTTCTGTAGCCCTGTCCAGGTAGTTTAAAAACTGCTGTCTTAACAAAGAATTTTCAACTCTTCTCCTGTAGAAGAAATTTCCCCGCAAGATTTTAGGGCCTGGAACTCAGATAGGTTAACAATTCAATGAAGCATTAACAAATGCAGTGCAATATAGCACTGCCCTGAAAGCTTGTGAGATTCCAGGCTTTCCAGTAAAAAAAAAGGGCACTTTGCTTCTAGTCTTCAAAGTGCTGAAGTACAATACCTGAAAATCTCCACACTTCTATGTAAAATTCTGTTTCAGATCATTGCTAAAAGTGACTAATCCTTTATTAAACTTGTCTGCACGTCAAGAGTCACTTATATAGTTAGCTCCTTGGGGAGCAGTTTTCCTGTTGTCTGGATTAGCAGTGATCAGCAGCACCCTAAAAAAAGCAATGAATAAATGGGAATACAGTGGTATCGCAAGAGCTTTATAAGATATGTAATCTTATTGTGCATTAAGCTTCTAAAATCTTTCTAAATCTAAAAACATGGGAGTTTGATTTATGTACTATAGAACAGCTAAGTTATATGACTCATATTTTCAGCAGTGCATGTATTCACTTACAGAGACGAGAATGTGCACATATATAACTGCAGAGGGATGCAACTACACAGCTTCTTACTAACTGAATGCTCCATGAGCATCCTGTCTGCAACACTGCAAGGAGACTTGTAACTAGAAAATTCTGCCACTTGATTATACTGCTACTAAACCTCATCTGCCTGCATAGAGCCAGCCTGTGGGTTCACAGCAAATTTTTTAAGATCCTATTCCAGACCTACTTGGATGTTTCTGCACCGTGAGACAGACATGTCCTGAAAGACGAAGACTTTTAGTTTAACCATGGAACAGACCTGCCTGCCCCAGGCTGAGGATTCTCACCAGTGCTGTGTACATCATTTCATAGGGAAGGTAGCAATGATGATAGGGTTTGGATTTAAATTAAAATAAAATTAGAAATAATAATAAAATAAAAAAAAGGTGAAGAGAAACTAGTTCAGATGGGTTCATGGTGACTGAGGTCATATCTGCAGTACCTATTTCATTTCTAGGGGGAAGATCCTCATCTTCATGACTAGGATACCTCTCCTTCCGGTCAAGCAGAAGAAAATAAATCATTTTTTCTTGGTTTTCTCTGGAAAAAAAATAAAAAAAAATCTTTACATTTGAAAAGAAAAAAAGGTCAACATGTACATAAAACTTTCTCATCAAATAAACAGTCACAGTTATTCCAAATGAGCTGGAAATGGTCATGTACATGACATCTAGATACACAACCCACAAAGCTTTTGAGACCCTTGCTGTCTCCAACAAGCAGTGAGTGAAGAAAGGAAATAAGATTCCCATGCTACAGACAGAGCAGAGGCACAGGACAGTCAAGGTTATGTGTCCCCAGGAAGTCCAAACCAAGAGTGGCAGCCAGACAGGTCTGCTGAGCCTCTAAGTGCTCTTTCTACTACTAAGTCTTCCTCTTACACCTCAGGAGATACACCAGCTCTTAGGCATAGGTTTGAAACGAATAAAAATTTGGCAACAAAGGCATATCCAACACAAATACCAGCAATTATACCTCCCCATGTGGACTGTGCAGCCCATGTTTTAGTGAAGTGACCTGGCCTGGCAGCTAGGGAAGAAATAGCACAGTGCCTCCACTGCTGGTCAGGCTGTGAGCTTCTGACCCATGGAGCAAGAAAGGCTTGCTCCCAACACCTGACTAGCAAATGAGCAGCCAGAGGGTGAGAACTTCTTCCCAGTCACTGAGAGAGAGAGAGACATTAGTTAAAGTGCTCTCTGCCTCTCCCCAGGTTCATAAGCATCCCAGCCCCTGGACACCCAACTGGTATGAAGACTGAGCAAGTGCTTACTCTTCCGACAACAAGTCCTGTAAGAGTTTATTTCGGTCACGGAAGCAGCCTAACGAGTGCATGCTATCTAACACGTCTGGATCAATATCCTCCAAGGAAGGGAGAGAACGAATCTGCACCTTTCGAGGGATTGGTTGCTCTGGTTCTGGCTCATTCTTACCCCCTCTGCAGAGGAAAGAAGATGAGGGAGAGAAAGGGGGAGGGAAAGGAGAGAAAAGAAACATGAGTCACAAATGAACCCATACTCTGAAACACAGCCTGCAGCAACAGATGGAAATAGCTTGCTAAATTCCCACTGAGAGACCAGAGCGTCCAACCAGACAGATATTATTCTCATAAGAAACTGTCAGGAAGGCTAAGACTGACCAGCAGGTTGTGGATTTGGGCCTTTAATGAGAAATGTCTGTGTTCAGTCAGCAAGGTAATAGGAACTTCACTTACCAGTGCCCTTGTAACAGAAGCAGCTGTTCAGCATCCTAATGCCAAACATTTATAAAACACTACATGTTTTTAGAGATGTTGTCTCATCAGCTGGCCAGACCTCAGACTATGAGGCTGAAAAGTGCAAGCTGAATGATTCCCTTTTGAAGGAGCTCTGAACAAACCATCACTATTTTTCACCATTTCTGATTACAACTGGCACTGCAGCAGTTTCTTTCATTAAAGTTTCCAATGTGATTAAGAGACCTCAGTGCTCAGGCTCCTACTTGACACACTTTAAAGGGTTTTGGGGGGAAACCACGCTGCTTAATTGCATGCCCAAACTCGACAATCTCGACAATCTCAGCTTCTCTTAAGACATGCAAATTTGAAAATTTTGGCTCAAGTGTGATGCCTGAGGTCAGTGGCAGACCTCAGAACACACCATTAGCAGTAGAACATATTACTCTTTCAAATGTAGTTAACACAGGCTTTCTGCACAATTATCTCATCCCATTCACTAGGCTCAGGAAATATTGATTATTCATTGCAATTAAAGGCCCTGACTGTAAGAAACAGGTCAAGGTGTCAGGGTATTTCTAACTGACTAATGATATATATTGCAGACATCTGGAATATCCTTTGATTTTATTTCAGTAGGCAGTGAGAGGCGGGTTTGGTGGTGGTGTTGGTCAATTGTTGAAAAACACCAATTGTAGGTGTTTAGGCCAGAGAAACTTTACTCATAATGTCTGCTATTTCTCAGTGGCTGCTTTGTGCAGTGTTGAAGTTTCCCTGCTCCATGAGTGGGGTCCTCTCTTTCCTTTATGTGGTGCAAATGTGTGACTGCAATACCACCATGAATCTAAGGGCTACACTCAAAAATCCTTGTTCAGCTAGAGGAACATTCTTTCTAAGAGGTCACTACTGCCACCTCTTAGGATCAAGATCTAGCTCTCAGAAGGTAATAAGCAATGATTAGTTCATAACCTTGCAGTATTAAATCCAGTGATGACCTTGTCATTAAGATAAATTCTTGCAGGATAGACCTTTGAACAGCAGCTGAGTGTTTTTGCTTTTTAATGATCTACAGTTCACTTCTGAAAAGTACTGAATTAATTAATCATTCGTATTACAAGCAGATGTCCTTAAGGTAATTTAAAGAGATTAAAAAGAATTATTGTCTTTGAAAATTTCCAGGAAGCCTGGGTTTCCCACTAGTTGCCCTAGTCTGAATAGAATCTACAAGTTTCTTTTGTATCAATCAGCACAGGAGCCATTTCTAGAAAGCACAGCTTGCCATCCTCCGTGCACTCCAGAGTGGCACTTCCTTATGCCCTGCACCTGGTCAGCCTCAGACACAGTCAGGAATTTTCACACCTCCTCATCAGGTACAAGTAAAATCTGCAAAGAGGCGTCTCGTCGTTTGGCAGCGCAATTCAGAGCTCCAGGAAACGAAAATCACCGGGTCTGGGCTGTGATTGGCATGACTGCAACGCCTGTTCCATTCTCAGTCTAGCAGAGTGACAAATTTGTTGCATTGCAGCCCACACAGACATCAAACAATGTCACACAGTGACTACTGCAAATCACATATATTTTTTTAAAGGCCCATATGAATGTAATTGCTGCTTTAAAACCCACCCTCTTTTGTGAGGATCGGTGGATACAATGGCTGTGATTCCTGATCAGGGTGGATTTTCTCTCCATGAAATTCGCTCATGAATCTCACTGAGATGCCCATTTGCATCAGTGCAAAGCAAAGCAGAAGCAGTACACTTACTCTTTTTCTTATTTTAGTAAGTGTGGTACCTTCACAATTAAGGCAGTAATTCAGTGTTACAGGAGTGCATATTTACCATAATAAGTAATTTTATTTGATCTTTTACTTTACTAAAAAATGGGAAAATAACTGCTGTTTATTTTCTGGTTTATGATAACCTGCATTTGAGGTAAAAATAAATTATTTCAATTAAAAAAGGCTTGAGAAACCTCACTGAATTAATTTGGGTGGGAGAGCAAGAACTGGAGGTGCTGATGAAAGGTTTCACTTAGGTTTCTTTTTTCCTTTTTTAGGCTTGTGAATCATGATTTCAACTTTCAAGACCTCTTTCTCTGCCTGCCTAAATCTGCAATTAAATATTTTTTTCAGTTTTACAGTAGTCTCAATATTTATTTGAAGAATTAAGTGAAACTGCTTCGATGTTGTGACTACCACTTTCAGGTCAGTAACCTATATATGACAAAGGATGAAGATTTTACATAGAATAGTAGATAAAATTAAGAAAAAGATTTAAGAGGTGAGCAAAAGAGCCATAGGATAAAACACTACAACCCCTTCTCTGTCAGCATAAGTATTTCCAGGCAAAATGAATGCAAGGAGGTTGTGAAACATTACCAGATGAAAGCAGTTGAGTTTCAGAGGTGGCAAGGTCATTCACTGACTAAAATTAGCCACAGGACGTTAACCTCCTGAGGTCACTCCATGGCCAGTACAGAGAAAATGAGAAAGAGACTCATTAAAAAAGCTATTTTGAGCAGAAACTTCTTTTTAGGCAATCTAAAGAGACATTTGAAAGAGCTCTTCTGCACTGACTACCCTGGGAGTCTAGAGATTTGCTTTTGCAAAACTCAGTTTCTACTTCTGAAAACAGCCTCAGATGCAGTTTACTGTGGCAATCATCAGAGAGTCTGACCTTCATTGAGAAATACATGAAAATGTTCAAATGTTTATGTCTCCAAAGGAAAAAAATCTTCAAATTCTAAATATAGACCAAAGTCATGAAATAGCACCTGCACAATTGTGTATGTGAGCCTAGGACAACAGTCCTTCAACAAGTGAAAAGTTCCAGGCAAAAATCCTGAGGACGGTAAAAATAACAACATAAATGATCAATGACTTTTCATTTTATTTCCTATTCCAGTTCTGATAAAAGCACAAAGGGTGTCAGCCGATTTCACTCCATGAAAAAAACAGAGGGGAATTATCTGTCCAATCTGATGTAAACAGTATTTACTTCTGCAATTGCTAGCAAGATCTTATAGTAGGGATTTCAGAGATTACAATTAGAGATTTTCCCACTCCATTTGTTCTACATTTACCCAGGAGAGTTAAAAAAAAAAAAAAAGTATGTGCAGGAAACCTCCTGTACTTCTTTGCTTTAAAAAGGTGCCGTGTCTGGTAACTGAAGAGAGCATGGAAAAGCCATGGGAAGAGTGCTGCAACTATTTCAGGTGAACTAAGTTTTTTCTTAGTTCCAATTTTTTTTCTTAGCTATTCAACAATCTGTTGAACCCCCTCAGGTCCTACTGAAGTCATATAAATCCAGAGGTGAACATGGCCCATAAAATAGAATTAGAGAAAATTAAACAAATAAAGAAAAAGTGATTTCTTTCATGGTGACAGACTTATATATCAGTTCATATCATCCTTGAGTACTTCTCAAGAATAATGATGAGATTATGAAGCTAAGACTTTCTTTACCACCCACCTGGGAAATGCTGACCCTGAGAAATGTATCCAAGCATAATTTCATTGTTTATTATGTGAAGTATTCTCTTTAGTTTGATTAGGATATCATAGTATAAAAAGTTTATTTACTTAGGCTTCTTGAAGTACTACTAAGGCTACATAAAGAGCAAGGTCACTTTTAAAAGCCATCAATCTTCCTTATACCCAAACCACCAGACAGGCGTGTACTTTTCTCACAGACCTCTGGTTTCACTGTCAGGACTGCTGTTTTTAATCAAGTCACAGAAGTACTCTCACATCAACAGGTTACAAGGTCAGAAGCAGCCTCTTAGCTTGCTATGAAGAAGGAGTGGGGATTATGAGACAGAGAAGCTCTTGCTCACAGGTGCTTACTTATCAATATCATCACTTTTGTTTCTACTTCAGAGAAAAGCCAAGATGCCAAGAAGGAAGAAATGAAAGCTTTCTTGTCAAGAAGGTATTACAAGGGACTGTCTGTAGCACATGGATAGCAAGCTAAATATGGTTGCTAGCTGGGTATTTTTTTGCTGATCACCTGCAGGTATCTCTTTAACACAGCAAGTTGTTGGACTGAATGTCTTATTTCAAGCAGTTGTTAGCCATTGTACAAAAATGTTCCTGGGCTGGTACATATAAATGCAATTATATGAGTAGCAAAGGGTAAAAAAAATGAAAAAAATTAGATGTCTTTCTGCTCTCTGTCCCTTTTTCTCATGTGTGTGAAACCTGCTTTCAGACTCCAGCCTCATTCTTCCAGTGGTCTCTTCACAGATCACTAGAATACCAGAATCAACAATGAATGTATGCAAAAATTAAAAAAAAAAATAAATTACTTACATATACCATATGTGTTTCTGAATATGTTCTAGCTGTAAAGGAAAAGAAAACAAGGAATTAGTGTTGTAAACTAGAAAAGGTAACTCCACAAGTCATCCTTATTCAAGGCTTATTCAAGTAAATCCAAAATTTCAGAGATGGACCTATGCATACAACAGGAACTTTATGCTGCATAAAGAGCTGCTCATCCTAACCCATCCCACTGGAAATGACACTTTAATTACAGACAATGCATCAGTAAGAAGCAAATCCCAGGCAGATGCTAAGTGCAAGGCTTCACAGGTAACTGTTATGGAAATTCAAGCTTTTCCCTTCCCAAGTCCTTCCCTATGCAATCTAACTGCTCATTTCTGTATGTACATAATAGTTGGTCCTTTGTACTTAAATTGCATTTCTAGTTTTGTTTTGGAGAAAAAGAGAGAGGAATAAAGAAGAAAATAGTTTCAAACAGATAATAAACAAAATAATTTGTGCATATGCGGCGTGACCTTCCTGGATACAGCCAATCATTCTAGATTGGCTTCACATTTATCATCAAAATCTAAGGACCATGCAGAATAAGGTTCTATGTAATTTACTAATTCTGCACTTGGAACACCAGACCACTTATTTACTTTACTTCCCTCCTTCCCGTTCCAAACATGAAAATGTCATTATGCAGTGAAGGACTGATTAAAGCTGAAAGCAGCCATGTCCAGCTATGGAAGGCAGATTCCACGAACATTACAATGATGTATTTTCCCACAAGCACAGGAAAAGAAGGCAACATGATTTTTCCAAGAGAAACCCTTAATAGGAGAGAGAACAAAAGTACAGCAGAAACCTTCCAAATATGTTTTGTTTTAATCATCAAAGCAGAAAAAAACTTTTCTTGGATGTCCAGGGATTATTTTATATGTAGGGAGTGTTTTTTATATTCATCACTATGCAGCACCTTTGTAGGTGCAGAACAAAATGCATACTTGTGCAACATTCAGGGGAATGTTACATTCCACTTCCACAATAATTCGAATCAGAGAGAAAAAGAAACAAAAAGAAAAGAAAAAAATAAGGAACAAGCAAACAACAAAATCTCAGAGATATAAAGTGTTTGCCACAGAGAGCAAGGAATCAGAGACCTTCGTGCTATGGGGCAACAGCTCCCTGTCTGGGAAACCAGTAAGACATGAGTTTGGCCCTGTATGAGATCATTTTTTTAAGTGAGTCAGGGCTTTTCCTTAAAACAAAGAAACAACGGACTGCAGCTTAGGAAAGCATGACAGGAAGCTGGAGGGAACAGTGTGGGAAACAAACAACCTCCTTTAAACCCCAGACTGTACCCACACTGCAATCAGAGGTGCAGTTGGCACGCATCTGTCTTCTAACCAGCACCAGTGCCCCAAGCACACACATCCACCAGCCCAGGCAGACTTGCACAGTTTCCAGCTGTGGCCCCAGTCCTCCACAGTAATTCCCCTTCATCACAGTTCTCCTACACTATAAGGTAGTCCTCTAACCCCTGCACTGTGAAGAGCAAGGTGGAGTATTCCTGACACATGGCCATCTCCCATCGAGATAAAGTTCTGATGTGGGAGCTCCCCCAAAAGCCTGGAGACACAGCCCTCTTTCTTCTGACTCTGTGCAAACTGAGGTATAATCACAAAACACAAGGAGAGCCAATTTTGTACAGCTTCCATGGGGCAAGATCTTAGAACTGTTCCTTATCAGATGTGTAATTCTGTGAGGACCTGCTGGGGGGTGGACTGTGTCTCCTGTGCTGGTAAAACCACATCTACTCATTATTTCCCAACACCAAGAGGAGGGTTAGAGAGATTAATGATTTCAGACAAGATGCAGATGACACAGTTATGCATTGTCCAAGCCTCTTTCATGCCTGCTTCTCCTGCTGCATTTTCTGTCTCCATGGGACTCTGTGCTCTTGTGTGTCTGTGATACGCAGAAATGCCATGGCAAAGCAGACAACAGCACTTCACTTTGAGTTAGAGAGGGTAAAGAAGAGAGGGTCACCCGTTCATGTCTTAGTCACAGAACCTCTGGGCTCCTTCAGAGATTATGTCAAATGCCTTCTGCCCATCCCTGCTGATCAGTCTCCTTCAAACTAATGAACACACAGCATTTTTCTGAAAGAGAAGCCCCGTTGCACCTTGATAGACATTTGAAGGTGTATGACAGCTCTCATGGCTGCTGTTTATCTACACATCTACCATTCAATCCACATCAAAACCATTCCTGTGAAGTATGCAGGAATATCACAGATATGAAAAGTATTCTACAAACCCATTTCCTATCCTGATTCAAACATAATTGCATTGAAATATTATTAGAATTGTGCTTGCTGCTGCCAACATCTTCACTGCTGTTTTAAAGGTAATTAATTAATGCTTTGTTGCTTTTTGTCTGCATTAAAGTGACAGGAGGGTTATGGGAGGGCGATTGGTTTTGACAAGGAGAAGTCTGTATGCTTTCTACTGTGCAGTGCAGGGGAGGGAGATACACAGTGGGAGCTAATCTCACTCCTGCCTTCATTTAAACACAATGTTTAAATGCATTTAAGTGACGAAGGCATTTAACAACCCTTCCCAGAGGGTTTTTCTTGCTGTTTGCACATGAGTTTGCCAAGTTTAATACCATTTTATGGAAGTTGTAAAAATGCTGCTTCCTAATGTCTCCTAGTCACTGCAGGCAACTGTCTCATGACATCATCTCTGAAACAACAAAACATGCTCAGATCCACTGCACATGCACAGTCAGAGAGATTTCTGCAGGCTAAGATGCTGTAATGGAAGGAGAGGGAGAATTCCTTCATCACGATTTTACGTAAAATACTTCCAAATATTAAACTTGTACACTGAAGAAGCATCATGGAGCCTCTCACAGATGAGAGATCCACTGTGATACAGAGCTGCACAAGAAAAAGAGGTTTTTCCACAGAAAAAAGAGGTCTCCTCCCACAAAGAGCTTACGTCTGAATTCTAAGGCAGGGAACAACAGATGGAGACAGACAGGCAGATGGAAAATAAGACAGCGCTGTCTACATCCTCGGCACTGATCTCAGCAGAGTGGCTGCCAAGCTGAAAAGTTCTGACCTGAAGAAAAACTTTCTCAAAGTCTGTGGATATAGATGAGGGCTTCTGGGCTTGAACTTATGTCAAATTTCAAACTTCTCTGTCCGGAAAGGGAACAGCCTCAAACCCATCTGTGCACTCACACCTCAAATGAATCTTCTTCATCCAGAAGATCTCCTAATTGAGCTTTAAACCTACTGTGTAATGTCAAAACACAGGCTTTTTCTGGCCACAGGGTTCAGGCTGGCAGTGCAAACAGCACTGGTAAAACCATTACCTGTTTCAGCAGTAGCAGCTGCACTAAAGCAGCCTCCAGGAACCTTGAAAAGATCAAGTATCATTGTCCTACGTACACTGGGCATGAACAAGCCCTTGGCAGCCTAAATACATCAATTGGACAATTACCTCCATTCTACAGGTTGTAAAGTGAGAAAATTTAAATGATGGAATAGGCACCTTACCATAAGACCATCTACAGAAATTAATCAGGTGGGTTTTCACTTCTTCATTTTTGTAACATTCTTTAGATTCTGCAGGTCATCATTAGCATATATCAGATCCAAGAAAAAACAAAATCAGAAAGCAGAGAGGAGATTCTGAAAACATGTGTAATTCAAGGAATTTTAGGTAGGTATTAAGGGATAGGTATTTCCACCTATATGGACACCTAACATGGAAGACAAGTCGTTCTACCATAGTATAAGATGTCAATACTAGAACAGTAACACCTTTAGAAATAGCTTATTCTGAAACATCTGCTCTGATCCACCTTGCTCTAGAAACAAAATTTCAAGAGTGCTCACCCATCTTTAAAAGGAGAGCACCTCTGCCCTTTGCCTTTGCCTTTCTGGAGAAGAAAATATTGGCTGAGAATGCAACTGGTTTCTACTACAGGAGCTATAATCTTCTGCTGTAGCAACACTGAATCATTTGAAGAGCACATAACTAAAATAAATCTCATCCTGAAGTACTTTAGTACCCAGAGCACACCTCCCATAAGCCTTCTCAAACTTTGTTACTACTTCGCTTTTCCCTGCTGACACTATTCCTACTAGAAGGCTGTCCCAGTATCCCACTGATATGCCTAAAATTCTTCTAGTTTCTAGACTGCTTTCCTGTAAGGCCATTTGACATACATTTGTTTTTGTGCCATATCTTCCTTTAGCTTAAATAATCCTTCTCTCCCTAGTAATTACCTCTAATGAATATGCAGATGACCAGTACAACCTTCCTTAGACATCATCTGTGTACATTAACTGAAGTTCTTTTAGGCCATACTACTCAGACAGACTCTTTCAAATGCTCATCATCTTGGTACTCATTCTTTGCTTGATTTCACCTTTCATAAATACGAGTGGTCAGAAATACCACCACCAGGAGCAAGGATCAACTTTTAATGAAAAGTTTATCCTTAATGAAAGAAAAACACAAATTCTTTTATTTTACAGCATGTTTAGTCAAACAGGCTCAGTAAATCAGAGTGGTCAAGGATGTCCCACTGACCATATCTGAGGCTATGTAACACATGGTGAGTGTGAACAATATTCCACTAAGACATAATAAAGTCTTGTTCCCACAGATGAATCATATACAAAGAAAGGTAATGCCTGTTTCTTAAGGCTGGAAAGGGCCAGCAACAATAATTCTGAGTACCCTCCCCTCCATTAATCTTCTCAAGATCCAATACTGAAGCAAATGATGACAGTTAAACGTGAATGCTGGTTCTGTTTTTGTTGATCATTTTAACAGATGGACTGGAGAAGGTGTGGGTGTACTGTGAAATGGCAATTACTGCAGGGAGGGAAATGCAGTTGGATAAAAAGGAAAGGAGATACAAACCAAAAAAAGAGGAACAAAGCAGAGAGGGGAAGTGAAAAATGAAAGAAAAAAAAAATCTAGTGACCTTACATTTCACTATATTTTTCTGCTGAATTCACTAGTGAGGTATTCAGCAAACGATCAGTAATGGTAACAGCTACATCTGTACTTATTGTACCCAAGCTGCAAATTTGCTCACATCTTTGTATAAATATCAAATTGATTCAAGTGAGATATTTTCTAGGAATAGAGGCTTCCAAATAAACCCATATTTATACCCCTTTTCACAGGACACAGCTAAAATAGAATTCAGCTCTCTCCTCAGAATGAACTCTATATTCCCAGCTCTTGTGCAGTAAACAAAGAGCTCCCTTCTGCCTGGCAATCAAAGCAAGCAGCTCACTAACAGCACAGGAGTGTGACAGCAGCAGGGACAGCAGACCCAGAGACCCTCAAATAATGAAAATAAGACTGCAGCTAATAACAAAGAGTCATCCCTTTTTCCTCCCAGCTCTCTGCTCTTTAATATGTATTATTTCGAACTCTTATTCATAATTCAATGGTCTGTGCTTGCCAATAACTACCTGATCTGGGGTTTTCTTTCCTCCCTAAGGAAGTAAGAGGTTAATTTTGATGAAGAAAAGGAGGGGGATGGGTGTCACTCTGAGACCTTGAATTACCTCAACTGCTTTTCTTTCCTATGAATGTACGTTCTCAGATCTATTGCACAACTCAAAATATTTAGGGCCTGTCTCTGCCCTGTAGAAAAACTCAGAACAATCTGAAGCAGGATCTAACACTTGATGATCTTCTTCCTAACATACTTAGACCATCAGCACTAATATATTTGAGAAAAAACCCCAACAAAATAACAGAGAAGCTGGTATGTTTACATCACAGCAAGGGAGCTAAGCTTGAGAGGGACTTGGTGACTTTTTTGGCCATGAAGAACAGCTGCCTCATGTCTCAGGATATTGCCCTAACCTCTGCAGTGTTATTTCTGTGAATATACTTGTGAAAATGTTATTTCTTTCTTTAAAAGTCTGTTTTAAAAAGGTCTTTTAAAGTGCCTATTTTTATTTTTTTCCAATCGAAGCTATTTATGTACTGTAAAATGTGATGGTACTGGGTTTGCAAAAGTAGGGATACTAGAAATAACATGAAGAACTTTTCCCCTATGCCACCAAATAGAGCATGACCTGGATTGGTAATGAATGAAAGAAAAACCCAGTTGTCAGGTAATATTGTAAAGAGTTGTGAAGGGAATTTCAGTTAACTTCTTAGCAGAGAGGTGTCTGCATCCCAAAAGCATCGTCACAGCTGGCACAGACTGATGCTGTTGTTACCAATCTCAGCAGAGAGGCCAAGCAGTGATCTGAGAGTTTATTTATAAATATTTTAGCAGACTGAAGAACCAGGAGGAGTTTTAAATTTACATTTCTCTATACATACTCCCACTCAGAATCTGTGAGCTTAGTAAATCTGTATAAAATCATCACCATGGCCTGACAATAGGATTTACAAGGGCAAAGTACCCATAAAGGCACACGCCTCCACTGACAAGCAGGCAATCTTACTTTCCAAAATTATTTTAATTGCTAATGTTTTTTAATTCCCTAAAACATGAACACAGTGTTAGTGAAGGATACAATCACTACACAGTCCTCACCCTTGCAGGGTCTCTGTTGTAGTGAAGGGGTGTATCCTGGAGGCAGACAGTGCTGAATGCCAGGAGCTCAACACTGTGGGACTAAGAGTGCTCAAGA
Source organism: Parus major (assembly GCF_001522545.3). Classification (NCBI taxonomy): domain Eukaryota; kingdom Metazoa; phylum Chordata; class Aves; order Passeriformes; family Paridae; genus Parus; species Parus major. Next base: position 15,833,872 of record NC_031774.1, read on the forward strand.
CCACAGGGCAGAGGATGAAAGAGCAGACTGGCAGTCACTTGCTCTGAAGGCTGCTAGAGGATAATGCAGAGCAAATGCAGGATAGAATACAATGCAGCTTATGTGGTGTGAAGTGAGAAGCCAACACTTCTGTCAGAAATGTAAGAAAATCACACTGTTTAATGGCAAAGCTTCAAATACCAGTCCGAACACCTGTGACCTTCAAACACTTACATCACCCAGCAAACTGCTGAATCAGAGAGAAGAATCAGACAACTCAGGTGCACTCCAAAACATGTGAATGGGCCAGCAGTTCTGTGATGAGCTAGGAGGAATTTCTCTTAAATGCCCAGAGTTACATATGGAACAGAATCCTGAGGCTACAGAAAAAGCCACAAAAGCAATCCATCCTCATGACTCAAAAGAGATGGTAACTAACTTCTTCCCAAAGACTCCACCAACTCCACTCTTTCTTTGCTCAGGAGGAAACACATAGGAGTGACACTACATCACCAAGTTACCTTAGCTGCTCATCCATTCCTGCAACAAGGCAAGATATGAAGGCTTGCTCATGCTGCCTCCTTACCGTGAGACGTTTCGAGGCATCCACTTCAATCATCCCCCGCAAAAGGTTCTGACAGTCGGGGGGGATAAAATGGGGCATGTGGAACACTCCACGCTTCACCTTCTCCAGCAGCTGCCGCAAGTTGTCGTCATCGAAAGGCAGGGCGCCCTGCAGGGATGGGACAGAGCAGTCAATAGGAGAGAACTGGAGAGGACCAAAGGAGAAAAGCCAGGATAAACCTGGTGAGAGAATCGAAAAGAGGAAGACAGCTCATGATGAATTATTACAATGAGTGAAAAAGATTTTTTATCCATTGGAAAGAAATAATTTCTTAGTGCTGCTGTATTTCCTCTAATATAGGAAACAAAACTGAGGACATTGTTTGGTTTTTTTTATTAGACTTTTAATTAGAAAATGACTACCAGAATAAAGTAAAATACAAAATATGAAATTGCCTTTCCAGGCAAATTCACCAAAGATGCATGGATTGACTTAAATTCAGCTCAAAGCTTTTGATCTGCCGGTAGTCCTCCTGGGCATACTTTCACAGCAGCAATGTTTATCGTCTCCTTATTTTTAATCTTCCTGAGACACATTTATTGCAGACATTGAAAAGGAGGTGAACAGCTTTTGAGAGACTTTCAGTAAAGAACATGCTCTTTCTGATCGAGCATTGAAATGACACAACTGAAAGAAACCCCAACCAACATTAGCCTTTGGAAGCAGCAGACATTCTACCTGTTTAATATACTCCATCCAGTTCCCATGCTGTGGTCAGGTCATCAGTTCCTATTGCTTCCCTACTGTAGCTCACTTACATGAATGGCTTGGAGTTTTTTTAGCTGAAACTACATTTTGAATAGATCATCAGCTTGCCACAAAAAGCAGTAAAAGACCTATCCTTGCTGCAAGGACAAAAAGGAAAAAGAGAAGTTGAAATCTTTAGGGTAACTCTACTGACTGAAGCTGATAGCCTTTTATAGCAAGTCTGCACCTTCCTAGATATTCTCACTTCCTTCTTTCACTGCCTAATTCTAGTAGGTGCTGAGCTTCCTTGATTTCCAGGATGGTTTGTGGGAAGCTGCAAGCTGTCAGCTGCTGTGATAATGAAGCTTTAAGTTGTCAGCTCTGGCACTGCTCTTACTACAGTGAGTAGTGCATCTGTATAAGCAATTCTGGGTCTATGGTTTAGGGAGAACAACAGCTCCATTTTCAGCAGCCTCGGGAAGCCACCTGATGGCAGCCACGACTGGGCACTGCTTACTGGAGTTTGTTCATTCAAGTGGCCTTGAAGGCAGAGCCCCTCCCTGCCTTCTGTAATCAACCTCCTGAGTTACCTATGCATTACAGACTTAAAGGAAAGTCAATTCTGATAGTTCAGTACTTTGGCTAACGCAATTTAAGTCCTGGTAAAATCAGAAAGGACGCTGTGTGGCATCTCCTGAAGGTAACATCTAGATCTCTTTTATTACTACCATCTGCTATCATATCTTGATAGTTTTTGCAGGGTTCATCCTGACATAATTAACTGGCGAGCTCTGCACTCTCCATCAATAATAAACTTATTTCAATCATTTTTCAGGCACATGTGTGCATATAGGAACAGATGAAGACGCAGCAACAGACACCAAAGTGTGACAGAGAATCCCCCTGAAAATTAAAAGCCTGCTCCAACAAATCCTAACCATCTTGACACATTCTTTCTTCTGTTCTTACAAATTCAAGAAGTTACATTAAGAGCTCATTATACAGTTCCATTTTATCAGCTATGGAAGTAACTTCTCAGTATGAGATGACCAGGTGTTGTTATCTAGTGTGACAGTTAAAATCTTTCCAGTGCAACATCAAGATAAAAAAAAATAAAACTTAAAAAATGTCAGTGAATTGTAATGACTAAAAAGAAAAAAGGAGTAAGATTAGTTAAGGGGAATTAAAACATCATACTGAGATTACTTCAAGGTATTTTGATTTGAGCCATTAAAAAAGAATCAGCACATCTTTTGATACAAAAATTCTCTAAAATTTTGAAGTATTTTAAACAAAAACAGTATGCAGAATTTATCTCATTTTACACTGTACAAGTACTTTTTCAAAATAAAGCATTTAAGTGAAGCAATCAGGTTTACTGATACATATACAGGAATCTCAAAATTTTACTTCAGGATTGTTACTTTTATAATTATAGATGATTAGCTGAACAATTACAGATATAAAATACTTAACATGCACATAAAACCTGTATTCATATAGAGTACTTTACCTGCATGTGATGTATGATTGTATTAACATAAACTATATTTTCCTACATTATACTACAGAAATTGATAACAAATGCCAAGCCAATCTGCCTTCAGCTGGACACCCAATTGTTGGATGTTTAGGAGTGTTATAATAGAAGTTGATTTCAGAATAAATTCCACAGGGAATTGAAACTCTGATCAAAAGAAGGATAAGTTAGAAGACACCATATTTTGAGCACTTAAAGTATTACTGAGCCAGATGGAAACTAATTTAAACTTTGTACTACTGGCTCAGTTTTATATTCCCATGTGTACCAAATTAAAATGTAGCTTGCTGCTTGCATGAAACAAAGACGAGGTTCTCAAGTCTTCTCTTGAAAAAATACTGCAGTTAATGTATGCATATACCTGCTGAAGCACAGAAATACGTACAGCAGAAAAAAGTGAACACATCCCAAACCCAGCCATATTTTGATCCTGTGAAGGACAACTTGTTTGACATTCTCTGTATCCTGGACTTGCAATCCTACACACCCTTACCCATCAAAAAACATGGTGCAACATCACAACAGAGCAAAGAGCATTTATGGAGACAAGTTTTTGATGCCTGTCTATGCTCTCCTGTGCAGGGCAACAGTGTTTCAAAGAAGCAGTGAAATATTCCTCATGCTTTTCCTTTGGGGCTGATGTAGAAATAAGAGGAAAGGATGCCACTGAGAGATACAAAAATAGAAGACTAAAAAAAGCTATCCATACATGATGTCAGTAGAATTGCCATTAAATACAGCAGCACTTTCAGATTTTTCTTTTCTTTTTAAAGGGTAGTGCAAGGAAGATGACTCACCACTAGCAACGCAAACAAAATGACTCCGCAGCTCCAGACGTCTGCTTTCCTTCCATCATATTTTTCTCCCTGCGCAGCAATGACACAGAGGTTCAAAAGACCAATCACAAGTAAATGAATTAATTATCCTTGAAGAATGAGAGAGGGGAGAATGGGAAACCCCACATTTCAACTCAGCTACCTGTTTCCCAAGGTGGCCTTCCCAACTAGGAGGAAGCCACTACACAGCCAGCTAATTGAATTTTTTTTGTGAACATCAGCTTGCAGTCTTATCTGGGATCTCTGAGAAAAGGCTCAGAAGTGGGAGCAGGGCAGGAATGGTTGACAGCTCACAAATTATCAGATCTGGCATTTAAACAGAGTAACAGGTGCATTAAGGACATCAAGAAGGTGTGTTTCTCAGCCCTGGTTCTCCAGGCTCTTCTTCTCTGCCCTTCTTCAATAACACCAGCCATGTTATTTGCAAACTAATAGTGTTGCCTGGACAGTCTCTCCCATGTCCTTCCTGCTTGACTTGACAGCAGAGACATGATTTGGAAGAGGGCAGTCTTGGGCACTGAAATCTTGGATACTTATTTTCAGAGGACAAAGGGAAAGCAGAGGGGAAGAATATTGTTTAGTGGAAAGCAACATCACTGACAGTCAACCCCAGCTCTTCTACTGAGATGACAGCTACACCAGAGACAGGAAAGCTGAGGGTCAGAAAACGCTCCTTGGGTCAAAAGATCGAATTAATCCAGGCTCCTGTCTGATCGCATGGTGCAAAGGGTACTGTGAGAATAACACGCAATTATTGCCCAATGTGGCTTGAATCAGGGCTGAGCCAAACAAACTAAACTCTATTTAGGTTCCTTCTGTCCTTTTTTTTCCCCTCTGCCTTGGGCTGATTTATTGTACAGAGGATCTATCTGCGTACTTGCAATGAGGGACACTTCAAAAAAGGTATTTATGTACACTAATATTAACCAACTTACCCGGATGACTTCAGGACAAGCATAATGTGGTGATCTGAAAGACAAAATGCAGTCAGATGAGCATGTAACAGCCTGGTATTTATGGTTATGTGCATTTCCATTTTGTTTAGCAGAATGATGATAGACTTGCTTATACAGAATACAAGTGTGCAAACCAGCACATTTTTCCTTACTTCAATAAGAACACACTTCTAACAAGCTCAGAAAATGGTCAAGAACTAGCCTAATTTAAAACTCTATGAGCCTGCTATGAATTTCTTCAAAGCAAGGAATGAAGGGAAGACAAGGCATATTCTGTGAGTACTGAATTCCAGCTCTCTAATCCCACCCTTTAACTTTGCCTTGTATCTAATTAAAAGGAAGGCCCACACTGCAAAACCTTTTACAGGAAAAAAGACAGATGCATCCCTAAACGATGTCTGGTATCTCTTCTGCTAAGATGACTCTCATTTATATCAGTGGTCACAAAAGCTGCCAATACATGATTGCAACATGCCTTATTTTTTTTTTTGCTTTAAAAAAAACGAAAAAGGATGGACAGTAGCACTATTACCTGGTGAGTTAATATATTCTTTTCACATCCTCCTACTCATATATCTCTTGTTTGATTCCTGGCTGAGAAGAGTTAATTACTTCAACTTGCCAGGTAATAATTTTAATTCCTAAAGATTATAGCCATGGCTATTTATTTTATAGCCTTCATTAAAGTAACTTGACAAGTAAAAGGGATGCAAACTGTCTGAAACCCGTGTGCAAATCATGCTATTGTTTATACTGACACCTCCCAGCAGTCCCTGAGCCTGTCTTCATTTGTACATGTGCTTCTTGTGACAAATGCAATCATGGCTGGGCAATACCTGTCTCACAAAGTAATGAGCAAACCAGAAGTACAGCGAGGTTAGCTTTGTGCTAGGATGCTATATTAATGCCCAGTGAGACAGCCCATTAATTGAATTTCCATACACACTACACTTATCTTATGGCAAAATACCATCCCATGGGCATGGCATGCCCTGATTTGTTATCACAGCTTTTGGCAGAGCATGACAATAAATGCAGGGTACACTTGGGAGTGCAGCTACCTTGACAGCAAAGCCTCCATGATGAGAGAGAAAACACAGTTGATCCCTCACGCATTTCAGGAAAAGTGGAATTCAGCAGCTTAATCCAATATCTAATACAACACCAACCCTGGACCCATTTAAGAGATGGGCTATTCACAGGTATTCTAACCAGTCTGTCTGCTCAGTGGTGCCTCAGTTTTGACTACATTTTAAAAACCTCGGTTCAAAAGTCAAAACAGATAATGAAAGCCAGAGCCTCCCTCAGAGAGCTGGCTATAGCTGCTCATTGGAAGACCAGAAAGAATAGTCTTGTGTCTAGTGGGCAGGACAGTCTACCCAGGCTCTCTCTGTAGCTCTGTCACTGACAGCCATGGAAACATGGACAAGATTATTTAACATTTTTAAAAGCTGCAGTTGGCCTGTTTGAAAAGGGTGACCAGAACCTCACCACAAGTCTACTCTTCTGATTAAAGAAAGAGCAATGCAGCTGCAGCTTTCACACCACAAGAAAATGAAGCCAGAGACACTGCACTGCTTTATGTTATGTACATGTTCCCACAATTCCAAAATATATTGTTTCCTGTGAATTTGTTTCCTTATAGTAAACCAAGAGCTGCACTACACCTATTCTTTCCAAAACCCCAGAGTCTAAACCACAAAAAGTCATAACACTGTACTAGCACATGATCAAGCTTTTAGAAGACAAATTATTCTTGAAGAAATGCTTGACTAGTGATGTTGTCTTTTTCTCGTATCTAACAGTGGTGTAGAACGTACAGGCCATCCCTAAGGCACATACAAAGCACAAGGAAGGAGCAGCAGCACAACTGGGACTGCAGCCCAGGCTTGACAAGTACAACTCTCTCTAGTGCTGGACTGCTTACACAGAACACTGAAGGAGGGCAGTGTGGGAGCTGTAAGGAACATAGTTATGCAACTGGAATTTGGAAAAAGAGCGCATGGTAGTAAAAAGAGTACAGGAATTACAGAGATCAAGGATATTTGCTCAGTTTAGTCACGCCAGAACAGAATGGCTGGTTCTAACATGTTCTGTACAACTGAGTCATATTAGGTTTATTGGAAAATATATGGGGGGTAAAAGGAGTGCAGACACAGTCTATGTAACTGTTGAGCTCCTGTCACTTAGCATGTTTGAGTCTCTCACTCTTGCATGTATTTTAGGTTCTGCAAGGAACAGCTGCCTCTCTGTGTGAGTCATGAACACACACAGTACATTAAATGGCTACTACAGGTGGTGCCTGTGGCTGACCTAGAAACTTTATCAGACTTCTCAAATCCCACATGGTATCCTTTACAGTTCAGCAATATCCTTCAGTACAATCCTCTTTGGATGGCAATGGCACTGGGGTGCACTGGAAGATTTAGTATCTCAATTTGCAGAGTGTTCCCGAATTCTTATTTGTATATTAGGACTCCAAAAAGGATTTCAGAACTCTTAGTTGTGGGTGCTGAGCAATGCAACCACCTGAGAGCTTCCTGTGCTAACACACTTGAAAAGAATATAAGTGCTGGGAAGAACTCAAGATAGGTACATAGGTATTTGTGTGTCCCACTAGCAAATGCCCTCAAAATGTTTTCCTTCCTGAGGCCTGCTGAACTGCAGTGGAATGTGCCATAGATCTTAAAAGGCACCACTGAAATTCTGCAAAGTTCTAAGAGACTGGGTGGAGAAAATAAGGGTTATAATAAACCCTTTGAACAAGCTGGGTTTGTTCAATGATTCAACAGCTGCATTGCAACTGCCCAGAGAGCACAGGTTTTTGGCATTGCCATTCTGAATTCTTGCCAGCACACACTAGCTAGGTATCTGCAGCATTATCTTGGCTAACAGCTTTAAAAGGGATCCTCCAGTCAGCCAGAATCCATAAAAAACTCATTTCCATGCTACCAATCACAGATTTACTGCTGTAAAGACAAAACTCAAATTTAATCAAAAATCTATTTATCTTTCTACAGAGTCATGAATATTTCTTTGGCTCTTATCACTAATTATTCAATATAGATGTGTCAAGAGCAACATTCCCTGTCTTTTCCCCTAGGCCACCTCCTCATCATTCTGCTACATCTCTGTGCAGCAAAAGCCCCAGTCTGCCCTTGATAACAAATAAATATATCGCTCAGCAAGATCAAGAAACAGTTGCTGCCTGTGGGTACCGCTACAAAAAAACAGTGATGTTGGCAGTGTTTATTTCCATGGTGATGTGGATTTTCCAAGGCTAGCCTGCCCAGGGCAGGAAGGGCTCTCTGAATGGTCATTCACAGCTGTGACTCGAGGACACAGTAATCTTAAGGACCTTAGGGGACCTTAGAGCATTTACGTGGGATTTAAATCAGAGGAAATAAGACAAGAGAGCAATGGTGAAATCCAGGACAGCTCTGGACAGTTAAATCAGGCATTCAGAAAGAAATGTATATATCCATGATGCATCTTTTCTGAATTTCATCTGACAAACTAGAGAATTAGTTCTTGATGTGTACACATCAAGATTTTGTGCAGCTGTAGTAGATCTGAGACAACCAGGGCCATATCTTCAGTGAAGATGTGATGTGCCTGTGAGTTGCAGTTTTTTTTTTACAAAGGTAAAAAAGACCTCTACTGTGCACACACAAATCCATTGGGCACATATGGTTTATCTGGGAACACACAGTAACTGCTCTGCCAGAGAAGTGGTTGGTTGATCAGGAAGGACAGGAAAAGCTGTGTGATCCTACTCCACAGTGTGACAAATCATTTGTTACACTGCCTGATGGGTTCCTAAGTCCCAGAAAAGATGAGTGTCCATGCCTCAGTCCTTTGGTCCCATGCCTTAAGATGATACTGTTTGGGGGAGAAGAAAAGCTTCTTTGAGGGCCATCCTTTAGGCCTCACAGGCAGGGGCAGAGTTTCTGCAGAGAGGGAGGAACAAGAAGCCTCCTTTCCTCTGTTTTTATTATGCAGGAAGTTACCTTGATATAGGATGTTGTACAGCTGCAGAGAAATCCTCACACATCTGGCAGTTGTTGCTGTTGCTCAATTCTAGAGTCCTTTCCCCTCTCTTAATCACTGTCTCCAAGCTGGCTTTCAGAGACAGGAGTTACCCACTAGAGCAAAAGGCTGCCTCTACTTTCCCCCCATGCTGGGTAACAAAGGGCTGAGATGAAGGGGAAGAGCAGAGGAGTAGCAAAATAGATAAAGGGAATTCAGGAGAGGGACACTGGCATTCCGAGTAGTGAAAGCGACAGCCACAGATCATAGAGGAAAGAAAGGCAGGGAGAGACTAACCAAAGGTTCCAGCAGCGGTGGGTAGTTAAGGCTGCAGTGAAGGCAGGAGCTGCAGGTAAGACTATAATTAAGGTAGTAGGTGTAGTTAAGGCTGAATGCTATATTGCAATTAAAGCTTCAACTCAGTCATTTACCTTTGGATGAGAAAACTCAGCATCTAGCCCTCAGCCATCTTACAGCTGTTTACTCCTCAAGTGCAATTACATTTTTGGGGAATCTGTAAATCAGTTCATTAATTATCAGTTCAAATTTTTATATTACGGAACCTTTAAGGGGTTTTAATTTTAAAAATTAACCAAACACTTGTATTAAAAGTGCATAAAGATTGGCAAAAGTTAAGAACTGGTAAAAAAAAAAAAAAAAAGGTTGAAAATACACTGTACTCTGCAGGTAAGTCAGGTGGATGTGCTGCTGCGCCCAATGCCTCTTTTCTACCTGTGACTGAAGTTGGAAAGTCTGTAGGAATGTGAATCAAATTCTACTTGTGACTGAAGTTGGGAAGTCTGCAGCACTGTGAGGGAATTTTAGTGTCAATAAAGACAAGTTTGCAAGCATACAGCTGACTGACACATGGGAGAATCAAACTCTCTGTCCCTGACAGAGAATCCTTCTGCGAAAAAAATGAGCAGGTGCCTTTAACTGAGATGTTCACAGGTAATTATGAGTTGCATGTTTTCCAGTTTTCAGAATCACAGTGCTACACATCCAAGTTTTCCAGCATTTATAAGCATGTGGAGCAGCAGTTGCAGTTGGTAAGCACTGTGCTTTCCCAGTAAAGAACTATTACCAAGGACCAAAAATCCTGAAGTACTGGGCCCCAAGAGCATCCAACTGTACACTCAAAACTGGTTTACAATTTTGAGTTTCATTTTGCATAATCCTGTGTCCTCATAAAAATGGAGATAACCAAATCAATGCAGCAAACATAATATGAAAACAATATAATTAATATTTGCAAACCTAAGACACAGTGATAAAATCCTACCTAGCACTCGTAGCAAGGCTTGAAAGCAGTGAGCAGAAATTATAAATAGATCCATAAAATGAATGATGAGGAAACCCCAAACATTAAATAGCTGTTTACTCACAAAAACACACCATCCAATCATCAAATGAGGCGAAGATTTGTTGAAATAAACCTGTACAAGCTCGTACTTAATGGGCATATCTTAATGTGCACAGGCTGAGTAAATGTTACACAACCAATCTGAAGAAAAGCACATCTTAAACTCTCAGGGACTGATTTTGCAGAATCCGAGCTCTTTTAACATACCTTGTGATGTATTATAGGTGATCCTGGTACCAGTGGTCATTAATAAGGTTGTCTGGTATTTCCCTTTATAATCCTCATTTTAAGTTCCTCGTAACTTACTATCAATTTAACAACAATTTTCCTTTCTTCAGAAAAAGACTGGTTTCATGTATTTGTATGTAGGCATACTGTGTATGGGCTGAAGCATTTCCACTAAGTCTAATTTTAAGTAAATACTTATAAACACAAAAGAAAGAGAAAGAAAAATTTCTACTATCCTCCACTGCAAAGGGAAAACCTGAGTATTTATTTCCATTCTCTAGAAATTATGTCATAGAAATACTGCATTTCACTAGAAAACTGCAGTTTGCATTTACTAGCAGAGGCTCTTTAGAGCATTGGGATCAAAATCCTACCTGCATTGGTAACACTTCACAGAGTAATTTTTTTACCTGAAACTCTGAGCTGCTGTGGGTGGGATTAACACATGGTACCAAGCTTTAAAACTGAGTGCAAAACTAATGAAGTAGATCCAGGACTGACAGCAACTGACTTACACAACAAGGTAATGGAAACTAGAGCTGGAACCTAGTAGAAAGAGAAAACAATCTAGGATTTGGGGACAAATATGGAGCAGAAATGAATGTGAGAAGTCAGCTAGACTGTAGCACAAATCAGGAAGGAGATAGGAATGGAGTGCTGGAAATGGAAGCCTTGATGAGATGGGGTAAAAAGTACTAATTCTGGCATTTCCAAATTCAAGAGCTTAAATTTTCAACCCTAACAATGACTTGTTGGACACTTGCATATGTTTTAGATATATATACACATTTATTATAAGGGGGAAAGAATATGTGCAGCATCATGTCATGTAATTAAAATCAGAAAGGGTGCTTGGACACTGAGGTCTATCTGCCCTCAGAATTATCTGCTTGCCACAGGTCTGCTGATACACCAATGACTTGCTGAGATGGAGAACTGAAGCAGAGAAGGGCAATGCATCTTGTCCTAGACCACCGTGAATGCCTACAGCAGAGACAGAAATCAAGCTCAGATAACCTGGGTTTCAGACCTGAGGTTTAACCAAAAGGCACTCACTCTTCTTGCCTAGTGACAACTCAGGATGGATTGGACAACCTCTTCCATTTTGAAACACTGCAAGGCAGCATGCCAGGAAGAAGCACTGTGAAAGAGATGGGGAGTGTCTCTGCATGCCACTGCCTGGATGTGTAAAGAGGAAGAAGAGCTGAAGAGATCTAAAATAGTAGAAGCAACAGCCTATCTCATCTTTCTCTTCCTTCCTTGTCTGCTGTTAGCAGACAGACCCTCCCTGCTTCTGAATGAATGAAGAGACTCACTGTGCTACTTTGGCATTTCAAGGACCATCTCTTCATAAGACTGCCTTGCTGTGCAATTTCTGCCATAAGCAGAATTAGTCCTGCAGAGCCTACACACAGCTCCTCTTCCCCTTAAGGGTCTAAAAATGCTAAAAAAACTACAGCTTATTCCTTTGCACTGTGCATATGCAGGATTTGCACAATACATAGCTCTATAATGGGGATTCATTACAATCAAGACCAAGCATACAGTCTATCAGTGACAAATTATGTCAGTGAAACAGCAAGTCCATCCCTGCCTCTTCCTACACAAACACGTCTGGATTGAACTTTTACTGTGTCCTCCAGGTAGTCTGTCTGTGCTATCAGTGCTACAGAAAACCATGCAGGCCTAAGGAATATCCCCCTGAAAACAGTGACTCTGAGATACACAATTACATCATACCTGAGGCTACACGAGGCTACTCTTCATGAGGCCAGTCAAGACTCTGCAGTGACCTAAAGACTACCCAAACTTTGGACTAAACTTAGCAGTTCACTTGTGATAGCAAAGAATTTTTGACTGCAGTCTCCCCGCTTTGATGAACTGACAAAGTTAGCTGTATCACACAGCTCAACCCCATCTGAGCCTCCCACTCTGACTGACAGAAATACCTGGAGACTCCCTGCATGACTGTCAATGGAAATGTTACAGTTTCATCTCATTATCAGTGCTCACAGTACGGATAAAGCCATTCTCGAAATTAACTTATGGGTGCACGGAGGAGCATCTCATTAAAGCTCCATATCTCAGCCATGATTCACTCTGTTTTGTTCCTTTTCATGCTGGCTGAAAGAACCAACTACATGGGTAGGTAAAACTGTTGCCTTGAAAAGCTCTGAGGTTGGTTACAGCGTGTGCTCCAAGGGAAAGGGAGTCATAACTGGATTACTCTTCTCTATGAACCGTGTGGCATATTGTTATATATTCCTTCCTTCCTTCACCCCCCAAACCAGAAAGATCACAAGACACCAGTATCAGCCATGCTGGGCTGCATGCCAGGAGAATTAATGAAGTGGTGTAATAGCTCACATGGAGGCCTAGTGATTGGCAACACACTTAAAATGCATCTGCAAGGCAGGAGATCATAGCGTTGCTGCTGTGTTCTGTTTATTACAGGCACATCTCTTCCATTCCATTGATTTCTTTATTAGTGCATTTTAAGGCCACAATGTGGGGGCTGGATCTGCTTGAAGCATGGAGGTTTGAATTCCAGCACAGCTTATGGGAAGGAAGCCCCCCTTTGAGACTCCAGATCTGGATAACAGAGCTCAGTGCTAACAAGAACAGGAACCCTACTGAGAGGTTCCTGAGGAGCTTGAGAAATCCTACAAGGCAATTGAGGCTGGCTGAATTGGTTTTTATACTCTTCTTTTTTTTTTTTTTTTTTTTTTTTTCCCCTCACACATGGAAGGGGAACAATTTTCTCTGGAGAATATAGAGGCTTTGTGGCAGCTGCAGAGAGGACTACATTTCCTCATCTAGAAGGGAAGCTTGAAAGAAGCTGGAAGCAGCAGATGTGCAGAATCACAGAACAGTTTGGATTGGAAGCAATCTTTAAAACTTAACTAGTCCAATGCCCCTGCAATGAGCAGGGATATATTCAACTAGATCAAGTTTCTCAGAGTCCCATCCAATCAGACACTGAATGTTCCCAGGGATGGGGGAATCTATCATCTCTGGGAAACCTGTTCAGTGTTATACCACCCTCAGTGTGAAAAACTTCTTCCTTGTATCTAATCCACATTGACCTTTTTTAAGTTTAAAACAATTATTCCTTGTCTTATCACAACGGGTCCTGCTAAAATGTCTGTCCTCATCTTTTTCATAGTCCTCCTTTCAGTACTGAAAGTTTGCAACAAGATCTCCTGGAGCCTTTTCTCTCCATACTGAATAACCCCAACTCTATCAGTTTGTCCTCACGGGGAAGATGTTACAGGGCTCAAACCACCTTCATGCCCTCCTCCGGGCCCACTCTTAACAGGTTCATATCCTCCTTATGCTACGGATCCTCCAAAGCTGGATGCAGTGCAGGTCTTGAGCAGAGCAGAGCAGAGCAGAGCAGAGCAGAGCAGAGCAGAGTGGCACCATCCCCTCCCTCTCCCTCCTGGCCATGCTGCTTTAGATGCAGCCCAGGACATGTTTGTCTTTCTGGGCTGCAAGTGCACATTGCTGGGTCACATCCAGCCTTTCATCCTACCAGTACCCCCAAGCCCTTCTCAGCAGCACTGCTCTGAATCTTTTCAACCCTCAGCCTGTTTTGATGGTACTGAGTATCTCCCTACCCAAGTGCAGGGCATTGTAATTGACCTTGGCATCACAACTCCTTGCTTTTCATCTGTGCTGCTAAGACCACAGATCTTGGCTTGACATGGACAGAGAATCGGTGGGTCCCAGTTTACTCACCAACCAGCATTCTATCATATAATGAATTTCAAATACTTTTTCTATCCATTATTCATGACCTGGAAAGCAGAGCCTAGGACTGAGAGGCAGTGGCTGAGCTTTAGAGGGAACAATGATGGCTCTATGAACTGCCTTGGCTCAGAGAAGACACCAAAAAAACCATGAACTGTAACCAGCTGAGGAGGGACCTGGGCTGAAGGCATCAGAATCACACTACCAATGGCCAGGGAAATTCAGTCTGCATGGGAGGAAGTGGAAATCTGCTGGTACTGTCTGGTTTCTGTGCTTGCTGTTAAAACAAATCAACGCACAGCTAAAAGCTGGTGTAGAGGTGCCAGGATGCAGCAGCTCGGTGCAGCTGCTGCCTTTGCTACAGCTCGGTGCCACAGCCCCTGCACAGTCACTATGGCACTGGGAATCAGGGAGCATGGTCCAGTGGTGCCCAAAGGCAAGTGAATTCCCATGGAAATATCTTTAGACTGCCTCTGCAATATTCCTCCAGGCAGGCTCCTTTGTACCTGCATTCATGCCCTGCCTGTCATTGCAAAGGACCCTGCTTCTTCCCTGTCACTCCTGAATGGGAGCTGACAGAAGCAGTGTTGAGCATGAACACGAACAGCGGCATGCAAGGAGACAGCCTATGCAGGACATGCAAATTCCATTTAGGAACATATTTCCACCCCTTAATATTTTTTCAAAGCCTCTTAAAACAGTCAACCACTGCTTTTAGTTCCCAAAAATTCTATGGCTAGTGAATGCAAATACATCAGCATACGCAGATGAATCCAAACCTGAAAGCCTTGATTTTTATATCTGTATGTGACAACTGCCATGGCCTGCACTTAAATCCCCTTAATCCTCTTCATTCAGCTTTCTTCCACACTATGTGCCTTATATAAATTTATTGTCTTGCTGGGAAGCACCAGTGCAGTGGGTAGGTCTCCAGGTCTTTACCAAAACCCTTACTATAGACAACCTCTATGTCTGGAATCTGTCCCTCATTTTTGTAATATGCTTTGAGATACTCACCCACAACTGGTTTCTAACAAGCTGTCCCCAACCTGCAGTGATGCCATCCCGAAGTCTGCTATCCGGATGTTGTTCTTTTCATCCAGCAGTAGGTTTTCTGGTTTTAAGTCCCTGTGGCTGTAAAGAAAGGGTCAAAATGTAAATGAAATTATCTGTAACAGCCTTCCCACTCCAAAACTTGTTCTTTATCCAGAATAGCATCCAACCTGTTTTACTTTAATTCATTTAATTTGTTTTCCTGTCCCAGGCAGGAGAATACACATATTCAAGATCCAATCCTTGCAGTTTTCTAGACCATATCCCAAATGCCCATTCCTGATGAATACAAGGCCTGCAGTGTCCTGACAGGAAAGGAACAGTCTTCGACTACCAGTGATACCAACATGAGAGAGAAACTGAGGGATATAGAAGGAGGATAATTTCAGCCTGGATTTAGGGCTTGCATACTCTGTAATATGACAGCTCCTTAAGGTAGGAGGCAACACCGTCAATATATTCTGTCAACAACAGGAAATAAAATTAGTGATATCCAGAGAAAAAACCTTCTGATGTAAATGCTACTGCAAAAAGCTCCTATTCAGAGTTGTTTACACAGGCATAAGACTTTGAAATAATTTTGGGTAATTAGCTCTGATGGAGAAATCCCTTCAACTCAGCAGTGCTTTTAACTGAGGGTGCCAGCAGTGGGAAGGAGAGAGAGGATTCCCTCCTTTCCATTAAAGCTTGATTCTCTTATTATTTGTCAACATTGCCAGAGCCAGGCAGCCATGACCTTCATGATGGCAACTCCTGCTGCAAATTTATATTGACAAATTTATTAATTTCCACTGCTCAGAGCCAAAACCACTGTGCACCCATGTCTACTTCTAAGTACTCAGGTGATTATGTACAACTATAGCATACGCTTGATTTTATAGCCAAAGACAAAAATCTTGCACAAAATTTGTGATGAATGCGGGGTTTTTTTCCCCCTTTTGATTTCCAGCTCTTGGAAAGTCACAGAGATGAGAGAAGCACTTCAGGCAGACCAAAGAAAAAGCTCTTTTCTTGGTTTTGCTTATGAGTAGACAAAATTGCTCTGTTAATAAAAGTTCTAAATAGCAGCACCCAAAGAGGCAGGACTTCCAGTTTCAGTGGGCAGGCAGAACACAAACCTGTGGGAAATGGACATCCAACAACACTTGAGTGTCAGGCAAACAACGCCCACTTGCAAAAACTCACAAATAAAAGCAGTTACTCTGACCAGAAACTGAACTCAGCAAATGAACCACATGTCAGGATAGTCAAGTGACACCAATCATGGAAGGCAGGCTTATCTTTGTGCATTTCCTCTTCACTTTAAAAAAAATTCCTCTAACACTCCTCATGCATACAAGTGTAATTCTACCCCTACAAAAATGGAAAGGTGGACAATCTCTTCCCTCTCAGAGCAACATGAGCAGCATAACAAGGTTTTGGAAATTAGATCCTCTGATCTGAAGAGAAGAGGAATGATCAGTAAATAATGCAGGTAGATTCTGTGTAAAACCAGAGCACACAGTAATAGGATACCTGGGGACTGTAACAATTATTTCCAAAGGAGACTCCCAACAAAACAGCACACATTCAAAGCAGTTACTAGTCACCTCACTGAGACCTATGATTTGTTCTCTCTTGCTTTTTAAAATTTAGTCCCCAATCTTGCATAAATATGATGAACCCTGAGTGTTAAAATGGCCTTGTTAGCAACAAAAAAACAAGCTTGTGGATAATAATCATGATTCAGATTTGTGCACATTTTCATCTGCAAATTTCATCTGGAAATGTAAAAGATGCTTTATCCAATCTGTATTTCTCACAGAAATTCAAGGCTTGAGATAACAGAGACAGAACACTTATTAGTTCTCTAATAACTATCGAGATAGTCCTAACTACTCAACAAAAAATGTAGGAAATGAGTGACAAGGGAAGGTTCCAAAGGCAGTGAATGACCAGTTAATGGCCAGGAAAAGAACCCCTGAATGTCATAATCAAGGACAGCAGTCCCTGACAAAGGCAAGATCATCAACACCTGCCAAAGTTTAACATACTCTAGCTCCAGCAGTGAAATGGAGTGAAGAGCCCACAGTTCTAAGGCAAGTGAGGAAAGCTGGATGCTAATGAGAGAGTAGTGTGTGATTTCATCCTTCCTCCAGCAGACATCCTGGACACTTCTCATCTTACAACTGCTGTCATTAATGGGAAGATCTTATCCAGCTGCATAAGGCATGCTGCAGTTCCCCTGTCTGAGGATCAGTGCTCAGGGGCAAGTAACAGCCCCTGTAAAGTGAGTGCTGCTTGTTTGATGCTATGAAACAATAAACTTCCCCACAGCTCAAGCTGAGTGTGTCCTTCTGCTGTGTCGCTGTAGGACACGCAATGACTCACACAGACATGGCTCCCGTATAACAGGGGGGAAAAAACTGGTTTTATTCTTACAACTTCAGTATTTATAGATTCTTGGCAATGACCAGGGATTGGATAGCTAGGTTACCACCTTTCCAATCACACTGGTTGTGTGAGACATCCATCAAAAAACATGTATCAGAAAGAATGTAGACATATCTTTGTTTACAGTCACTGTCCTGGGAAAGTTTTTAGAAACTATGTTAACAAGATCAAAAAACTGACTTTTCAGGGCGACACTGCTGTGCAGTTTCTCAGTGGCTATAGCTGTCTTTCAGTCTTGGCAATTGCTCCTGGCTGACTGCTGAACAGGTACACGTTACAGAAGTTGAGGGTGCTGCTGCCCGTGCCTGTTCCACTGCTTATGCACTGCGTGATATTGTATGATTCATACATACAGTCTATAGCAGGCATACTGCTGGCATGTGACTTTTGAGCCTAAAAATTGAATCCTCTGCTTATCCTCAAATTGTGTGGCTCATTTAGAGAGCAGGAATGACCAAGGTGGAGCATGACCTAAGCACAGGACGTCCACAAGCCTGGATGTACGCTCACAACAAAGTATCTTATTTTCAGGAACATGGTGCAGCTAAAGGTAATGCAAAAATGTTCCCTTTCCATGGCTGAAAGCAGATCTGCCACAGGTCCCAGCTGGAGCATAAAGTACGTGAAATTTGAACCAGCCCCACGCCAGACCACTAAGAGGCAGTGAAAGGGAAAGGACAACATGTCTGAAAACTGGGACAACATTGAATCGTGGAGTCTCCTTCTCCCCATGTCATCCTGTCTTCCCATCAGCTGGGATCCACAACACAGGTTTAGGCCTGTTTAGGGGTTTTTAGGGAGAATCAAGTGGGGAAATGAGGTTCCTGTAAGTTGGCACATATATAATGTGGTTTTTTTTAAGAGTCACTGCAAGAAAGAGAGCAAAAAGGAGATACCACCATCCACATGCCAAACATGGAATAAGCTTCACCTCACTGTGCTACACAATGTTTTTACATGAATGATCAGTCTGATGAATGTCTTTAGGTAGAGGTGCTGACCCACCTCCCAGTGAGCACTCTGAAAGCCTTAAGTTTGGATCTGGGGATTTGTGGGACTGGGACACTGTGTGTGTAAGTAAAACTGGAGTAGCAACAGACCTTAATGTATTTCTTTTCTCTTTCTCCAGATACTCATCAAATAAAACTAAGAAAACCTATCAGCTCTTCACTATAGAAATTATCACTTCACTGAGCAAAGAGGAGAATTGTTACATTTATGGCTGCCTGGCCCCCAAAATACAAGAAGGGTTTTGATACAGCAGTTTTGCATCTCTCTGACCCATCTCCATACATTTTTCAAGACGGTCTCTAGTGCCCAGTATGGATGGTTAGCTTAGGAATTTCATGGCAGCCTGAGCGTGGGTTTTGTATTTTGGCAGCACTGCTTTCAGAGATCAGGGTGCCAGTGGGATCAGGCAGTACTTGCACATTCAACCACAAGAGAATTATATTCCCAGTGAAATTTTTCCTCTAGCTGGAGCATTTCTCTGATACCCATCTTTGGGCCACTTTGAATTTGCTGAGGCAGCAAATCCTATCCTGGGGATAGGAGTCAGGCCAGGAGTTTGCACCAGAGTGGCAGAACCAGCATCGCTGCCACTGGGAAAAAGACTTCCTCTCTGCATTTGCATTTTCCATCTTTGCATTGCCAGCTTTTCAAATGCCAGAGGGAAGGGAGAGGCACTATGGGAATAGGGAAGGCTTGTTATAATTTACCTAAGAGCCCAGAAGACCGGACTGCCTAATGCACTCACATTTGAAAAGAATTCTCTTGTGCCAAAATGAAACAAATCAAAGCAAAACAAAAATTCCACTGTATGTGGTAATTACTTGGCATTAATGGAACAGTGCAGAGTAAATGCATTTAATTTGGTTCCATTCCAGCTGATCTCTCTGGCTCTCCATGTCTTACACGACTGCATCAACTCCTCTCTCTGCAGGTGAACAGAGGACTCGTTACCCTTTCCTTGTTCTAAAGGCTCTAAAGCTGTAGGGGCTTTATCACATGGCTGGAAAAACAGAAGAGAAGAAAGCAGCCTCTTTTCTGACAAAGATAGCAAACCCTCCAACTGAGCCCTGCATAAGCTGAGAAGGAGTGTGAAAGAGAAATGCAGGAGTGCAGAAGAAGTCAGTGTAGCCCTGATCCCTAGTGGCCACAGACTCCCAGAGCTCCTCAAGCAAGACAATAGCACATGAAGTCAGCCTCCAGAGCCAGCATCCAGTGGGCTTTTGAAGGGAGAGCATGTGAGTGAAAGGGAGCCATGGAGCAAGCCACGGCAGGGGAAGCACATACTGTCAGAGTCTCTGCACCATCCCTCTTTCACAAGTTACAACAGAGGCTTTACAATTTTCTTGCAGCATAAGATAGATGCACAGAGGGCACTGAAAAAATTTTCTGTGGAAATGGGCACCACTCTTGAAGGTGGTGTATGGAAAATGAAAGGCACAGATATGCATTAACATGTTTCAGCTTCCCATTTACACACTGGCCATGCTTGCTTTCTAGTCACAGCCAGAGATGCTGTTCAGACAGTTCCTTTAGTTCCCTCTGATGCTTTTCCAGTCCGTCCTCCTGCTCTGTGAATATCCCTGTACCTGTACTTTTACAATTGCAGAAGAAACACACTCTGCCTGTCACCCAAGGCTGCCAGAAGAATTCTGGTGTAGGGACAGACTCGAGATCTTGGATTCAAAGGAGCTGTCACCTGGCATGAGATGACAAACGAAGCCATTATTTTAAAGTGATGTTTGAGCTGAAACGTTCGTATCAGTTTCTATGACAACTCATTGTAGGTCACAGATTTCTAACCCAAGAAACCTCTTAATTGGAGTAGTTGCAGGTCATTTGTACTAATCAAATTGTTGGCTACTTTGCAAATGCTTTTCTTACTGACCCCAAACTCCCAGAAGGGCCAGACCACAGAATAATTATTCTGCAGTATGCCTCTTAAAGTACCTGATGTGATGGAAATAACTTATCAGTAACAATTAAGAGCATGAGAAGCATTAATTTAAACTTCATGAGCAAAAGAACCCTTTAATCTTATTTTCTCTTGCTTCTGCAAATCAGATCCAAACATGTACATTGTATCTACCTACAGAAGATTATTGGTTTATAGCCAGGGTTGCTATGCTCAAACTTAGTTGGTTTTCACAGAATTCTGCAGAACAAGTAAATATAATTATAGCTAGGAAAAAGGACAACATGTATAAACATATCAGGAGTCCTGGGGAAGTGTTTATATGCATAAAACGTTCTTCGCTTTTAAACAAGTATTTCCATTGATCCAGTAAAATACATTGTTTCTCCCTGCCAACCTCTCCTCAAAGCATATATTCACGTATTTCAAAGCCAGTACAGCCTGTCACATCTGATCACCACTGCTGCACTTCCCAGAAAATGTTACCTGGTTATGCTTACAGTAAGACTGTGCCATTTTTGAGCTTCCAGTGGCTTACATAAAGAAGAAAACTCACAAAAATACATGTTCCCTGACTTTAGCTGAGCTGGTAACTTTGCCTTTGGCACTGCAGCTGCTGCCTTTGATGGGTTTTCTCTGGTTCCCTGTACAAGTGATATCTGAAAATTCCTCACCATTTTACAGTGAGTCTTGAGCACAGAACCAAAACTCCTGTTTCAAGTAATGAATGGTGAGTACCAGCTTTCAACAGGGGAAAACATGCATCCTTCTTACTTCTGATGGTCTGAAAGAGAACTTGAATGCTCAAGTGCCAAAAAAACCCCAAACAAACCAGCAACCCATCTTATTAAATTCCACCATTTCTAGACCAGTTTCACATCTGGAGGCCTTGAGTCATGATTTCGAAGTGTTCGTCTGCTGCAGTCTTCAGCATTTGACAGACCCTCCCTGCAGAACACCCCAACATGCTCTTTATAAATGAAGCAGGAGCAGAGCAGGAGTTGTGAGGAGGGTGGCACTACATGGCAGAACATGGCACCAGGCATTCTTTAGCTCTGCTTCTCAGAGACACCCCAGATTTCTCCCTAAAAGCCTGCTTCCCTTACTGGC
The DNA here is from genome assembly GCF_001522545.3 of Parus major. Taxonomy (NCBI): domain Eukaryota; kingdom Metazoa; phylum Chordata; class Aves; order Passeriformes; family Paridae; genus Parus; species Parus major. The sequence continues at coordinate 15,855,387 of NC_031774.1, forward strand.
AGTGCTCTGCAGCTCCTGCCAGCAGGAATATACCAGAGATTTTGGCACCACCGCTGTGAAATCTTGAAGCGTTGTTTTACGGGGAGCCTTCCCTTCCCTGCTCTAAGGGAAGAACAGGAGGCAGAGTCAAACAAAGCTGTTTTTCACTGCCTCAGCCCTCCAAGTCACACATCTCCATGCCCACGCAGGCACGCACACTCCAGCAAGGCCCTTCCTTGCGTGTACTCAAACAAGCACAGCCCCGGGCAAGGAAAGGAGAAAGGGCCCTCATAATTGTCATTTATCAATATTCATAAAGAACCTGCCTTAACCCCTCTTGTGCACGCTCAGGGGAAAAAAAAAAAAAAAAAAAAAAAAAAAAAAAAAAAAAAAAAAAAAAAGAAACCACACAAAACGAAACGCAACCAAAACAAAAATAAAATGAAATAATCATCTCCCTGCTCGTTACCGCAGGGGATTTCCTCTCAATGTCACCACTGCCCTGCGCAGTAATTGGCATTATCTGTTATCTCTGAAGCCATAATAAGGTTTGCCACGGGGTATTTTCTGTAATCATATTTTTATTTGTCAGCTCGCGAGCCGCAGACGGCGGAGCGCAGCCGGGCCAGGCCGCGGGCGCGCGGCGGGGCAGGGGCCGCGCGGCGCCAATGGCGGCTCGCGCCGGTGATGTCACGGGCAGCCAATGAGGCGGCGGCAGCCCGCCCCGCCCGGCGCTGCAGCATTCCCCACAGACCCAGGGAACGGGCTCTTCCCGAGGAAACCGAGGCCTTGGCACCCGGCCCCGGCGTGCTCGCGCTCGGATTCCCGCAGAAAATACAGCCGGGCACTCAACCAGCTGAGGAGAGCTGCCCCGCACTGCGGGGGCAGCGCATTCAAAAGGGGCTGTTGGTTCGAGGCACCCAGCGGAGGTACCCTGAAGGCCCTGAATTTAGGAGAGCAGACACCCAGAAGGAGGTGAACGGCAGCTTAGGCAAAACCCATGGGTTGTGTCCGGAGAAAACTTCCCAAGCTCGGGCGGCCTTCCATGGACGTGGGGGAGCTCGGGTCCGTGTTCCGCTGCCCGCTGCCGGCGCTGCAGCACGGCGCAGAGCCCTGGGAGCGCGGCGAAGGGCTGCGAGCACAAGCGCTAACGCTGCATCGCCCAGACCAGTGCTTGCCAGCTCCGGCAGCGAGGTGGCACAGGTCCCACGTAACATCCCTGCGTGGTGCCACTCGTGCCCGTGGGTCCCTGGCGTGGCACGGTGCTATGTCCACACAAAAGTCCTCAGAGGACCCTACAGTGCCTTACCCATAAACGTTCCCCCATGGCCATCCTGCACCACAAAACCCTGTAAATGACTGCACCACAGAGTGAAGTAAATCAAATATTCCCCCACTGTTTCCAGTAAATAAAACAAGAACAGGATGCATGTACATTTTTAAAACACACAGACTCAAGCTCCACACCTATTCTGCTTCCTTTTCTCAGCTGCTTGTTTGAAAACACTTCTGTCTCACACAGTAGAAGCAGAAGCTTCTTACTGATGGGAGGGGGATTGGGGAATCCTTTCTGAATCTTTGGTCCAGGAATGCTGATGTATCAAGGCATTTTGAGTAGTGAATGCTGAATGTGGTTACATGCTGCTGTTAAAGTAAGCCACAGGTATTTTGCAGTGTTTTGGGATGTACAGGAAGAAGATGGGACTATTATATGGGTCTGGGGACACTAGGCTATCAATCTATTCTGCCAGTAGGCTGGAGGCACCCACATTTAGTCATTAACCAAAGCAGAAGCCTTCATTTTTCATTGTGGTCATAACTGGATAACCTGGCTGATGAGATGATTTGTCATTTCACTGCCCCACGACAGGACAAGGTCAGGCTTCATTGCTTAGGAAAGCACATTAAGTTTTACACTCACATATATATTTATGCATGCTCTGATTTTCTGATAACTGTCCAGAATACAGCACAGAACACAACACAGACCACAGGAGTCTCAGAGTGACCTGGAGGCAGAGCTTATGATTTGCTGCTAACTTAGCCAGCACTAGATGCTCGTCAGGTGGGAGTTAGCAAGGAGATGGGAGTTACTTTCAAACGAGACTACTGCCCACAATCCAATACATTTAACGGAAGAAAATGGATTCCTCAAGAGAGACATGCATCTGCCAAGAAAATTTCACAGTGTTAAACCTGCAGAGATGTTTGCCTGTCTGACAGCCTCACCATGATCCTCTCTCAGTTTATTAAAGTCTCCCAGATCCAGAGGTATCCATAACAAGTCCAAAGGACTAGCATATACATATATGCATGCTTTAGTAGAAACTTCTATCCCAATGGAGATTCTGATTTCTCTGGAATATTCATTTGGAAGCGTAAAGATTTCTCTTCAGCTGTACTTAAACATTTTTGAGTGTTGTTGGATTGGATCCCTTAAGTGTTAAGCCAAGTAGGGAAGAAAAACATGCATGTATGCAGTCCACCAGCGGTTACACTGCCCAGTGTATGTAAGAAATAACAGGTCTACAACCTGCGAAGGATCATACAGGTTCTAAGGAGGTCATGATCACTCAGTGCAGTTGAATAGCAGGGAGGAAAAACTGTGGCATTCACAGAATAAAACTGGTCAGAGGTCACTGCCAACAGAGAAAACTTAGATCTGCATGCAACCTGCTCTTGGCTTCTCTGGGAATTTTCTCTGACTATTCTAACTCTGCCTGTGTCAGGTAGGCATTGTCCTCAGGACCTTCTCACCCAGATCCATCACCTTTGAACTGCCTCTTCTGCTAAGACTTATACTCTTCTTCTACAGTATACTCCTCTTAGTATGTCCTCAAGAAAGGTTCTTCTTTCCCTTTCCATTTATTAGAAATATGCTGTTTTACAGATCATTGTTTCCTGCTGAAATGACTCAGAGATGCAGGGGGAGGGGGCTAGAAGAGCAAATTAAATATTTAAACATCCATTTTTGCTGTGGCCATCTGGTTTGTGAGTTTTCAGCACAGAACTGGGGGTACAGAAAATGGCTGTATGGCTACTGAGAAGTAACCACACAGTGATTATGCAAATCCAGCTATTGCAGTATCTCTGAGTGGCCCTTGGTCTCCTGGAGTGGGGGATCTATGTCTGGCTTCTTTGGAGAAGCAGCCACGCAGACATAATGTAAGTGTTCTCCCCCAGCCAATCCAAATGCAAGGATCTGCATTTGTGAGAGATGAGCAGGCAGTTATGGGTCAGTAGCTGTACAAAAACTCTTGTGCTTCAGGCTGATTGCAGCAACTTGAATTCAGTGTAATTTAAATTATCTCAGCTTGAAGATGAAAGAAAAACTGGTCCAATATAAAATGGCACCTGAAAGCACAGGTTAAACCACACTCCATGGTTAAATAATATGACGGAGTTAGTAAGAAAATTCTTCCCTACTGGAAAGGAAATTAAAGGCAACAGTGACTCAAATGCCCAGAGGGGACTCAGCAAAGGTTGCCAAAAGCCAGCAGGTTTCCAAGAACTGAAGGGAACCATAAAATGACTGTTGTATTTGTAGTTGTCCCAGGTTTCTTCAGGGATTCATTTTGATACAGTGTATGTAGCTCTTACTTATTAGTAAGTGACACAAAAATTGTGGAAATGAAACTCTTTTTCCTTGGTGGTTTTGGTTTCCCTGTTTAAAGCATTCCTTGTGAATTAATTCTTCTCCAGTGAGAAATGATGGACAGTCTTTTCCATGAGAAATCAGTCTCATTTCAGATTGGTACACTGTCTCACACATGGACAAGAATTAAAAAATACATCATCACTTTACCCAATGCTTTTAGAGCTTTACAAGATCACTCACTTAAAACTTAAAGTAATATGGTAAGATCCCTTTATTATGAAGGAAGGAACTCCTGTTGGAAATGGCTGTACTCACCATATTGAATGACTATGGCAGAAGTCTAAAGCAGAGATGATTTGTCGGAAGAACTTCCTGGCTTCTTTTGGTGTCAATCTTCCCTTTTTTACAAGATAGTCGAAGAGCTCCCCACCTGACACATGTTCTAGCACCAAATACCTAGAAAAACACAAAGCCAGGATTTTGTAAATATGTGATCACACCAACTCCCTCACACTCGCACAGCTAGATACAAACACTTCTGTTTATATGTAGTCAAGGGGAACACTTCCAGAAATAAAAGTGGAAGAGAAATGGAATTTTAAAACCAGGAGTGATTAATATGTTTAATAGGGGTTCTGCAACTTCAGACCTGCCATTGTTGGCTTCAGTATCCAATAATCAGGAAGCTAAAAAATTACTCCAAAGACCAGGAGGGGAAGCAGGGAATAATCAGGTATAAGCTTCCACAGCAGGTCACAAAGCTACAGTGGAGTAAGACTCTATACCAAGAAGCCTCGGGTCCTTTAACCAAGCTGACAATTCTTTTATAAAACAGCTGTGGCACAGTTGCAGTCAGACAGAACCAGACAGATGTCAACAAACCAGAATGAATTAGAGAAAAGGTGAACAATGTACCTTATTAAAAACAAACAAACAAGCAAACAAACCCACTACATGTGCGTGCAGCCTATATAAAAGCTTCTGCTGCTGAACAGCAGTGATTTGCTGGAGCAGATGCCTGGCCTTGCAACTCACAGGTGAAAAATGTGGCACTGAGTGAACCCATGTGGCACAAAGGGGGCCCAGGAGCAGGAGAGGAAACTCCTGACCTCATATAGCACTCCTGGCAGTCACACAGTGAAGAGTGAAACCTGGAAGGACTTGCCATGGATGGACCATTTTCTTGTTTTAAGTAGAGCTAATGAAAGGCAGCCAAGCAAAAGAAAACCATATAAATCTCTGGAAATGTTGCCTAATAGTGGGAGTGACAGTTTTCCCAGGGAAGTGGCAGGACTACCACCAACTGAATCCTTTAAAAACAAACAAGTTTGAGTGTCCTTCTCAGTCCCTGGCTCCCAACAGCACAGCAGGCCATACTGAACTGAATGTGCAGCATGATTCCTCAACCCTTTGCTTTACAGCAGAATAGTCTTACTACCAGAATTAATCCAACTCCTCAAATTTGAGTGGACAATGAAGAGTAATTAATCCAGGATGCTGTCTTTTCTGTACCTCAAGCAGCATAATCTCCAAAGAAATTTCTGAATTTAAAATGAAAAGTGGGGAAGATTAATATATATTTGGGGTCTTAATTAGTCCTGTTTTCAAAATTTCCAAAAAGGACAGTAGAAGGACTAAAAGCAGTTGTGAGGAAGGTAAAGCTTGCTCAATGATAATGGCATTAGCCATGAAGTTGCAAAAGTGGGACCTGAGCTCCTGGTCCATCATCATATGTTCTATGTGTCAGTTCCCACCTACCAGAAAGAGAAAGCATTTCCCTGCCTTACAGAAAGACAGACATTGGTATTGTCTTGCCAGCTAAATAAGTACTTAAAGGATACAAAAAGGGGAAAAAAATAAAATTATAAACTTGGGGGAATTAAAATTGTACTTTTCCATTTTTTTGATCAAAACAGTTACAAGAAACATAGTAATATTGACTTTTTTAAAATTAAAATTTGTTAAAAATGGGAAAGATCTTAGCTTAAAAATCCCATTTGGAATATGTGGGGCATCTTCTTTCCAAACAGATGAGTAGTTGCCCAACTGTCTGCTGGGTACACCCTGGTAATTTGGAGATTACTGTTTATAGACATGACATTTTTTGAGCCAGTCATTTAAACACAGAAGAAAGCTGATATGCAGCAGCTACGGGCATTGGGGTGTCCACACTGTCAAGCCTTGGCTAACGGTCTGGTAAGAAGGTTTGCTGTAGAATTCATTCTCCCTCTCATATTAGACACAGACCTGGCTAACTATCCAATATGGCAGCCCCAATTCTGGCACAGAATCAATCCTAGAATTCTTCTTGATAGTTTGCTGTCTCACTGTGCCCCACAGAAGCTGGATACAGCAGTGCATCTTTCCTCCAAAATTCAAATCGCTAGCTGCTTTCTTTTTCTGGGAGGTGTCTTACAAAGATGATTGCAGTCACAGACATACAGAACACTGTCCTCACTGGCTTCAAACAAACAGTTTTTGAAAAATACAGACCCAGCATTTCTGTCACCCACAGCAGGAACTGTGAAGCAATTTATTTTCATCAACTTCATCTTATTAAAAACACTCAACAAAAATGCACTGACACGTTGTATGAAAAATAAAACAAATTGAAAGACAGGGAACATTTACAAGGTTATTCATTTTTTGCTTGCCACCTAGAAGCACTAGATATAATAATGGAAATGAACAGGGGAGAGCATTTGAAAAAGATTTGTGCCTATGACAAGTCAAGGGACACAGAGAAGCACAAGAGACGATGTATTCTGATCTGACAAAGCCCCCAACGTGACATGAGTGAGAAGGATGACAAACACATTCCTCAGTGGTTGAGTGCAAGAAAGAAATGCTGCAGGGATCATTCCACAAGCACTACGTGGCTAAGCTGCAGCTAGGATTTGTGAGCTCAGGTTGTTATCTGCCAGCCCTATTCCCTCTAGTGCCTTGTGGGGTTTTTTCGGAGAGCCCCAAAGTAGGAGATTTTCTGTTGAACAAGGGCATAATTCAGCACCTGCCTCCCTCTTTGTGCAAGCCAACATTTCTGCTGGCATATTATATGGCACAGTAGTTCTTTCCAAACAGGCTGACAAAGAAGGGTTTAAACATATCCAAGTGTTGCAGTGGTTCTAAGCACCACTGGACAGCTACACCACAAACCCCACTAAGTGCTGCATATCTGTATCTACCCATCTGTGTGTATGTGAGTGTGCCTAAGTGACTCCACAGAAAAGAAAATAAACACTCTGGAAAGCCAAACAGAAAAAACAAAGGAAAGAAAGAACATTATTCCCTGGGCTGGAAAATAAGGCACACAAACACTACATCTTTCTTGAATTCATGGCACAGAAAAGAACCCAAATCTTCTGTGTTCACATCAGTATCTAAAATCCTTTACTTTGGCAAAGTGCTATAGGATTGGAAGTATGCTAATGCCAGCTCTTGGAGGATCTAGGAGAAGGTAAATAACACTTAGCCTGTAGGGGAGAAAAACACTAAGAAGCATTTTCATGAGTCTCCCTTCCCTTTTATCTTTCCCAGATATGACAGGTTTTCACTTCACTATAGTACTACTTTTCCAGTTTATTCTAAGCAAGCAAGTAAGTTTTGAAAATCCCAGAACAGTAACCAGAACTTCTCTCCTATTACATTTAGAGATGAAAAGCAACTTATTGGTGAATGAAGTTTTGGGGGGTTTTTATCCTGTCTATGTAAGACTGACAGCATCAGTCTTTCTTCCCATTGTAGAAATGTAAGAAAACCTTTTCTGTAACAGCCATTGCAAGGAGGTTCAGGGAAAGGAAAGACCCAGTCTCTGGCTGGCAGAATGCACACTACATGCTGTGATGATACAGACAGGACCTATTTTAGGACATAAGACTCTCAGAGCACCTAGCCTGCACATGTTGGATGCTCTGGACGCACCCCAACTCTTCCAATCCTTGCACTTCACATGAGAGAAACACGTTTTAACAGGCATTAATCTCCTGTTATTTGCTGATAGGGAACTGTGAAGCCAAGTGACTTGTCCAGGGTTCCATTCACCCACTATCAGAGCTGGCATTAGCACCTGTGGTTCCTTGTGCCTTCTACTCCATGCTGTCCCCACCACCAATTTCCCCTCTGCCTGCTAGGACACTGAAAAGCCAGAAAACAGTGGGGTTCTGCAACTCAATATGAAGCCAAGTGTATGTTATAAATAAAGTCTCAATTACTTTTTCCTCACTGGATATGTTCTCTAGCAGGTTGCAAATATTCTCACAGGCCACAGCTCACTTTCATGCACACCAAGGCCCACATTTTGCATTATCTTCTCATGTCCCTGCTACAAGCCAAGACATGAAACTGAAAATCTCTAGTTGAGTTTCAGTGCTTGAAGGAGACAAGACTTTGCTCTTTAAAAGCAAAGAAGCTGAATACTAAAGACAAGAATAATTGTGTTGATTGGAGAGGAGCAGAGAGATTGCATCCAGCAGCATTCTATCTATTCCCTTTGCCATTTTTCCATCTGCATCCCATCATCACCACCTTCTCAATAAAAGATTCTGAGTTCCTAACCTCAAATGACCCACTACATATCAGAGATGCAAGCTTAGAATAATCCTAGGCTTTTTTCTTTCTTTCTTTCTTTCTGGTTAATTTTATTTATTCTTTTAGGAACCAAAATAGTACATCATCAGTTTTCTTCAACTCCTTTCTGAAGGCTGGTTTTTGCTGTGATGCTTGATGGCAGCTTGGACTTCCCATTCCTAACAGTTGCTTTGTGTGTGGGGTTGTAAACTGGTTTTGTCCCATTCTTATCCAGTGCCAGCACAGCAAGGACTTCTCCATCATTAGATAAATTACTGTTGCACTACACTCCTATCACTCAAAACAAGAAAAACAAGAAAAAAAGGACACTTTTCTTTACTATTCTCCTTTCCATCTGGTGGACAATGCCACAGCTTCTTAAAAGGTGTCTTTGCTCATTCCCTAGGGAGCTTTGGGGAATAACTCAGAGAGCCCTCACTGAGGCAAGGCAGCTACATGCTGCCTCCAAATCAGAATTGTAACTAAAGAAACAGGCTGGCTCTGAGCAATGCCAGGAAAAATTCTGTTAAAGAAAGACTGACTGGCACAGAGAACACCAGGACCCTGCACTACCAGACACTTCTGGCAAAATAACAACAAAAAAAACCAAAATGCAAACAAACACACCAGTTATGATCTGTAAAGAATGAAAAGCTGTCTTTTAGCCAGTAGCAAAAATGGTGTGAAATGCTAAAATTCTTGCCAGATGGGATGGCTTGCAGCAGCCCATTAGTAGGTATGTAGCTCTTGTTCTCTCAGGACAATTTACAAGACACGAACAGCTACACCAATTATACATTATTATTATAAAAGTGTTAAATGGAGAGATGTCTAGGTGAAAGATCATACTGAAACACAAAGTATTTCAGGTAAGTATTATAAATGCAAAAAGTTAGGATAACCAAGAAACACTCTAATGCTCTAGAAATGGAGGTAAATTCACACATCTTGTTTTAGTCAGGCAATAGAATGTCCATCAGTGCTTGCAATTAGCTGTCTGCTAGGGAAGCAGTTAATAATTTATTTTTATTAAATGATATGACATTTACATATATGAAGCATAACTTTGCTTAACCTAAACAAGTAGGGTTTCAAGTTGGTCTCCTATGTACGCCTGAATGTATCACTGGCTACCATCACACATCACTGGGTAATATCCTAGAGCTTTAACTATGCGAGAATTTGACTAGATATCCATGTGGCTCTTGTTGGTTTTTAATATGCATAGCTTTAACCATGCACTCCAGCAAGATGCAAAACCCAGGTGCAGTTTTATAGAAAGAGATACACACAAAGACAAAACATCAGGTGGGAATCTCCATCATAAAGACAGATAAGGTTTTAGTTCTCTTCTGTCCTGATGTTTACTGTGCCAACAGCTGTAAAACTCAAGTTTTTCCACAGAATGAAACACAAACTGAAATGGCTGCACAACAAATGCTAGGGTTGGCACTGCCTTGATGAACCATGGGCCATCTCACACTAATCCTGGCAGATGATTCACAAGAAACTGGCTACTCCTTTTGACCAATTAATTTGAGAGCCAGAAAGCTCACTGCATTTCAAAGGGATCTGTCTTAGGGAAAAACAGACTGAAAAAGAAAACCTTCTAGAAGAAAAAAGACCTGGTGATTCTCCTTCCAGGCTACCACCCTACTTACAAAATGTCCTTCCATGCATAAATATGGTTAAACATATACGTGGCAGGGAAGAAGTTAAAAGTTACCTAGGCTGACATGCTCTGTAGTTCTTTGACAGCTTTTTCTCTGCACTGTTTTCTATTGATTAAATAATCTCTATCAGATATGAAGCCCCTTGTTATTGGCACAGCCTATAAATTATTCAGAAGTTATATAAATTCTTATGGTGGGCATGAATTTTTAAACCCTTATTTGGCACTGGGCCAGGAGTTCTGTATTTCCCCCTTGCCTGCAAGAAAATGTGCATGTGTTAGATTTCTGTTTTCTAAAAGACAGTTTTAACTCGACTTTGCATGTTTGAATGGATATTGTATTTGATTGCTGGTTACATTTGGGCATAAACAGGTAGGGGCTTTTGGGGAAAAGAAGTAATGAGAGCTTATGTGCTCTGTACCTTTGATTTATTTGGGATGAAAGGTGTTTTGAGCAGTGCCCTCATGGTGTGTACTCATGGATGCCAAGGCACTGCAGCAGCCATCCTATATGGGCGCATGATATGGAATGGATTTAGCCAGAGGGATCCTCAGCACAGGATGGGCAGAGCTGAGACAACACCCATCAGGTCACTGCTGCAATTCTGTTAGTGACTGCATACTTCAGGGCTTTCTTCTCCAGAGCTAAGTGGCCTTTGCTGTAACAACCAGGGCCAGACACATACAACACTGCTGACCAAAGTCTAAAAGAGAAGTCAGGCATGAGAATGTACTGTGGCTCTGAAGCAACATCTCACAGAATTGCTCATGTCACGGAATTGCTCCACTATATGGGCTTGCTTTTCCCCAAGCCCAGCATCATGGTCTAGATGGTACCCAGGCACACGTCAGGAAGTGAGCAGAGGATACAGCCAGGCTTTTGTGTAGAGCTTATTAAGACTTTATTGCACAGGGTGCATTAATTCCTACCACCAGCTCTGCAGGCCCTGCTTTGTGCCAGGCTGGCATCCCTCTTGTGAGTGGTGGCACCTGTACCTCTTCCCTGGCTTCTGGCCAGCTTCTCGTCTCCAGGCCCACCCTGAACTCCAAACCTCAACAGCACTGGCTGCACTCCCACCACTGACTGTCTTTCTTCTGGCTACACATGCTTGTAATTCCAGACAGTCCTAAAATAAGTCAACAGCAGAAGAAAAGGGGGCCAAAGTAGCTGGTTACAAGTATTTTCCTTAGTTCTAATCAAGGCTCAGGTAGAATGCTATTCTGCCTTCCAATCCTGTTTTATTTTCTTTCCCCATATTCACAGCACCTGACATCCCAGAGCCTCACTCCCAAGGTGCACACTTACCACAAAATTAATTTTCAGTGCTGAGCCTTTGGAGCCACTCAGACTTTCTGAACTTTTCCTCTAAATTTACACAGGTTTCCCTGCAGATGGATTGAATGACAAAGTCTTGGCCTACCACTAACAAGAACCCACAGAACCTTTTTCTCCTCTTTTCTGCATCCTCTGGCATCCCACAATTAGTTTTCAACAAAAATAAACAGAATTACAGGAAGACCCTGCAGGAGAGAACAGGCAGCACAAAGGCCTCTGCAGACAGCACCAGAGCTGGAAGTCCTTGACTCCTGCTGCCACTTGATTCTGTATGAGCCAGAAATGTGAGTTGTGCACAGCCAGGAGGACATTTTAATTTTCTTATCTGGCCCATTGCTTTGCACCTTCACCTCTGAAATCAAGAGGTGGTGTGTTATGTACATTGCAATGAGATTTGGGCACTTGCCCAGTGATAGCATTGTACTGATGAATGATGAGAAAGGCATTTATATTTGAAAAAGGTGCTGAGGAATGCATGGCACACTTCAGAGAACAATTGTCTGGTGTCCACTCCTCCTCTCAAAACAGCTTAAAACTTGCTTAAAATGCTGATCAAACTGGATGACATAGAGATGTAAAATAAATGCTGCTATAAAATTTGAAATCTTAAGTGTGAAGATTTGAAAATCATTGAACATAAATCTACACATATATACACAAATATCCATACGCATCTTGAAATGGAAATTTACAGATATATATATATATATACACACACACAGACATCAATAGAAGGGGAATCAAGAAATAGCAGTATTACAGTCTGAAAGAAAAGGCTATGGAGTGGTCCTAGTATGTATCATTTTTTCTATTTTATTTCCACTCCCCACCAAGCCCCTGACAGCTAAACTAAATAGTTAATCAAATGAGATCAAAACAGATAATGCCACCCCTGTTGGGAGTTCTGCAACAGAACTGTATCAGTCGGCTTTATCCCCTCTGGAGAGGGAAGTTTCATCTCCTGTGGACTGTCTGATGGCCCTTAGCTTGCCATGCTAACAGCTCCTCCAACAGGGGACAACTGCTTTTCTGTGATCTAAGCAAAGCCGAATGTACTGCATGAAACACAGTAAATAAAACTCTGTGTAGGGTCAGCTCAGGAAAGACCTTTTCTATACACGGCACAGAGAAAAGAGGATCATCCCCCAGGTTCACACAGCTCATCTGCAATGCAGAAATCACCAAAGGAGTCTGTCCCTCCAGTGTCTGTTACAGAACACGCCAAAATGTTGTTACTGTCTGTTACTGCCTTGCTCCTTCTCTTAGTACGTGCCCTATCCTGGAAGTGTTCATGGTTGGCTTGGGTGAGGCTCTGAGCAACCTGGTCTAATCAAAGGGTTCTCTGCCCATGGCAGGGGAGGAATTGGATGATGTTTAAGGTCCCTTCCAACCCAACCCATTCTGTGATGATTCTATGATTTGTATTTCTCTAAAATTCCTGACTGTCTGCACTTCCTTAGTCAAACTGACTGTTGCACACACAAGTTTTGGTAGCCCACTGATCATTCCCCATACCAGGCCACTTTGATCTTTAAGAAAGGGGATGAACCCCCATCCTGGCTGTTTTGTCTATTGACATTATGTGATGGGAGAGAGGGAGGCATTGATTGTCTATAGCTATTTCTAAATTATCTATTACTGTGGACTCCTAATCTTGCTTGAAGGCCATCAGTGTGATCACACAACAAATACGAAATAATTAAACAAACTGTCAGTAGTATTGCTCGCTTAGCCAACACAATTATATGTGTCTAAGGCTGTATGTCACTTACAGAGAGCCACAGTGCTGCTGTGTTTTTCTCCCCACACTTAGATGTGTAGTTCACAGTCTTTTTAAATAAGACAACTCAAAATGATGGATAAAGAGATGGAATAATAGATTTCATAGCTATCTCCACCTCTCCAACTAGCTTGGCAAAAAGAACCTTACCAAAATAAACAGGAAAAGACTGCTTGGCTAACACACATATGCTAACAGATTTTTATTATTATTTTTAAAAACTCATTCTCGGTGTTAAATAAACTGTGGAAAAAAGGATTTGATTCATGGTTGCATTAGGAACCTACTCAACCAAAGCCCCTTGTCACAAATTAAATCATAAACTAAAAGTCAAACATGATTTGTGAAATTAACAGTTATCGAGGAAATGTTCCCCAGTGCTGCATTGTGATTAGTCTCTGGCTTCTGAAATACCACCCATCATTCATGAGCTTCTCTGAAACCATGTCACTGCTGCTAGTCCTGGGATGCCATGCATGATGGAAAGGTGCTGCCACAACCAGAGAGCAATCCCTTTCCCGATGCTGGTGAGAACCAGAGGTCACTGTGTCTTATTATTTGGGAAGGTACATGCATACACACTTCTCAGTCCCCATGCACTTCTTTAACACCTCACCCCTCCACAGCCACTCTCTTCCACCTCTCAGATTTATCAAAGGCCACAGCTTTTTCTAATTTTGAACACAGAGGCTTGGCAGAAGCCCTTTCTTTAAAAAAGCCTTTCTTTAATATAGCGACTAATAAAAAATGAAACTTAATTAACAGTCATTGGTTCTTTCAGAGTCAGTGTCTTTCAGCAGAGGGATTCAGTGCCTTTGCAGGGGAATGCAGACAGCTTAATCTTACATGCAGTGGAGCTCCAGCACAAAGCAGATTTAGTGATTGTTGAAGACTAAATGGTCATTGGCAAAGCATGTTTTGGAGCCCAATGTTTTTCAGAAGCCAGGATATCCCAATAGCTTAAAGATATGGGATGCTTTCCTTTTCAAGGTGATTTTCATCCTGAAGATGTTTTCCTTCCAAGAAATGCAGTATTTTTAGAAAAAATAATAGTGTAACCCCATTCCCACTGCTCTGAGCACCAGAAATTTTTCATAGGGAGCAAAATAGCCCCCACGTCTTATGGGGGTAAAGAAGGAAAACTCAGTTTCTGGCTTCACAGGCATTCAGGACAAGAAAAAAGCTTCAGCACCTCTACAGCCCATCCCCTTTTGGCCGTTCTTCTCCATTTATTCTTACACTGTCACCACTGCCACCATCAGCTGTTTACTCTGTTCATGCAAGAGTGTACTTGTGAGTGTATACCTAGGGTTACACAACACAGAAACCAACATCATGAAGAACATTCCCTGTCTTTTAATCAAAATCCCCTTTAACCTGAATACAGAGAAAATGTCCTCTGCATCCATTTTCAGGATTAAAGGAGAACATACTCCCTGTGAAGCCTGATTTCCCTTTGCTGCCCTCTGCACACAGAGCAGGCTGTGTTAGATCTGGACCTCTGTCCTCATCTGCAGCAAACGGGGCTTCATGGAGCCATGACCGTTTATGCCACTGAGGACAGAGAATTCAGCATGCAGGTCTGAAAACATCTGAGCCAGCCTCCACCCAGTGCCTGCACAAGCTCTTTCTGGCAACTGCATTCCACCACGGATGGCAGGCTCTGCCCCAAAGGAGAAGGGGGAATCCAAAGGAAATTACTGCCTGCTCTACTAAGCTAACCCTTAGGCAGAGAGGCCTCGCTTCTCAGAACAGGAATTCATTGCTCCAGTAACAAGACTGGATGAATAGTCCATGAGGGACTGTTACCTCCATTCAACACACTTTCTTTGGATAAACAGTCATTCCCTTCTTGTGTTGAGACACTAAAAAGAGGTCACCGGTGGATGGTGGCTTTTAAAAACTGTTTAATCTTTTTTAACCACTCTCTTCTATGTGTAATAACCTGTTAAAAAGCTGGAAATAACAGAGTTCCCTACTGGGTCACCCTTTTCTATTTGGAGAACATTGATTTTTTTGCTGTTGTGCCAAGATTAATGTGGCCTGTTTGTTTGACAACAGATGCAACATATTTAGTGCCCCAAATCAAGCTAAAGTGATTGTCTGAGGACAACATCCCTCTCTGGCACTGGTAATGATCTGGAGAAAAAAAAAAACCTAAAAAAAAAAACCCAAAAACAAAAAAAAAAAAAA
Organism: Parus major; assembly: GCF_001522545.3. NCBI lineage: Eukaryota > Metazoa > Chordata > Aves > Passeriformes > Paridae > Parus > Parus major. Next base: position 15,870,511 of record NC_031774.1, read on the forward strand.
AAAACTTTGTTACATAACTGTCACTGCAGAACCATCAGGGGATTACAGTGGCCCTTAAAACCAAAATCTGTTGCTGATGGGACAAATTTGAAGCACTTTTAGTGACCATTGAAGGTTTCAACTGGCAAAAACTGTTAGACAAAGGAGATTATCCAAATTATCCACTCTAAGTCTGTTACAGCTTTGATTCAAAATGGTTCCAGATCTTACAGGTACAAACCTTCCTTTTCTCTTGTTATTTTAGAGAAAATATTGTTTTGTCTACTTTCTTCTATTTAAGTAGGAAAAGAAACAGCATTTAGTAAAGGATCACTCCAAGGAAGACACTGAAGTGCTGGAGAATGTCCAGTGAAGGACAATGAAGGGTCTAGGGCACAAGTCCTGTGAGGAGTGGCTGAAGGAGTTGGTATGTTTGGCCTGGAGAAAAGCAGGCTCAGGGGGAATCTTACCACTCTCCACAACTTGCTGAAAGAAGGCTGTATCCAGGTGGGGGTCAGTCTCCTGTCCCAGTTAAAAAGTGACAGGATGAGAGGAAATGGCCATAAATCGCACCAGGGAAGGTCTGGATTGGATATTAGGAGCAAATTCTTCACTGAAAGGGGTGGTCAGGCAGTGAAACAGGCTGTCCAGGGAAGTGGTGGAATCATCGTTCCTGGAAGTGTTCCAAAAACATGCGGATGTGTCCCTTGGGGGCATGATTTAATGGTGAATATGGCAGCAGTAGGTTAATGGTTGGACAATGATAAATTTTCCAACCTTTATGATTCCATTAAAATACAGAGAAGAATGTGAGAAAAGCCAGGGAAATAATGAGTGTTCATTCCTCATCCAAATACCAAATATCACCAGCAGTGGGTGAAAACACACCTGTTCCATTCTTTCAGAAACATTACCAAGTTCCAAAACCCTGATCTCCCTCCCTTCCACCCTCCCTTTCTTCCTCCTTCCCTTCCCCTTCCTCTGGCAAAAGCCAGTAATACCTACAAATATTTTTTATTTTCGTAAACATCATGCAGCTTTAAAACGTGGGGATGTTCTATCAACTTCAGGATGGCTATTTCCCGCTCCACCTGGAAGAAACAAAAAGAAAAAGAGAAGATTAGAAGCTTGGTCTTAGAATACTTTAGGTACTATCACACATTTTCTTCCCATTTATCCGTTTTCCACTCATCTTCATATGCAGAGGATACATAGAATTGTAACAATGTATCTTATTTAGCATGACATAATTTAACAAAAATTCAATTTATTCATCCTCAGAACTCCCTGCCCTGCAGAACAGAAAACCGGCAGAATTTCAAGGTTGAAAGAAAAGTCCCAAATCTACCAAAGAAAATTAGCTGTGGGAGTTTCATGAGCATTCAAGGCCTCACAATCCAAAGCCAATGACATATTCTCAAAGTACAGAAACTCTTAACATGTCATGTAGGGCTCTCCTGACCTCCCACAGCCACAGGTGTGTGGCTGCTCTACGAACTACATATTCAATTAGTGTTAGAAAATCCCCATTCTGAAGAACTTGCCATGTGGGGGAGAAGATATAAAGCAGTGTGATTTTATAGCTTCAGAACTGAGGCACATAAAGGGAAAGAAATATAAGAAATGACATAAGAAGTACAAGGCACAACAAGAAATTAAACCAGATTACTGGAGATGCAGTGTTCAGAGCCTTAAGCGCAAGACTGTGCTTTCCCTCAATTCCCAGTCTGCCCAACTATGGCTACTTCCAAGAGCATGTTTTCAATGCTGAGTTAACAAGTTGTGACTAAGTCCCTGTAATTAGCACAAGCCCTGTTCTCACCCAAAATTCCTATCATGACCACTAAGGGTGTTCATTAGAGATGGAGTCAGTGCAATTCCTCAGCTGTTAGCAAAATTGCTCTGCTGCTTGAAACTACTCTGTAACTGCTGTGATATGACCTAGGCTAAGTCGAAGGGAGTTAATGTAGCACTGTGGAGACTTTGGATATGTGAAATAAACTCTGCAACAAGATGTGGTCTAAGCATTGCACAGTCAGGCATGCCAAATTTCAAGGAATCCACAACGACAGGAAAAAGACCTAAAGAAGCAAACAAGGACAACCAGGTAAGATTTTTTCCAGTCCTTTAAATAACCAATTGTCCCAGAGCTGCTATACTGACAAACAAACCATGAACAAACTACAAAACCATCCCTTAATGCCTCCCTTGGAGGGATCAAATGAGTAATTAGGAACTTGCCCCAGTACACCTTTAGTTCTTGATGTCCTTTAATTTTCTGAGAGAACGTCCTCTGCTAAGCCTCAACACGGACAACTTTACCTGAATGCAAGTAAGATACTCTGCAGGAAATTAGAAATTGGTAGTTTGCAGCACTGTGCAGGGGAGGATTTCCCAGCATGTTGGTTATCACCCCAGATCTCTCTTCCTCTACAGCACCACATAAAAACAGCAAAAGCAACTTTTGCACTACATCATCCTTAGCCTTCCTCACATACCAGGATGGAAGAAAGTATATTTGTACATCTGCCAATCTCAGTCTTTCAAAGACACTTATTCCTCTCTCCAGAGTCAAAAGTCATCTGAGAGATTCCACTTCCACACTTGGGAACTCTGAAAATAGCTCCTTCAGAGAAGCGGGGAATGCATTTAAACATGTATGTACGCAGTTCAGCACTGCCAGCACTGCTAGGAATTCAGTGATACAAGTGCTTGATGGTGACAACTCTGTGGGTGTTAACTTACTCATGACCAGCACTCTGATGAAAGCTACTTATACAAACAGGAAACAAAAGCTGGGTAGATTTCAACTGTTCAGCTATTTCACCACAGATCCAGGGGGTAGCTAGTTTGTTCCATTCTTGCCTCCTCTTCAAGACCTGTTACTCTTCTTTCTTACAAGATATGCACTGATACTTGCAGAGAGCTTGTTAAGCCCTATAATTGATAAAAGTTGGATTTGCTTCAAAAATTAGGAAAAACAAAACAGAAGAAGCACCCACTCTCACAACACTCTCCCAATAGTACTGAGATTCACCATAAGCAACATGTACTGCAGCTGCTCAGAGACTGCAACTCCAATGAAGGTCCTTTTGGATGGGGAAGAACAGGTATTTCATGGGGAATGTGACCAGTGTATTAGCTATGGCAAGGATAATCCAACCCCAGCCTATGAAAACTAAAACTCCCTGCAGCTGGGCTGTATAACTGCATTGGTGATTCCTTCAGAGAAACCTCCTGGCTGGTTCAGTGGCAATGTAAATTCAGATCAAGTGATGATGGATGGCAGCATCCAGTCAGGGTTCTGCTTGGTTACTGTCCTAAAATATGAGAAGTGGCAGTGACTACCACTTGGAGGAGGGAATTCAGCTACAGCACTGAGAGGCCTATGTTTGGTAACAGAAAATCACAATAGAAAGACAGTATCTACTTATCACCTACAGTTTTATTTTAGGAACCAACTGAAAAGACTTAACCCAAGTTTGCTTTTCTTCCATCACAAGTGTAAGAGTGTAGAAGGTTCTATTTTTAAATTCCTGGGAACTAAATCTAAGAGGAAATACAGTTTTGGAGGTCTCATTTTCAAGCCAGGTATGTAGAGAGCATCTGTCTTGATGTGCCTGGCAGCATTTGACTGCAGTGTGTTCAGTTCAGTGGTGTGTTGTCTGCGCCAGTCAGCTTTCCACAGTCTGCTACCTCTTCTATCTGTAAACCAAGGACAAAACTCATCTACTCATCTCAAGTAAGGCTTTCAAGTAATGCCCTTCAGTGAAAGGGCATTTATAAAGGAAAAATGTCATTACTGTACTTCTTGTAGTCCAGGATTTTGCCTCATGTAGAGGCACAAGACACTAGTGGTTGTATTATTTTAGGATCTAGAGATTCCCAGTTCTATAAACAGCAATCTGATAAAGCTCATCCTCAAAAAATCTTACAGCAGTATCCTGCCTCTTTTTCCTTTTAAAGCAAAACAAGAGTTCAGAGAAATATGCAACAGATCACCTCAGAATTACTACTACAGTCAGTACTAATGGGTGACTCCCCTGGATCCTGTTAATTTTTTATATCCCTGCAAAGAAGTCAGTAATTGATACGGGTTGGACACAGACTGGAGATCTCAATAGCGATGTCACTGATGCACGGCTCAGGAGGACCTAGCAGCCATCATGTCACAAGGAAAGGAGAGGTATCTGAACTCAGTGGCAAAATGAGAGGCCTGAAATAGCATGCAGCTTTGCCTTCTTCCCCAGAGCTTTGCCAGCCCCCGGCCTGTCTTTTTTGCACAGCCCTGTGTTTGCAAGCCATGGAATGCTGTCCAGCTCTGAGCTGGCAAGGACGGGAGAGAGGAGAAACCCTGCAGGGGTGTTTGCTTTAATGCACATGCAATTATCAGAAAGCAGGGCAAGCTCAGAATAGCTTGTCTACGGAGGCTCAGAGCCTGTGATAAACAGGAAGCATGGAGAAACATTCGCCTAATGAGAAAGGAATAAAAGAGAAATAATAAAAATAAAATAAATAAATAAATAAAATAAATAAATAAATAAATAAATAAATAAATAAAAGAGAAAGGAATAAAGCAAAGCTTTTCTGTTGCATGAACACTGGGTCACATCACAGGATCCCAACTACAGCCAGGGTTGCCCCATGCCATGGTGGGCCACTGACTGTGCCTTGAAACTGGGAGAAAAAGCTGTTAAAGGCTGTGCAGGGCAAAAGGAGACACACTGGAAACATGTAGCTGTGCAGGTGCCATGCAGGTGCCAATTAGAGGTTCTAAAAATCTGTGCAGGAGGTTGATTTGACAGGATGCTCCAGTGATTCAGCTAATGACAAAGTGCAAGACGGGGGCACAACGCGACCCTTAGAGGAATCATGCAGTACTTTACGTCCCTCTCCTCCATCTCTTCTTCACTGTCATTCTCCCCCAGAGGAAATCACATCTCTCTGCTTTAAGCCCATCTTGTCAGAAAATTTGCACTGGCAACAAGTGCTCTGCTCTCTTGCCTTTTGAGTCAGGCACACAGGGTGTTCATTCACTTCGAAGGCAAGGAGGGCAGGTCAGGGGAGCCTGATAGTTTGTCTCATTGAAGAAGGAAGTTTCCTTTTCTCTTGCATTCATTAGGTCAGTAACTATTGGGTCACTCATGACCCATCTGCTCCTTGAAAAATGAAGGCTCACATCTCTCTGATATTGCCAGGCTGTATTTTATCTACCAAACCTATGCAAGCACTATGCAAAAACCATTCCTAGCAGCTTCTCAAAGTACACTTTCATGCAAAGAGCTGGGGGACAGCAGTTGACATTTCTCCTTGGAAGCTTTGAAGCTCACCAGCAGCACACCAGAAAGCCCTCTCTTTCTCCATTAGAATAAGTAGCTCCCATATGGCTCAAAACACTGGATTGAGAAGGAATTCCAGAGCTGCAGAAATGGTGAAGGGCAGCAAAGCCCTGCAGGATGCACACTTGTTACGCCGTTTTCCCTACTCACAGAGCAAAATGGTGCAGGGAGAGAAGGCGTGGTAGGTTTTCTTGTGAAAATCAAGCTCTCTCTAATGTTGACCCTACTTTGAGGTAAGTAATCAAATACTTTTCAGAACTCATGCCTGTCCCTCAGTTATGAGAAACTCATCCAGGACACGACCTTTTCGGAATTCAGAATTCTCTATGCTCAGAATGAACTTCAAAGGATGCAGAGATTTGGCTGCTTATCCAACTCCTCAGGCTAGAACTCAGGTTGGAAACCTTGTACCAGAGCACCTACTTTCTCCAATGTCTGGCCTGCTGTGCAGTAATTTGCATTTCCATGATGAGGGCACAGAAAGCAGAGTAAATCACCCTGGTATTTCACCGAGTTGAAGTGGCAAAACCAAAGGCATCTTATAGGAAGAAACTAATATTAGGTTCTCTGAAAATCTGTGTTCCTGCCATAGCAGAAATATCACAGCAAAATACCTGGGGTTTTGTTAATTTGGTACTTATGCTTTCATGTTATGTGGGACTGAGAGTTAAAAATGGTGAAAATGCCTGGCTTTGGTGAAGACTGTATAGGTCACTTGTTCACTCTTGCCCATAATGACAGAAATAGGCTACTCCTGAGATCAGAAGAAAACAGCATTAAAGCAGAAATGGCTTTATACAACAAGTAACTGCAGGCCCATTATGCCCTGTAGGGTCATCACTGCTGTGATGGGACATCGCTCCTCCAAACAGATTAAGCTATTACCAGATCTAAGCAATACCAAAACATCTAATGCATTATATCAGTTGCATCCACAATTTCTATGGGAGCATAAATAGAGTTGAAATGGAAAAAAATATCAGGGTTTAAATGATTAAAGTATCTTCCTCTGCAGCTCTGAATTTGGCTGATTTTTTGCTCAAAATTACCTTTCATTACCTTTATCCAAAACTTATTCAGTAGTCTATTATGAATGCAAATGGAGAACCATGAAAGTTGTGCATTTGTGGGGAGTATTTCTTGCTGCTGCTATGGCCATTAACCTCACATTTCTGAATACTGTGAGCCAGATTCAAAATGTATTGAAGTCAACAAAAGACATCAATTGACTTAAGTGGGATTTGAATCAGACCTTCTAATGATCATTAAGTGGTATCTGGAAGAAATCTTGTATTAAACAATTTTGATGAATTAAATGTTTTAACATGAATTCGGGTTTTCTGTTAAGTACCAGTAATTAAAAAAAGATTTTACAAAAAGTAGATAAATGAGGAGAAAAACTAGACTTAGATCTCCATAGAATCAGACAGCTAGACAATGCTTTACAAAATACTTACAACAAACAGACAGAATTACTGGAAAGCTGAGCGATTCTTCATTTTACTGAGGGCTCTATTGTGGGCTCATTCTACCACAATTTCTGTTTGCATGTCTGCTTCTCAAAGCTATTTCTCCATAAATGAAAATGAAAATAGGTATGTGTGAGAAGCAAGATGCATATTCGATTTTAAAATTTTCATGTGCAGACTTCTATAACATGAAGCTTGAGAAGGAAAATTTACTTTCCACAAACTAGTACTATATCAAAATGTCAGTTTCTGCTTGTTTATCTCCATAAACCCTTCAAAACTGCAGCTCTTAAACTCCACTGAATTTCAAAATCTAGCATGAAGTTTGAGAGTATGAACTTGACTGGATGGATACTGTGTTAATTTTCATGGAAATCCTTTCTGCTGTTGCCAAAGCAGCTCCACAACAGGATTCATGACCTGGCCTGACACATGGATTCCAGGGTCTTGAAGGGACAGATCCTGCAGGTTATCCAGCCATGGAAAATCCTACCCAGGAACGTCACAGTTTAACTCTGTAGTTAACACCTGCTGTGTTCCTCAGGGCTCTGCCATCAGCTCCTGAGTAAATATGGCACTTTGACTTATCTGCAGCGTATGCTGCTTTAAGAAGCATCAGGGTTTCATGCAAGAGACACTGATGGGAGCTGACAAGGAGTGGATTTATTCATTCAGCACTTGAGATGATCTGCTGCCCGGTGGTACACAGCTAACGAGTGACTGACACACAAGTCTCTGCCAGCAGTCAGCAGAATAGGCCCCTTTCACTGGAAGGCAAATAGCCTCCCTGTGCCTCCTGTCACCTTCAGTGAGTGCCACATCCTGGCTGCCACTGCCAAGTAGTGCAGGACACAAACCTGCAGTCACTCTACAAGAGAAATAACTTGATCTTTGACTTGCCTTTCTTTTTCCCTCCTTATCCTGGGTTTTAATGTTAATGTACGCAGTGCTTTCTATAACTCATGTGCATCCAGCCTGGTATTTATGAGAGGCCCAGCACCCCCACACAGCAGCCATAGCCAAGTCTGTGTGAACACTGGTAACCACTGCTCCAAACAGCACACTCAGTCCCTGCCGTGTCCGCAGCCCTCCTTCCACACCACATCCACAGTGTTCACCCCAAATGGAGAGCTGTAGGTCTAGTCCACCCTAGCAAGGCACAGAATCAAAGAATCACAGAATAACCTGAGTTGGAACAGACCCACAAGGATCATTAAGTCCAACTCCTGGCCCTGCACAGGACACCCCAAGAGTCACACCATGTCTCTGAGAGTATTGTCCACATGCTTCTTGAATTCTGTCAGACTGGTGCTGTGACCATTTCCCTGGGCAGCCTGTATACAAATGTATGCTGGGCTCATTTCAGGGGTGTATATGACCCTGTGCAGGAAAGGAGTGCAATTCATAACTAATTTCCCCCAGTAGAAGTTACTTCTTCTGAAGAGAGAAAGTATAACCCTGAACATTTAATGCCTTGTGGGCTGCTGTGCTAAGCTACAGAAAAAGTCACTCCACACAGAGAAATAAGCTGTGAAATTAAGGGGTACGGAGAGTTCAGCTTCAAATAATACAGGTGCAGAACTTCTTGTATTATATGAGACATCACAGATTTAGTATGGGCAACACCAAAGGTAACACTGGAATGCTGGACCCAAAGAGTGTGTGGAGAATGCAGAAGATGCTGAATCTTATTAAGGAAATATGGACAAGCACAAAGGAGTCAGTATAGCACAGCGCAGCAAAATGTTCTGCCAAAAATATAGTGTGGAGCTTCTGAGAGCATTGGTTGGGGATATGATAAGGCAGAGGGGTTCCCAAGAGCAAATAGGAATGGGACTGAGACAGTGAAGTGATGCTGACTGCACCATAGACGAGATCCTTGAGGGAGTCCACCATCAATAGGAAGAGAAATTTAAAAGCACAGCTTTGGAAAAGCTTCAAAGGATGACTACTCTACCATTTCCTATGTGCCTCAGCTAGCTTCTTTCTCCCCCTTCCTTTTTTCTCCATTAGTCACATTGGCCCCGTTTAGCTCTTTGGCATTGTCTTACACAAATGTCCTTTACATTTTCTGTAATACTCTTCCAGAAACAATCAATGGGATTGCTGCTATTCCCTTCTCTACATCTTTCCTTAATAGAAATCTCTGGTTCCCTAAGAAGAAATAAGGCAGGTAATAAATGCTTCAGGAGAGGGCAGAACAGCTGGAGCTCTGCAGAGATTGGAGGCAGAATGCAGACTCTATTCCTGTCTTGCTCTTCTCCACAACAAGCTTAACAACATCATTGATTTCAAAGAGTGGAAAACAGGTAATACGATTTTTGTTATTCTGCTATATTCTTCTGTCATTCACTTTTGGTTGCCCCTTACCTCTTTATATAGATATTTGTATGTATTTGTCAATTAGGATCTCGTTTCAGCTGAACTAATAAACTTAGTGAGATAATAACAGCTGATGTCTAGAAGGGATTCTTCAGCCCAGTAGTCCCTCACAGCTGGCAGTGACAGAAGCAGAGTCTGAAGCAACCCACAGCTCACCCCTTTGTTTCCAAAATAAGGTGTTGAAGCACAACTGCATCCCCCAGAGGGACACTATCCCAGACAAAGAGCAGCATGGACCTCACTCAGGAACTGAGAAAAGGCCAAGGGCAACACTTTCACGGAGTTCATGTTTGCACTTCACTTTGCAATAGAGAGGGAGCCTTGAGGGGAGGCCTGGCAGCTGCAGGCAGAGGCATCAACAGCTGACTTCCTGCCAAACTGTAGAGCCAGTGTCTGGCTGCTCAGGGAGGCCAAGCAACCTCCAGCCCAGTTCTTCTGCCCCAGCAGCTGCCAATGGTTTCTATCACCCTGCAGCAGAAATAGCAGCTCCCACCTCACGTGCACCAGCTCTATGTTAATACTTCCATGTCCATTCCATCTTAGGGACACTGATCCCAAGAATCCTTGTTCTTATCTATGATAAGAAATCAGTCTGCTTTGTCCATAGCTCTGCCCCCAGTGTGCCTCTCTAGTGACATGACCATATCTGTGTATCCCTGTAATGACACAAAACAGCGCTTCAGTTCCAGCCATCCCTGCCCACTGATCTGGATGTGGGATTATAACTTTTTCATGGAGACCCACCTCAACCACAAGCATGTTTTTTCATATCTTGCAAAACATGGGAAATCAGCAGTAACCACTTAATGTCCATGGGCTACCTGCTTGGATGTAACCAAGAGCAGATGAGCTTAAAGCCTGTTCTCTCAGCTCTGCTGACTCACACAACAAAATTAGTGGTCTCAGCCTCAGCTCCAGGTCAGGATTAAGCTACTGGTGGACAGTTGGCTGTCATAAAACTTTCCCCTCCCTCAGCTACTGCACCTCAGTTTAGAGAAAAGGCACAAGCTTTCAAGATGATGCTAACCCTGACAGAACAGCTTTGTCCGTGGTGCCTGTCACTTCTTCCATCACATCAAGGATACAGCAAACACAGCAGCACTGTCTGGGAGTTTTCCACTGGGGTTTAATCTTCAAAAGAATGACTAATAAGGCAGGAATTGAAGTACAAAGCAAGAGGCAGAAAGAGAGAGGAGGAAATAAAATTGCCTATTTTGCCTCAGTCTTGAGGCAGCCTGTGCTCCCTCCCTGCCTCTCCAGGTTCAGCCTGCAACAGAAGACATTACAGCAAGACTTGTACTCCCCTCAGTGAAGACAACATCTTCCTCTGTTTTGTACAAGCAACAGAAGCTGCAGAAAATTAGTCCATTGCTGCCATCAGCAACCAGGATCTCTCACAGCTGGGAGTTAAGAGATCAAAGACAGCAACGAAGGAACATTTTGTTTCTCAGTTATTTTATCTCTGCTCCTCTCATATCCTCCTCATCACACACCAGTCCCTTATTGCTGGAGGTGCTGATGACATCTTGCAGACTATCAACATCAATATCAGGATCAAGAAGCCTCTTGGCAAGCAAGGTTTACAAACAATTGTAAAGATAGTTTCTCGAGCATCTCAAAACAAGTGATGGGGATAAGCTAAGTCATTCCTTCTCCTCATTGTCTGAACCTACTTAGGAAACAAGAGCTCAAGACACCTCTGGCCATATCCAGCATATGCTCTGGTGCTGAACACAGTAATTTTTCATATCTTCATTCTGTTTTCCAATACATTATTCAGTCAGGACAGGCTTTCAGAAGTACTTGGCATTTGCCTATCTCCTTATCTCAAAGTCTGTGGGATTCTTACTACTAATTGCGACCAGAGACATCCAGTAATTATTGGCAAATTCCATTTTTAACTTCTAGGTCTCAAGAGATGGGTCTTGTAACATGAGGCCTGACTTTCTATTTATGAATCTGCGCCTCAGACATTACTTCTCAGATCCTGCAGTATTTCAGAACCATTCTGGGTTCTGATGGTGAATTCTTCAGCTTCACCATACTAAGCCATAACCAAGCATATTCCCTACCCTAAAACAGGTCCTCTTTTCCACATAGTGACAATCACTTCTGCAGTATGGTCCTGAGTTACCTTTGTCACTCCAAAACAACCTATATTGTTATGACAAGTCTTGTACTGCAGTGCAGATGCACCCACCAACACAGCATTATTGCACAGAGATCAGGGAGAGCAATGAAATTGAGGCATTTTAAATTTGAGGAGGTGGTATTTTTATTATTTCTGAACAAGTTGTGGTTGTGCATCTTCAAAATAGTCATCTTAGGTGCCATTATTTGAGTCTTTTCCCATTCCTTTGTATCTGTCCTATGTATCACATCTAACACAGAATTCACAGCAATTTGGCTTTTGATGAAGAGCAAAGATAGGAGGCAACACTTTGGTACATCAGGCGAAAAAGCATCACTAAAGAAAGTGCTAATGACTCAAAAATTACATAGCTAGAGCAACAGGAAAGTTCCAACGTTTAGCAAATTAGCTTAATTCTCTGAAGACAACAGACTTGGATGGAGATGCATATTCCAGTTATTCCTGAAAGTGGCAGAGAATGCATTCCAAAAAAAGATAAGAATTTGAAAACTGGGGTTCACTTAAATCATACCACCTTAGGCCTGTACACCTTGGGATGATCTGGCACATATACATGCATCCTGCTTTTACAATCTAATTCAAACTCCCTTGCACCTGCCAAGTACTTAAGAAAACACTTATATGTGCAGATTGAAAATGCTCGCAAACAATTTGCTGAGAAGATGGCCGGCTAAATTTGAAACCAGCAATATTTGAAATGGACAGCTTTGGTAGATGTAACCCCCTCAACTTCCTCCCACCCCAACTTTTCAGTGTTTTCTTGAAGAGATTACATTAATCAGTCAGCTGAACCTTGTTCCCAGATGTCTGGAGTATGTGAACAACAACCTATGAATCAGAGAGTTTTCCAGTACTCAGCATTATGGTCACAACAGAGTTTGGGAATGAAAAGGCAAAGGATGCTGTTCATGTCATCCTCTCTCTACAGAAAGGAAAAGCAATTACCTCTCTTTATAGGAGACATAATTAGCTCCCTTCTTTCCCATGGAGAAAGCCTTCTCCCCAAGCTTATACTGCCTCCCACACAAACACAGGACAGACAAAAAAGCAACCAGAATCCTGCTGAGGTGGATGCCATGCTGAGGAAACCCAGCAGTAACCTCAGATATGTGAAAACACTGCCTGTGTTGTGAGGTTCATGTGCTGAATCCTGGCTTATGCAAAGGTATTTGTGAAGAAAGTAGCACAGAGATGCTCTCCTTGCACAGAACTCAGAGTATCAGCAGTTGGTAAGGAATTGTGGTGATTTTAGGAGGCCATCCCTCTTCTCTGCAGAGGTCTACATAACCATTAAGCAGAGTTTTTCCCTTCCATGGTAACAATCTTACTCCATCCAAATCTGAGGGTTATCCACAGTTTCGTCCTGTCCTTTGGTATTATTCTGCTGCCCACATGTTCCTGTATTTAGAGTAGGGCAATCTTATACGTCCAAAATGGGAGCCTGTTCTTTATTTTAGAGTGCATTCCTTATGCTACCACAGAAACCACATAAAAACAACCCCATTCTGTGAAATCCTAGAGACTGTGAGAACCCTTTTTTTTGACTATTCCTCCTCTGGTTTTGCATTCTTATTCTTGCTAACGTTTCCAAATTGTTAACCACTTTTTTCCTAAGGCAAGAGTGATTTTCCTGGCAATTTTCCACATATTTTCCATGTTCCCTCCAGGATGGCTGGGGACTTGGAACTTGTAAAAAGTGTTTTACTTCCATTTCAAGAAAGTGTTTGAAGTGCATGCTTAGTCTACACCATGGCTTTATAGCAATAAAAGCAATAAAAGACAGAGAAGTGATGAAAGAAAGGGAGAAAAAAAATCACCTTGCAAGTTCTAGCAAACCTGTAGGAGAGTAACACATTTGGTTTGAAATGGTGGCCAATGTGAATGTTTTTGGTGGCCAACCAGGAAGTGGAGATAGCCTTTACTTCTGATCTATTAAACATGCATTTTGTAAAGCTACTTTTTTTTGATGAGATTCCTTTGGACATGTCTTCAGTTACTGTCATCCCTCCTCCTTCTATAGGAACAGTGACCTGTTTGAGAAACCTGAGATGTCTCCACAGGGTATAATTTAGCACTCTCCAGGCTTGCCAAGATCCCTGGAGCTCTCTTGTGTCTCTCTGATCCCTTATCTTGCTCATGATCTGCAAATGATCAGTCAAGTAAAGCTCACAGGAGAGGAGGCTGCTGCCTACCTACTGAAGGACTAAGTTTGTCAGTTCTACCTTCAAACAAATGAGCAAAGCTTCAACTACAGAAAAATACAGAAAGCTCTGATACAGTCTTATTAAGGAAATATGAAGCAGTTCTCTACATCTGAAATTAGCAAAAGAGGAAAAAATCACACAGCCCTCCCTTAGAAGTGTTCTGAATATTTTCAAATATGGCAATGTTCATTGGAGAGACAAAGAAAATGTGTAGTAGGTAGCTGCGTCCTCTCTTTGATTGTAACTGTAATGGCTCTTCCTCATGCTTTTCCATGACAAGTTTGGATTTTCTCCAGGACTCCATATGGGATTCAGTACTTCCAATCGGCTCTTTAACATGATCACTCTGATGGTGGTCTCCTTCAGACCTGAGGAGACACCTGAACACCCAGTTTGTAGCAAGTTTCCTTCTGGGGGAAGGGTCTGATGTTACAGGAGAACCCAGGACCTCAGAGGTGACACAGGACTGCAAGAAACTAGAGAGAGTTTACATGAATGAATGAGTTTGAATTTCAAATGTAGGCCAGAAGCAGCCCCTGCCCAGCCTAATTATTTCTCCCTCACACTGTTTATTCAACCAAAAGGATTTTCAGATGACCTAAGGGGATTGCCTTCATGGGTGAGTGTGCATTTTACCAGAAGTCCTATTTGGCAGAATGACTTTTATTGTAAGCATTTTGGTTCTGTTGCTCCCGCCATGTGCTGCTTTTCTTGGCCTTCTGGCTGTCCCCAAATCCTGTGTGAACTTCCCTTTCCACAGCACACCAGGGATCCAGCAGATGCACAAACTACATAGTTAAACAATCACTTTATGCCTCAAGCACTGCCAAACAGTTTCTTGTGCAGCTTAGGAGGGCATATACAGCTGCTCTGCTACAGAAAACCAGGGTGCCCTTCTAGAAGCACCTTCATTTTCATTGAAATGGCACCTGCATTTTACAGGAGTGATCCTGAATCAGCAAAACTAATTTGGCAAGGGGTTAAAATAGGAATTGTATTTTATTTTTAACCGAGGTTGGAGAATTTCCTTCTTTCCTTTTTCCCTTCCCCTTATGACACCTCTTTAAATAGAGTTGCATTCCCCAGCCCCAAACCCACCTAATGCCAAGGAATCAAGTTATGTTTCTTGAGTCCTTTGTTCACCTAAACAGTATGGGGGCGTGAGATAAGTCCTTGTTGAAGCCACCAACTATTAAAACATCAGCACCACGAGGAACAGCTGCCTTCTGTGCAGTCAGCTCTGCAAGCTGCTCCCAGTCCTCTCTGTGCTGTATTGGAGCAGCCAGCTCTCCCTGGGGCATCCCCACAGCCAGCTCTGCAACGGGCCTTGAGCTGCTCTCCTCACACCCAGCCTGCCTGCTCATTAATCATTTGGGATCATTTTGGGATCTGACTGCTTCTGTCACAGCTGCAGACACCTAAAGACTGAGGATGTTGTCTCCTCCCTGCCACACAGAGCTGTTCTCCCTTCCCCAACTGCTTCTAAAGAGAAACAACCCCCCCACTTTTTGTTGTTGTTGTTGTTTGTGAGGGGGGTTTTTGTTTGTTTTTTGTTTTTTGGGGGGTTTTTTTGTGCTGCAACAGAAGAAGCAGAGGACCTTAGAAGCACCAAAAAGAGTTGTACTGCACTCCTCCCAGGCTGTGCCTGGCTCTGGGTTATACTGACATCCCAACAGTGTCAGGGCATTAAAACGTATGCCTGGAAGAAACCTCCCACACAAAAGGCCACTGTAATTCCTGCACAGGGGCACTAAAGACTCTGCCAGTTTCCTATCCAGGTATGTCAGGGACACATGTAAATACCAGCTGCTGGATGAAACCCAACTGCTGTGCCCCATCAGTCCCTGGAGTGTAAAATCAAGGTAATCAAAACAAAGTCAGAGCTTTTGTGTGGCTCTGAGACAGGTGACTTTACTGCCTTCAATGCAGCAGAGACTTGAGAAAGCTGGCTGTGCCCCTCAAGCTACTGACAAATGTAACTGCTTGGCAAAATGCACTATGCAATAGTGAAAGGGAAGTCCTCTTACAGTAATAGCTTTTCCAAACCAGAGATCAGTCACCAGCCAGAACAGGACCACCAAGCATTTCCAAAATGTAAGGCACAATCCCATTTTTCAACTTACCAACAGAAAAACGAGAGAGCTGCACAAGACCTGAAGCGCTGGTGCAAAGCAGATGCAGCGATGTCAGAGCTTCTATTCCCTCTGCAGCACTGGCTGAGCACAAACAACAAACAACCCCTTCACTGTCACAGATGACCCCTTACAATGTGGTTATTTTGTCCTGCAGGACAAATAGCAGGAATCCAGAGAGAAATTAAGAAAAAGAAGCACTTTCCACAGACCCCCAGGGCAGCTTTGATGCACTTGGCCAGTACAACAGTTCCACTTAAACACAGTGGTTTAATCCAGAGAGAGGATTTAACATTTCTTTGATGGTGACTTCCACCTGAATCCCTTTCTTTCCCTTCAGTGACACCCCTCTCCACCGCCTGCTCCCTCACAGCCCTCAATAGCTCTGGGAGTGGCCAGGTGCAAGGCAGTGTATTCTAGTCTATTCAGGGATGATTGCCATCCTTTTTGCATTTTGCTCTTTTGTCCTTTCCAAGCAAATAAACTCTGGGACCTTGGAACAAGCCGTCACTTCAGAGCAGTGTCACTATCACATGGACAGCAGCCCCAGGACCAGCAGGACACATGTGAGCAGCGGGCTGTGTTAGGAAGCATCAGCACTGAACACCTCACTGGGGGCTGCTGTCAGTCACTGCAAAGAATCATTGAGAAACACTAAAAGGTTTTCTGTAATACTTCTTACAGTTAGTATTTGCTTCCTTGCTGGGAATTCAAGTGCTGTCAGTGGAAACTTCACCAGATGCCGACAAATTCCCCCATCAGGAATGCCCCTGAGGAAGGATGTTTCCCCTGTGGCTGCTCTCCTGCAGGAGGCAGCAACAAGTAATGCCCACGGTTTCAAAAGGTCCAGTAATGTTGGGTTCTCTGCACTGAAGTACCCTGGGGTCAGATTTTCAGCTGCTGAACTACCCACAGTTAAGATATTAAGAAGAATCCCCTTTCCAGTGAGAGACAATATAAAAATTAGATTTCCAAGTTTTTCAGACATGGCAGTGGACTGTTCTAATGAAAATCTGGTCTAAGAATGGAAGCTGAGCCCCTCTGAAAAGTCTATGCCTATGCCTAAATTTTGGAGGTGATAAAAGGCTGCTGAAGGTAGCTACTAAAGGTAGGAGGAGTCAGTCTCATTATAGCAAATGTTTGCTACACACTCCTCCAGAAAAGAACTCCAAATACAGGACAAATCTATACTGTTTAGCAAAAATACACATCTAAAGCAGAGGGAACACTAAAATGAAAGAAGTGCAATACCTTCTATTGCATAAATATACATAGTTCCAAACTTGAATTCAAATGACATATGCATCCAAACCCACCTCTGGCGTAACTCCAAACAAAATCATAACAACCTAAACCCTGGAGGTGTCATGGGGTGGGGTTAAAGTTGGAATGATTATCTGCAATGATATCCAAAGGAAGCCATAAAGCTGTCTAAGTCTCTCCTAACTTAGTCTGGATTAACTGGGTCTGGTAAGACTTTGGTAAATGCTATCATCAATATCAGCTTGCTCTGACAGGATGTATAAGGGAGGCTGTGAGGCTGAGGTGCTGATTTGTGATTCAGAGTCTAGCTTCACTTTCTGATTTTCTTAATAGCTTCTTTTGCTCTGCATGGGCTACTTAATCTATCTGTGTCATAGTTCAGTATCCAGAGAATGCAGACACTAAGATATTGGATTTTACCCACATTTTCCTGCCTTTTTTACATGCATTGCCTGTTTAGATAGAAATACTTCAGGTCAGAGGTGGTCCCTTGTTCTGTCTTTAAGCACAGCTATGGTGTCTGGTATGCCAGGACACATGCTAAGACACACCCTCTGACAAATGAAGAAATGACATTTCAAATGTCACCACTAACTCAACTTAGAGCCTGCAGAGAACAAAGCAGTGGGGGGTAAAGTCTGCAATATGTCATATGGAGCAAAATACAAGTTCAAAGCAAGCTGCCACGGCTGAGCACCTGATTGTGGGTGGTGCTGGGGCTCCCCTCTACAGCCCTGGCTCCATGCACAGCATCAGGAGCCAGCAAGTAATTCAGATGTCCTCATGTAAGTCAGGAGGAAGCAGAGGCACTGCACACCCTCCAAGCACAGGAAAATACAATGCCTCGTAAGCTGGGAGGGAGGGCAGACGGCATTACAGGTGGACTAGAAATAACAGAGCAAGCTTCATGCTGAAAAGCAGGGAATCTTTGTCATGACAACAGAGAGAGCTGTTAAACTATACAACATGCGCAGGGAATGTAAAGACAGGCAGGACGCTGGCAGCACTGCAGCAGTGAATGATGGTTTATTTTTAATAACAGTTTCTGAAACAGGAGCTGGTGATGTTGTTTGTTTGTCACTTTTTATTTCATCCAATTCTCCAGATGGATACTAGATCCTTTTGCAAGATATTTTTTTTATTTATTATGGTTTCTCCTTGAAGCAGAGACTGAAAATGCCGTGATAAGTAGACTGAAAGGTTCACTTAGTTTCAGCTGCAGTTTCCCTAAGTGCTTCTGTGTCCCCCGCTGAACTGCTGTTTTGTAATGCAGTGGAGGTAGAGCACGCTTTGGGGATATTCCACAGCTCTCCTCTTGCCTCCACCACACCACAAAAGAACCATTTTTCCTCTCTCCTCCCTTCACCCTTCCTTTCCTGTAAGGGGACATGAGTAACCAAGAAAGAAAGGTGTACCATCACCTTCCTTGGGCCTTTTTCCCACCAACTACAAATGCAAAAAATCTCCAAATCTAAAGCATTAACTAAGCAGTTTCATGCTTCGCCCCTGCCCCATGTCCTTCAAGGTGTATGAACACAGCTTGCTGCAGACCAACAAGCCACACAGCAAATGCTCCACATTGGGGACTAAAGCTGAGGGACCAGAGGATCCAGAGCTGCAGCTCAGTGGTCTGAGGAACAAGCTCTGCCACTTTGTCTCCCTTAATAATGGGCAGTGAGCATAGAGGGCAAGCGTGACTAGGTGGGAGAAAGCAGGCTATCCAGGGAATCGTGCAACGCAACTGCTGGGCTTCGCAGTCTGTAATAGGGGTGAGTCAGACTCTGAACTGCTGTGCTGCTATCTTACTTACAGTAGATGCTAATTCAGCTGGTCAGGTAGAGTGTGCTTTTAGGAGGCTAATATGAGCAAGCATATTGAGGCTCTGGGACTTTTCCAGGCTTCATAGCTGTTCTGCCTATCCTAAAGGCAAATGCACTTGTGAAACGCAAATGCACAGCAGGATCTGGGATACCAGCCTCCTTTGGAGTTTTCTGGGATATTGTCTAACACAAGACTTCGAGCTGTTTGGCAGATTAATGGGCCAGTTTATTCTTTTGTGGTGTTTTCAGAGGCAGCTGGAGGCACTGTGGTGTGGAAGGTCTCTGTTTCAAGCAGGCACCTTCCATCTGCTTCATAAAAACAAAGGTGGAAACTTTTAAAAGACCGATTTCAAAAGAGGGAACCCATGTGACAGAATGTCACTGCTCCCTACTCTGGTTCTTTAGCACCCAGTAGGATTTCCTTCAAAAGACTCAGTGTCCAACCAAAAGCCTACTCCAGTTAACTCAAAAGAGACTCACTCACACTGGAGGGCACTGGATCAGAACCTATGAGGCTCTTGGACTCAAACTGCCACACCTGCAAACCCTTAGCTGGTCTTCCTATGTGGACAGGAGCTGAAGGGGTAGTAAAGAGGGATGAGACTCAGTGCCTGCCCTTTCCTGAAGAGACAGTCACTGCACAGCAGCAGTAAGACAGTCCTCTGGGTGCTGCTGCATGAGGCAGAACAGATGCAGCTCTTCTCTGGTAGCTCTGTGGACCTGCTCTGGGTGCTGACAGTGACAACAGCTTGTCACTAACAGAGAGCTACCATGGCAGTCTGCTAAGAGAAAGACCCAAAGTGCCATTATTAGGGTTAGTTTATTCTGATTGGAACTGTACTCCAGTCCCTTGGGACGTGACCCTTTTGATGGAGTTTTCTGGATGGAGTGAAGGAGCAGAGGTGAGATTCTTAGCCGAGTCATCAGAGCCAAACTGTTCTCTGAAACACCCTTTGTTGCCATCTCTTCGCAAGCCTGCAGCCTCCGCTCCCTCCTCCCTTTCCCAAAAATAAAGCTCCATGATGTAAAAACATTCCTTTGGGGCTGGAGGTGGAAAAACTAGGACACCACAGTTCAGAAAACGCTCAGCACTGCATGAAATATTCACTATCAACCGAAACAGGTTTACCCGGAGGAGGGTATGATGAAGAGGGAACAGGGAATCAATTTCACTGTCCTATGGTTTGTTATTCTGGCTGCTTCTTCTACTCTCCAAATAAGCTGAGATTTTTGGAAGCTTCTGTCTGACCCAATTCCCATTCCCTCACTTTTCAGTCTGCGTATGCCTCCTGTTTTGTGAGCAAATAAACACACATCCTAAAGGCATCTTTGCCCAATCCTAAATACTCCTGCTCTCCTGAACAGGACTGAAAATGTAAGAATTTATCAGAGATACAGAGCCAGAGAGGGCATGTGCAGCTGGGGGATCCATCAGCTGAGCACCACCAGATGGGAGCTGAGGAGTGCCCCAGCCCCTGTGAAGGACCTTCCCTTCCCCTTTACAGGGCCCAAACACTGCACATCATCTTTGGGTGTGAATCAAAATACTTCTCTCCATAACTGATTGCCAAATTGTTTGTTCTGGGGTTTGCCCAATGCAAATGACAGGAGGAAACCTGAAAAATATGGCAAGTAGGAGAAAGGGCTTTGGTGATCGATCACCCTCATGTGTTTGCATTCTGCTTTCTGCAGGTACAGCCCCAGCCTGAAGCAACATTAACTGTGTGAGTCTGTGTCCAGTCATAAAGGAAGTTCAGCCCCATCACCAGAGATACAGCATTCCAAGCAATAATGAGGTGTTCAGATAGTGCAGTGGGAAAAGGGAGATCAGGAGAGGTGATGGGACAGATGACATCAACTAAATCTGTGGTTCCCTGTAGGTATCCTGGGATGGGAAGTCAAAGCAAAACCAAAATGCCCAGGAAGAGTTGCAAGGGAGGAAGATGATACAACTCCCAAACTTTCAGAATATCAACACATATGGGAAATCACGTATTTAATTTTTCCAGTGAGCTCTCACAGAGAATGGGGCTTACACACAAAGTCCAGCTCCCATAGACTGACAACTTTAAAAAAAAAAAAAGTTACAAATGGAAGCTAATCTGCAATTAATTAATTTTCCATTCAGCCAAACCCCAAACACATTTTATGAAACAAAGGAGCTCTTTAAATGCTCCAGAGGCATTTTCCTAATGGTGAAGAGCATGTGCACCCAATACTTGGTCCACTCCAAGTAAGGATCTGTATTGTTTTACCAAGCCAGGGAAACAGAGAAACTCACCTTCCTTGATGTACAGTTACTTCTCCACCCTCACAGCCAGAGCTACCTGGCTCACTGGGATATCCCAGGCCATCCCTCTGAAACCTCTAAATAGGCACAACAAGACTCAGGTTATGGCCCAAAAAAGCCATGTACACCCTGGATGTGTGAAGTTGGTCCCATATTTACAAATGTTTTACAGAAAGTAGAATTTATTCATTCAGATGAGTTTGGTCTTATAATTAAATTATTTGTGCTGGTAAATAATATTTTTATTTTTTTTTACATTTATCAATTATAATTTAATTGTTCATATTCTGTTAAGACCCCACTTAACCTCATGCCTTTGTTCTGATAAGAACAAACCAGACAGTTCCAGCCTTCCTGAGACTGGAAAGACAGTCAGGAATTGTGCTTAGCACAGAGGTCTGGCTAGTCCAGAGGTTTCCCAACATATGCTGACAGCTGTTGCTTACAGAAGCACACTAACAGAGCAACTAAGGAGTGAATCTTCCCTAGTGCATCTGCCCCTCTCACCTTCTGGCAATCAGTGAGGATCACTTGACCTGGAATTTCTATCTGAACAGCCCTCTAGCTCTTGAACCTACACACGCTTTAGGTTTCCCATTATTCTGTAGTTTCAATGTGTGTTTTTTGTTAATTTTACCCCCCCCCAACACAATCATGTAATTATTTCCCTGTCATTCTGGCAGATCTCTCTCTTAAAACCAATGTTTTCATGATAGGCCTATGGTCAATGGTAGCCAGGACAAGGACTCAGATTTCAGAGTATTTGGGAAAAGAAATTAAGGCTACCTCCCAGTAACATTTTCAATCTATTTTTTCCCCCAGGAATTAGCTCTGCTCAAGAATTCCACTCACTAAAAGCAGCAGTGTTTTCTGTTCTGTTCAGTGAAACTACACAATAAATGACTACATATGTTTGTCTTTTTTCCTCTGTAAAAACAAAAATATATTCTCCTATTCATTAATAACAAATTCCTAAATGATAAGATGCTTGCTCTCTTCTCTCACGGTTTTCTAGAGAAGTAACCATTGGAAAAGAAAAGAAGAATCTGTAATCACTGGTAGATTACAAAGGACTAAACAGATGGATAACAGGTAAATGTCATGTCATGATGGAGGAAGTGGCCTGTCAGAGAAGTCACAGATGAGCTCATATTTATACCAGTGAATTAAGCTGATAAATATTTTTTACTTCAGATGCTCAGCAATAAAGATCTAGTTATTTTTACTACTTGCTGCTTGTGTTTGCTTTTAGGAATAAACCTGTCCTTTATGATACAAAAATCTGCTCTTTTACTTTAATTAAGTGAGAACAGTTGTTAATGGGGTGCTCCATTTGACAAAGGTCAGCTCTATGCTGTGCCCCCAGAGGGCTGCAGTGGGAGGTGCCCTCGGTGCCAGCATCAAGGGCTGAACAGCAGTAGTGTATTCGAGGAACTGCACATCTTTGCTGTACAGACAGATCTCTCCAGAATAGACTCCTCACCAGGGGATGATGTATTTGTTCTTCATACAATGGCAGGAATATGAAGAAGTCACATGGACACTGTTCCATTCAAAATTGCAGTCTCTGCTAAACAAGCAAAGCCTTACTACCTGCGTGAACCACTATGCAGGTTGGTTCTGGTGGCTTCTGCAAGAAAAACCAACAGTGCTCCCAGGGGTTTACAAATTGCTTAAAGAGACACTGTCTAATTCCTACACACTCTGCAGAGCTTATTAAAATCCTCCAGGAGACAGCCACAAGCACAATTAGAGCTGGTTCCAGTAGCACACAGCTGCATCCTGTGATAAGCAGGGGATTGAGTGCATGGCAACACAATTTGACTCAGCCAAAACGGCTATCGGGGGGACTGATCATCACTATCTTCCCTTCTGACATGCTGTCACTGTGCTAGCAGCAGCAAAGTTCATAGGGAATAAACACACCTGGGACACAGCAGAATTTGGCAGGCACCTGGAACTCAGCAGATGTCAGGTGTTTTATATAGCATGCATTTTCCCTGGAAAGCCAGTCCATTTGGATAAACATTCACTGATACAAATGGAGACACCAGCCCTGCTCTCTTCCACCTGCTAGCTGCATGATTTGAGAAAGCCTGGCCACCATTTATTTATTTATTTATTTATGAGGAATGTTCTTTGAGAGAGGATGTACCCCTTTTGTCTCCAAGCAGGAGTCATCCCTGCATGTCCCTTCAGTGAAAGTTGGTGGTTTGCCTTCATCCACTAACAGCAGACACCGAGGCCAAGCTGACCTGACAAGCTCTATGACATTTCATCAGTCAAAATGCCCCAAAAA
The DNA here is from genome assembly GCF_001522545.3 of Parus major. Taxonomy (NCBI): domain Eukaryota; kingdom Metazoa; phylum Chordata; class Aves; order Passeriformes; family Paridae; genus Parus; species Parus major. The sequence continues at coordinate 15,893,840 of NC_031774.1, forward strand.
CTTTTGGGCACTTCTGTGCAGCTTCAAACCACAATAATTTGGGAAGATGAAACCACAAGAATTTCAGTGGATGAAGTTTTATTTGACATACACTGGCCACACCTGTGTCTCCTAATCATTGGGCTCCATGTACTATCTCATGATAAGGTAATTATCCATATAAGGAAGAATGCATTAAATGTGAATAATGGCAGCCTATTGCTGACTGATATTTTTCACGTGAAAAAGGGGAATGATATGTCTGGCATCACCTAAAAATAGTTTAAGTATTACCTAAAAAAGATCTGATGTGCAAACCTTGGGGTTTTGATTGCTCTTCACCTTTGGGCTAGGCACTCATGGCCCCCTACAAACTGGAAATTATAATGATTAATTTGCAGGACTGTGATATAGTTTCATTCACCATTTCTTCATGGGTTTTTGGTGGAGATTCATTCACTATTTCTTTTCTTTTTCAAAGCACTTCTTTGAAAAGCAGCATTCACACAGGGGTGGTACAGGGGAAAGGTATTACCCCAGGGGCAAGACCTGGTGACTTTCTGCACCCCTGTCATTTCGCTTTCATGTGATACCAGGTACATCACTGCACTTGATCTATCCTTTCACTGACTACTGAAATGATTAAGTTTTGGAATAAGGATTTCCTGTTTTTATCTGTTTGTACAATACCCCATTCATGCTTCAGCCAAGTCCATGCATAATGATAAATAATAATTTCCAAGACTGTTTCTACCTTGTGTAATTCTGTTAATGTGTTTCAGGGAGAAAACACACTAGATTAGTAAAATGTCAGTCAGAAACATAGAAAGCCTGCCCCTCTGCAGCTGCCCAAGGAGAGAGCTCTGGAGATAAATAGCTCAGCTATTTCTAACTGGCACATATTGTTCTATGGGATTATTAATGCCTGCTGCAAACTTGGCTTCCAGTGGGTGCCTTGTCTGGGATCAGTGGGTGTTCACAAAGCTTTTCCTTTGCAGAAGGTGTTAACAGCACTGCTTACAAGTAATATCCCCAGTGTCTTTATTGTCATGGGGATTTCTGCAGATGGCACGCAGTGGTGACTGTTAGTAATTTATAACCATTCCTTGCTCTTCTTCCTTCTTTTCCCTCTATGCAAGCTCTTCCTAATGTTGGCCAGCTCTTGTATTATATATAGCAGACAGCCTGCAAGAAGCCTTGGCAAAGGAGGGGTGTGAGTCCAAACAGGATGGGCAGAGCACATCAGACAGGTGCACAGCTCAGGGGCAAGTGACAGCACAGCCTGAAGTCAAATGCGTCAGCCCTGGGTTAGATGAACTGGCAGCCAGCCACCAAGATAAAATGCCTGCCCCCAAATTCAGCAATGTCACAAGGAGGGAAGGACAGTGGGGATGGCACAAGCTGGTGAACACATGCAGGTGAACCAAACTGGACAGGCAAAAAAAAGACATATACTAAACGTATTTCACTACTGCAGGCTCTGTCTTGCTGACCTTGGACAATAATTAATGTTACTTTAGAGCACATTCACATTTGCTCTTCATATGAATCCCACTGGACTGTAACTGGGAAAAATGTCACTCAGGCTGGGGGAGAACCTGGGAGGTGGGGAATGAATTTTTACTGCCATTTAAATAATTTTGTTTATGCCTGAATTTCATGCTGTGCAACTTTCCCTCTTGGGACCAGGTATCATACCTCCCCACTGTACAAACAAATGGCACATTCAAGTCGATTGTGCAGCTTGAAAAAGTGGAGGAAAACGTGGGCAGACAGAGGAACTGCTCAAATATGTCAGACCTTTTCTTACCTGTTATTCTTCCTGATAGGTCAAGATACATCTACCAAGCTATTTGCAAGATTCAATGAGCCCTAATCTTAGCTTACCAGAAAAATTTACACAGTGTGAGTTGTTGGGAGATCCAGGACTTCAGTGAGAGGAGTGGGAAGGACTGTGGAAGGCTGGTAAATGACAGCCTGGAGCTACAGACTGGACTTAGAGAGAGGTTCTTGACCCAGAGACTGATTCAAGGCCTTAAGAGAAGCTCTTTGAAGCCAATTTGTGAATGTCCAGACTACAGTGTGCTAAGCTTTTGCTAAATCACAAGCTAACCAAATCTGCCAGAGTATTTCAAAGGAAACAGCAGCCACTGGGTCTGAAGCTTCCTTTCAATTTGCTTTTCTTCCTGGTAGTTGCTTTTACACATCTACAGTAGTAGTATCCAATCCCTTCCCCTTCTTTCCCTTCTTCCTGTTTTTACTAAACAGTTACAGGTAAATCACAGAGAATTTTCTACTGAATTCTGCCCATTATATTTCTCATTCACCTCATCACTTCCCAGTATTCCAGCCAAATCTGGGATGCCCCAAATAGGAAATACCAGACCTTTAAAGAATACACCAGGAAAAAGCATTTTGAGCTCAGCAGTTATTCAGTAAACTCCAGTCACAGCTGGTCACTACCTCCCACACAAACATGGCATCTTCCTAGCCTGAGTTGAAATCTGAGTGTGGTTTTCCTGAGGGAGCAGGACCATAATTTTCTGTCACTGTTCTCTACGTGCACCTGGGCACTAGCTATTTACACCAGTTGGCACTTCCAGTCATCCAAATACTTCACATAATTCATGAGCCTAAAGCAGTAAACACCCACCTTCCTGCCATTTATATCTTTCCCTAGGATAACTCAGCTCAGAGACAGCATTAAGGTTTCTGCTTTTTACCCAATTTTCCAGCTGGGTTAACTGAGGCATGCTGAGGTCAAGTGACTCGCCCAAGGCCACGCAGTTGGCTGCTAAGCCATCCCTGCATCCCGGGCGCTGCCAGTCCTGCGGACATTTGCTTCAGCCACTGGACCACGAGGCTCCCCTCTGAGCTGTTGTATGCGGCACACAACACCTAGGGGCAAGAGGAGGCTTTGGCTTTGGCTTCCAGCTGGAAGAGGTGCTGGAATGGAAGGAAAAGAGCAGGAAGCAGTGTGGTGGGGATGGAGCTGTAATAGGGGATGACGCAGGTGTGGGAATTCTCATTTGGGAAACAAACAGCTGCTCTTGGTGACAGACAGAGCCTGGAACTGATCAGCTTTAGTAAGAATGACACTTAAATGTGCGTCAGAGCCTTGGACAGGCAGATGCATGGAGCTTGCTGAAGATGTGCCTTCCACAGCCCCCCAAAACCAGAGAGCCTCAATGGGAAAACGGGTTTACACCATGCTGGGGACTCCACAAATGGGTTACCTCAGTTCACATGAAAAGTAGCTCCCACAGAAAAGAGAGGGAGGTAGAAACTGCATCATGCTGCAGCTATGGGTTTTATTAGCAACAGAGATATTGAAAGAGAAAACTTCACAGATTGTACTCAGAAACTTGTGCCTTTTGGGAGAAGTTCAGCTAAATACAGTCCTACATTTATTTAAAATACACAGAACAAAATTTGTCAAATTAATAGGAGGAAGGGTGGCACGCAAACTAAAGCCAAACCTACTCTGCTCTAAGCAGCACTCCCTCCCACCTTATTCCCCAGCCCCACAACATGTTACATAAAACAGCCTATTCTCTCCTTAGGATAAATAACCTTGTGGCCCAAAACTAGGAATAGATTTACTAGGGGTTGTAATTGCAACTGCAGTCCTAACACTTACCCTCACCTGATCGGCACCTCCCAGTGTGCCTTCTGTGCTTCCAGGCACATGATGTAGCTGCAATCACAGGGTTGCACTTATTATGAACTGGGAACGTGACAAGATCAGGCTCTCATACTTACCATAAAAGGCCACTCACTTTCAATTGGTAGGGTTTACACTTCTGTACCTTTGAATTTGCCAATGACTTCTTATTGGGGCTGCATCTAGTTTTGTAAAGCAGTTTTCTTTCTCCTCTAGAATTTGCAGGATAAAGCATTCTCCTCACATCTATGTGTGTAGTTCCCTCCTTACACAAAAACCCCCATATTTTAGAAAAAAGTATTCTCAAATGACTCTGCACAGGAAATGTACTAAAAACTTTCCCCGTTCAGCAGAAAATTGAAACGATACTACATTCTATGACAAGAAAGATTAAAAATAAATTCTTGATCTAGAATGAGATGTTCTATGTGTGGAGCTAGTTCTGAGGCACTGTTTGAACAGCTATTCCAAATAGTTTCCTTATCTATGCAAGTCCTATAGGCAACCTCACAAAATTTCAAACAAGATACAAGAGAAATGTTATTCTTGCTTGCCACTGTGAACAACAGTGATTAAAATACAGACCTCAGAGCCAAGATTCTGGACAGGTTTCTGTTATGACCTTCAGAAAGGACAAAGAAACCCCCCAAACTCCCCCAAACCAGTCACTTTTGAGGCCCATAACAAGGTCTCACCTCCCCATGTCTGTCAGCTGTGCTTGCATCCACATACACTCTTTATTCCTTTTTTTAGTCCTTCAGCAGAATCAACACAAGTGAACCCTGTGCCTGCACCTCAGCCTCTCTCTCCCATGCACTGTCCCTATCAATTTAAACTGCTAATTCAAAAGCTGATGTGCCTGATGGACCTTCTCTTCTGCCAGCTCTGAGATGGGAGCACTAATGAGCAGTACGAGGATGTTAACATCCTAAACCACTGCAGACCAGACTCCCCAGTCCCAATGACGGGCAGGCTTTGATTACTGATTAGTAAACTGGAGTATTGGTAAAAAAATCTGGAGAACGTTTCTTTTCTCCCACACTCAGCCGCTCTGTCTTGGGCAGAACATCCCTAGAAAACAAAAACTGATTTATCACATTATGGATCCATGAGAAAAAGCTGAGAAGCAACGTGCCAAAGCCAAATGCCACCAAAAAGAAAGAGATCTTCATTCTTTCTAAGCTGCATAGTCTGTGAGCTGTGAGGGAGAGTTTACAGCCCTTTCTTCTGATTGCCACCCTCTTCCTTCGCACTACAAGGCTATTTCTGCATGTTTGGATATTATTTCACTCAGTGTTGGCTGCTAACAATTTAAAATGAAAGAAACAATTAAAAAGATGCTCCTCTCTCTTTCTATCTGCTCTTTCTAAAGACCACCAGGCAAGATATTTTCTCAGTGTCTGAGGGACTGCATTATTTTCTGTGCATATCCACTATTTATGTGAAAAGAGGGACAAACACTCTTCCGTATTTACCCCTTCCCTCTCCTGCTTAAAAAAGCTAGTCAGCTAAGGAGGGGTAACCCATATAACCAAGATAACAAGGGGCACAAACTAGAAACAGTGAATATAAACCAGCAGCTAATATGAATGGTTTTGCTAATAACAAGTTTCTGAAAAATTGCTTAGTCCCAAATGCGTCACTGTAATGCTGACAAACAGATTCATGGAAGCTTCAGTAAGTTCATAAACTAGCATCCTGATCATGAACCTGGAAGCAGAAACCAGACCTAAATTCCTTTGAAATTAACATAATAACCAAATTTGCTGAGGAACATGCTCTAGGGAACTTTGCATTTAGGTCAGCAAGAAAGACAAAAGGTATTAAAAAGGCATTTTCCCATTTCTTCTATAACCAGCACAACTTAGAGACATGGGTGTATCTACACTAAATACTACAGAGGGTTATAAAAGCAGTATATTGTTTGTATCTCACTGATTGCCAAACAAGGAGGAAATGGGGTTGTACAGAGCTCTCCATACCAGGCTGCAGATGCCTGAAATTAAGACGGAAACCAGAAATTAAAGTCTTAGCAAGGGAAAACAGGAATATCTTCCCTGGAAGCTGAGTGCTGGCAGGAAGGGACCTTGGTAGTGCATTCAGACTGTGCACAGTAACTTGGAGCATGCAGTGATTTACAGGCCAGCACAGCAGTGGGTACAGATTACAGTTCTGCTGATAGAGGCAGAATAACTCCTGGAAATGAGATGCCAGCCAGCACACAGCAAAAGGTAGATGAAGGCCCCTAAAGTGCTTCAGATTGGAAATTACATCCTCCTCAGCTGCATGAATAATTGTTTGGCTTCCATTAGGAAGCCTCTCAATTTCTATCACAGTTTTGTTGATGTACAAACAATGTCTCTTTTTTAATAACACGGACAGTTCCTCTCTCCCCTAATGGTCTTGGTTTACACTCTTGGTGTCAAGAAGCAGCTGGTTATAAAGTCAAGAAAGGACAGCTAACAATAACAAAATTGAGTAAAAGACATGGCTACAATAGAAACTAGACTATTTCAAAGTTAGCTTCTTCCACTGCAAAGTGTCTAGCTGAAGAGCTCAAAGCAGAGATTTTCAGATAAACAGGTTTTAATTCCTAAGGCTCCTTGAAATTAAGACAGGTAAAATTTGTGTGGACATTCTGCAGGCTGTGAGGCAAAGGCTGTGAAGAAAACAAGTCAGAAGCTTGGAGCACACTCATTCAACTGACAGGTAATTTTTAATACCACCCATTTAGAAGTACTTTGCTATGCAATATGTTGGTGTCTCGCAAGATTAGTTGCCCTTGAAGATTTGAGGACAAATGACCCATTTAAGGAAGCAACACTGTGATTCTGTGTTGGAGCAGAGCATTTTTGCAAACAATTACTGTGTTTGAACTCTCAATCTGAGACCCCGTTGAAGAAGGTATTTTTAGGCTGTGTGACTGAAAAGTAAAAAGAAAAGCTTCTGCAGAGGTGCCAGGCTTCCAAGGCTGGACTCGGAGGAGGAAGGTACGCTGCCACCTGAGATGGCACCAAGATAGGAAGAGAGGGCGTGCAGGGCTCTCTAGAAGGAGATCCTGCCTTCAGTGTATTTATTTCTTTTTGCTCTCAGCGCTCTTGCACAGAGCTGGCCACCACCATAAGGGCCTCTGCCACATAATGCATACACAGGGAATTGATAGTGCATCTTTGCACTCACTTGCACTGAGAGGTGTCCATCCATACACTGCTGCATTTTCATCCCAAGCTTTGCCTTCTGCTTCCATCCCACAGCTCCTGGCTATCATGGCTCATCCAAAGACACCATAAATTTACTACAAAGGGACTAATTTTCCCTTGTATGTACTCAAATAAAAAGCTGAGTACTGCAAAACTTGTTCTGATATCAGTCATACCTGAACTTACTGGATAATTAATTTATTCCTGTCACGTCAGTGGGATTAAAACTTCCACCCAAGTGCAGAAATGGATTTTTAAAATACCAAAAGCAATTATTGAAATACCTTCCCATAGCTCAAAATGATAGCAAAACACAGGTGCTAGAAAAGAATCATTTGCTGATAAGAAGTCAAACTTTATTCAAACTTCTGAAACAGAGAGACTACAAATTCTGCTTTTATAGGAACAGTTTTTTAACAGAGGCCAACTAAAAAAATAAATGACAACTAACCGTCAACATTATGTGCTCACACAGCACAGCCAGAATGAAACAGATAGAAAGAAATTAAAAATAAATTTCAATACTATAAATTAAAAGATGCCACAGAAGGTATGCAAATTGCATGCCACAAGGTCTTGTTTTTTGTTTACAAAGAATGTGTTCTCAGTTTGATGGAGAGGCATCATTACGGAGGGAATTTGAGGCATTTTAAATAGCAGAAGCACTCATTAAGTATTCATTTTTAACAGGAAGACTGGAAAAAAAAATTAAAATTAATGAGGAAGATGAAGTGGGGAGGGGGGAACTTTGAAGATGACATGCTAAAAAAAGACACACTTGATATTAATCGCAAGCAGTTCACACACATGCATTACTCCTAACTGCACTGTCACAATGTCCAGCACAGGTTCATAGCTGCTTCATGCTAACTCCATGTTTGGATACTTGGTAAAGCAGACAAAGCACAGCCTTGCCCTCAGACACCATGAAAACAAAGATGGGGAATAAATCACCAGGGAAAGGACATGGCAGAGCCAGTTTTAAACCCAGGTGATTAAATATATCTGCAATAGCAACTATGGGAGACCCTCAAGAAGAGGTAGAGCTACAGTCTATATCAAAAGCTCAAACTGACTACAGCAATTTCTGAATATAAAAGCACAAGTATTCTTCTTGTACCACTATCACAGATTTTCTGTAAACAAATGAAATTTTTCTGGGCCAATTTGCAGCTGGTACATTAAAACATTTTCAGACCTTTTACATCTCTTAAAAAATCTGCCTGGTTTAAGACCTCGTGATCTGGACATCAGAGACGTCTTCTCAAACATCCTTTCCTATCCCTGAATCTTAAAAAAAGAAAGAAACCAAGCGACCTTTCTTTAAACACATGCACAGGTTAGACTGCTGAATTGATGTACAACACACAAGTTTTAGAAAATTCAGTCTAAATTCAGCTGTCAATCTGTTCTTCAGTATCCTCACACACTAAAATAAAGTTTTGATTACTCTTGTAAAAATATTGGTTTGTTTCTTTTAAATGCTCACATTCTTGAAGGAGTGGGGAAAAGATGGTCCAGTTCAGGCTTGCGATAAAAAGTGGTCATCACATAGTGCAGATGTGGGCAAGCCATTGTTCTCTCTGGATCTCTTAGTTTAGAGTAAAAACTCGGATCTGGAAAGGATTTATCCAAGCTGAACTGACCCTGGCAGTAGTAGAGTGGAGGACATCCTGGACAAGTGTAAAATTCCTGGGACAAAGACAAGCCAAAGCATCAAAGCAGAAGTCACCACAGTGAAACAGGAGTAACGGGAGTTGGATGAAGATGTTTGGAGGAATGAACATTTGACTTTGATCTTATGTCACACAGAATCTCCCAGAAGATTACTTCATGCTAAATACTTTTCTCACTAGAATTATGTTTTACAGTGCAATGCTTTTCTGTATTGACCATTCCCACTGTCCCCTGTGAGTTCTTCCCCTGACCCAGCAGAACCCCATGAAGAAGAGGTTCCCAGCACGCCAGAAACAAGCCTAACCCTACTGATGAACACCTTTCTGAAATTATGTCCAGGTCTGCTCCAAAGTCCACCGAGACCAGTGGCAAGACTTCCTCAGAACTGTAGTGAGCTGTGGCAGGCCTACATAAAGCCTAAGCTCATTCAGAGGAGAACTAAGAAATTTCCATGCTGGGCAGAGATGTCTCAGCTAGCTCCAAACAAGCTGTCTAATGAGCCCAAGCTGAGTGCTGCCCTGATATGACTCTCATGTTTCTGTCCCCACATGGGCGCATGCAGAGCTAACTCAGGTTATTACATCAGATCAGGTTATTGCTAACTCAGATGTACTGCATCATGCAGACATATTCTAGCTGCTTTGCTGCTTTATAGCAGCAGTAACAGAACAGACAGTTCACAACTATAGGATTATTTCTTATTAATATTTGCTCCTTTAAGGTTTGGCATCTTCAACAACCCTAAATTAAAATGGGTTGAAACCACTGCATAAGAATTCTCCTTTAGGATTCAGTTGACCCAAATACACAGTTCTCTTGCTCTGAATTCCCCAGTATGGTGCAGGGAGATAAACTGCTCTGTTTTCTCTTTCTCTCTTGCCTTTTTTTTTTTTTTTTTTTCTTTCATAATGCTGCATTGCAGGACCAAGTTTTCTGATTATCATGCAGTGTCTTATTTTGATTATACTTTTCCCAAGTTAAATGATTCTGGTAGTCTGAGTAAAATCAGGAAAGATCTGTCTCCTGCTCCGAGGGGGTAGGTAATGCCTTTCCATAATAGGTTAGCTTAAAAGCATCCATACAGCCAGAAAAGTGGCTGCACTTCAGGGGACTGCCAACACGACTATATTCAGACAGTGGCATGACAACACGTAACTAAAAAAAGCCGCAGCCACAGAAGTCCCCACCGTCGATGCAGTGACAGCATGAAAACACAATTTTCACTGGTTCAGCTTGCCTGGCGCAGGGTGAGAGGAACGAGCAAGGCTCTATTCCCAACAGCAGTGCTGAGCTGGTATTGCGTAAGCATTTTCACAGTGCGGCTGGCACAGCTTTAAAAGAACCTCCTCTTGCTCCCTGTTGAGCATTCGTAGACAATTCTGCATAGCCAAATGACACAAACAAGGTTTAAATACTCCTATCATCCTTGCAGAGTAAGCACAGCCATGACAGAAGGAGTAATACCTGCCTTGGTTCTCAAACAACTAATTTTCAGGTATAAAAGCTTTACCTCCAGGTACCTCTACCAAGTAAGCGAGTTTCTGAAACAAGCAAGTGGAAAATCTTTTTTCTCACTTGCAAGCTTGGACACATTTAACCTGAAAAGGATGGAGAAGAAAAAACCAACAACAAACAAACAGGGAAACCTAAAACACCATTGGATTTTACAGACACATTTAGAAGCAGAATCATACTGCAAAACTGGCTCTTCCAACTCCTCAGGAAACCAGCACGAGCATCTAACAACCACAAGAACACTCAAGGTCATAGGCCATTTTTGGAGAGAAGCTGCCTTCTGACTATAGTGATAAACTCTGCAAAGCAGAGTCTTGTATTGCAGATGAGGTGACTGGGAGATCCCTAAATCAAATAGCAAACTATGAACATTGTACATAAATAAGAGCTTTATTGAATCCTGTCTGAAATTCATACACAACAGGAGAGTTGAAATGGGAAAGTTGGTCACTGTTCTGCTTTGATGAATTGCTTTACATCAGCACCAAGCCTACTCTTCTTATTTTGGCAAATTATGTTTAGCCTGACTTTCAAGACCCCAAAACAGTCAGTGACAGGAAAGCATGGTTATAACCCCACATCAGTACAGAAAAGGAGAAAAAGGCAGCACTGGTTATAGTTTGCTTCTACCAAGCTACTCCTGCTGGCTCCATACTGCAAGAGCTTTACCAGTATAATAGAAAAGCATGTGGAGAAGAGTTCTCAACACTGTGGATACTGCCCATGTATCCACACAGTTCTGGCTGAAACTCCTGAAGTCTCCATTTCAGAACCAGGACCAGTAAAAAGGCAGAAGGAACCTGAGAAGTAACAGCTCTGAGATCTCCCAAAGTTCAGGGCTGATATCTCCCAGCACACCTCTCCTTCTCCAGCCCAAGCTCAGGACTCCTCTGAAACAGAGAGCACTGTCCTACGGTAACATCAAGTGTGGCTGCAGACACCAGGAAGCTCTGCAGATCATAAAACAGTGACCTGTTTCTGGCACCTGCTTTGTCTTGTTTTCCTATGAAAAGACACATGGGGCCAGACTGCAGGTTATGCAACCTGCAGCTACCCAGTTACTAACCTTGCAGTTACCAAAGACTGGCTTTGACAGAAAACATCCACAGCAGAGACTTCCCAAGATGCTTAACACTGCAGAAACACAGCCCTGGCACACAACAGAATGGAAGAAGGGGCTGGTCACAGGTTAGTAAATGAGGAGGGAAAGCCACAAATGAAAGAAAATTCACTGCAGGAAAATGAATGGTAATGAAACCTCGCAAGAGAATGGTTTTCCACAACACTCGGAGTCTTAGCTGAAATGGGATTGTCACATGAAACCCAAGCAGGAAAAAAAGGCTTCTGGTAGTCCAATTAGTCACTCACCCTATTTCTGACACTGTTGTGACATGAAGAACTACTTGGAAAGTCTGATCTGTTATTTGCACAAAAAAAAAGAGTAAGGCTAGCAGAAAAGGATGAAACAGTCTGTCAGTTAAGCATATCATTTGTTCAACTTGTAGTGGAAGGTGAATGAAAAGGAAAATAATGGAAATGAGCTGTGAACATGTTATCAAACTGTAACTAGAGCACAAGGTGAGATAGGGAGGAGAATTTTCTCTGTTTCTTGTGCATATATGAACACTTTAACAAAGCCATTTCGACTTGCCCAGAATCTCACTCTCCAAAATCAAGGCTACAAGTAGTCTCAGCCTACTTCAAAGCTGATACTTACATGGTCTCCCCCCACCAGCAGCTCCAGGTTTTCTGAAGTAACCATTCAAAATGTTGCAGCCTAGGAGTCCCAACTTGAAAACAGAAATCTGGCCCCCATTTTCCACTCACACTAATTCATCATTATAGGGAATAATACAGATCAGAAATGCACTAAGCTTCCAGATATTTGAAACAAATTTGATTGCAAAGCTGGGGAAATGCAAAAGCAGGTGAAGAGAAAGACATGCAGAACCAAAGGTTCAGAGGCTGAACTGTTCCAGGAAAAAGAAAGTTCAGCCTTTGTCTGTGATTAAGTGGTTGATTTTGCAAAGTTGGGCAGGTATCAAGAACTGGTTAATCGAGGGCAAGAGAGAGTTACAGTACAAAGTGAAAACAGAGCAGACCAGGGGAGAAAAACAGCTGCCACAAAGTCTGTTTTCCCTTGGGTTTCCTACTTAACTTTTAGGCTAAATATACTTTCAAGCTAACCTATTCTGTGGAGCTAATTCTCTGGAAGTGCTGGGAATCCACTAAGACTGCAGCCTAATATGCTGAGGAGCTGATGTGTCTGTACCCGTGCACTGTCCTTTCAGGACAAAACCCAAAAGAAGCCAGCCCTGCTAAAAGCATTGTAGGCACATATTTACACATACCTCGTAGCAGATGGCCAGCACACATCCCAAAGCAAGTGCCAGACTTACCAGGGCGTGTGCAACAGCAAAGAGGAATGAAAGGCAAATTACTACACAAATGGGGAAAAACGTGCCACCTTAGGATTTGAAGCTATGAATGGCTGAAGGACAACAGGCCCTCTGATACTATATTGTGATCTTTCCTGCCTCCAAAGCTGGCTTTGCATGAGGCAGCCACACATCCTCCATGGGAGCTGAAGCTACACAGGTACCATCAGATACAATACACTGTGTATGTTTTATGCTGCAGCATATTTTAGGAATCCATTTATAGTCCATGCTACATGCATGCTGCTTTTTCAAAGGTGTGATTTCTAAAGTATATGTACACCTTTACAAACAACTGATTGCACCTTATTCCAGTTCTACTCCATTTTTCTCATCTCTGAATGTTTGTGACTGCACTGTACCAGCAGACCCATCGGGTGAATTCAAGTCTACAGGAAGAGATTAGCTTCTGAAGCCATGCAGTCCATGCCCTTTGGTGCTTTGGGTGAGACGTCAGATCCCAGAGGAACCTCCGTGCTCCTTCTCACATCACTGTGGCATGCACGGAGAGGGAGGTGCCCAGGAGCAAAGAACATTTAGCATAATGACTCAGATGGGTGGTCAGCAGTTTAAACCAGCCACTTGATGTTACTATAATGAGGATTCAGTTTAACAGTTGTTCTGCATGCATGGAAATCCCTCCCATCCCCAGGAAATCACTTAAAAATAAAATGAACTAAAATCAAATCATCTGTTTGAGAAGAAGGAGGCTATGGCTTGGAAAATGCATAAAATGGGTGGAGTGAAATGCCCATGGGTGAGTAAAAATTATTTATCACAGAAAGAGGATCAGGGAGCCTCTGAGCTCTATCTCAGGGATGACGCAGCATAAAACGACCTCCTGCAGAAATTAGCTGCAGTTCTGCTGAATCCAACAGGAGTAGAATCCTCTTATGATAACTCTGAGATTAGACTAACATGCTTTATATGCATTTTGAGCCACAAAAGTCTCGATTGAAAATTAATGATGAGTAGCAGAATTACGTCATATGCCACTTGTTTACCAGGTGATAAATACCTGTCATCTACTGTCTCCTAAATCCATTAAAACATTCCCACCAATACATTCTGATGCATCCAAGAGCAGTCCTCATCTTTCAACGACTACACCATTAGCTTTCTGAGTCTCATAATGAAAACTAATTCATTGAAACATCTTCTCAGGAACATTCCTGGCCTATAAAATCCTGAAACACATTCTTAATTTTTATAAGGATTAGGACTCTATAGGCTTTAAGCTTAGGTTATCTAAACATCTATGTATGTATTAGATCTATCAAGACATAACCTTTTTGCCATGCTCTGAATTCTTTAATTCTGCTTGGCTGTCCCAAATCTCCCATTACATTGTGTGCTGCAGATCTAGGCATTTGTACTCCTGACCGTAAAAATAATGCCTGAAATGCTGATATACCATGCCTGAGACATTGTAACTTTGAAAAACCATATCTGCATATGCAAATAAAGGACCTGATGATTCTGACTGGCTATTTACAGCACTTGATTTAAATCAGGCTGTGTTAAATTCTGCCCTACTGAAGGTCAGAGATTGGGAATCAGGTTATTAGACAGTTATGGCAGGATTGTGGCATCTTATTTCAGGTTAAGGATGCACATATCCCCTAGTTTTCTTTAAGTTTAAAAAGCTTTTGAAGAAAAGATGAATGAAAGTTTCCAAGGCCTATATATAAGTATTAGTATCTCACAGCTAAAGGTCTGAGGATACAGAACTACCAGAGAGGGTTATAGCTGTAAAGAAGGATAGCTGTGGGGTAATCTAAGGAGTGGTACATAGAGAACTCAGAATCAAAAAATGAGAATAAAATTATATTTACAGTAGTAGCAGACAGTTATAGCAATAAGGAAGAAACTTGGAGTTGTACAAATGGTACTGCTGTTCAAAAAATGTGTAAAAATAAGGGGAGAGAAACCAAGCATTTCTAATGATCTGCACCTGGAAAACAAGTGGAAGATAAATAGAAACTGTAATGAAAGGGACAGCTGGAGGGATGATAGACGATGGAGGTCAAGCCTCTGTGAGAACCAGCAATTTGAGAGAGTGAGAAATGAAAGAGTCAGAAATAGCTAAGACCTCTTTAGAAGTGCAGTGAAGGTATGTCAATATGTTAATTATTGTATCTATCATCTGCTAGTTGTTCCTACAGAACAACTATACCTACAGAACTTGTCTGTATCTAGAATTTTATTTGTATCTAACACTTAAATCACAGAAATTCAGTTGTCATGTCCTTTATTCCAGTCCAGTGCACTTCCAGTGTTACCTCTCACAGATCTCACCTCTCAAGTCTCCAGGCCAGCTCTAGGACAGTATTCCTCCATTGCCTGTTAATGTGGTTGCTCTCTTGTTGGTGTTCAAACCAAGAATGAAATGTGATCATTACCATGAGCCCCTTGCCTCAGCACCCCCTCAGTAAAACAGCCTTTGAACCAGTCCTAAACCTGCTTCTTGCTAAGTTTATTTTCAGCTATGGAGGTCCCCATTCTTTGTATGCTGGCCTGTTGATTATCAGTTTTACACATCAATTTTGATGTTGCTGACCCTTTTCACACTGTATTTTTGTGGCATGACTCCTAACTTCACTGATAAGTTGTTTCTGCCATAAAGCTGCAACATACAGTACTGTCTCCACAGCTCCAAAGTATTTATTCTTTCAGCTCCTGCAGATTTTTAAAAAATTGCTCAAAGTCTTTATTTGATGACTGACACAAGTTTATTTATTACTGAAAGCAACAGCCATGATAGCTGGTCACTCTCTCTCCTCACATCTGCACTGGGGTTCAGGTTAGATATTGGGCATGAATTAAGCCACTAGGAGTGTAATCCAGCACTGAAGCTGGCTGTCCAGGGAAGCTGATGAATCTCAGTCCCTTAAGGTTTTCAAAACCAAGACTGACAAAGCTATAGATGACCCGTGGCAACAGCAGTCCTGGTTTGAGTGGGAGGATGGACTACACAAACCCTCAGAGGTCTCTTCCAGCCCTTGTTTCTATGACTCTACACATTTGTCCAATATTTCACTCCTGCACCCTCTAACAATCTTAGATTTCTTCATCCTTAATATCTCCTCTCTTCCCCAGGCAGTATGTCATCAGCCCCAGACTTGACATTTGAGAGTCTGAACCCTGGCTCAATCGGTATCGAGATGCGTCTGCAGCCAAACAAATGCAGAGAAACACTAAATCATTGGTGTGTGCCAAAAAAGCAGGTCAGTCAGCAGGATGGCAAAATGAAACACACACCCTCTTGGGGCACTAGCAGCAAGTGGCTGTTGCCCAGCACCAAACAGATACCATGTCCTCGGGCACTGGTAACTAACTGGTGCTTTTTCCTGAAAGTGTTCTCACCACTATCAGCCTTGCACAGCCATGCAGGAAGGCAAGGACACCATTTCTCTTCAGAAATGAAGGCTTTGGTGTTGACAGATCTCTGAGGAGATTTTTACTATTACAGGCAGTATTTAGATCTGTTTCTACCAGTTTCTAGATTTCCATGTCAGTCCCTGTGAAATACATAATTTTATTCTGATAGTCTACTGAGTAGGGCCAAGGTACCTTGTCTTTTACACTGGGGATATTCTGGTACTACAGAGCAACCAAATCTCCAGTCTGACTGCACTGCTGAGGTATGCATGAGACTACTTTCTAGTCCAAGTTCCTCTGTGGCTGCTAAACTCACAGCTTACACTCCTAGAGGAAAAAGAAGTGAAAACACAACCCCAAATGACTGTGAGAACAGCTGCGTGCCACGCTGCTCAGTGTCCAATGACCTTACCCATTTGTTCTTAAGTAAATGTTTTTATTTTCTGGATTTGATAAATCAGGGATTGATTTAAGAGGTTGAAATGAGGATAAAATGAACCCATAATACCTAGAGGATAATATGTACTCTCTTACTGTGTGCGTCTTTCCTTTGGAAGTGCTGCAGTGGATGGTGAGGGACAACAGGAGGTTAGCAAAGGACAGAAGGGATTTAGGAAGGAAATTCAGGGGCAACTGAGGGAGCAGGAGTGAAGAGAGGAAATTGATCAAAGAAAAGAGATAAGAACATTAGACTGAGGAGATTTATTTCAGGGTATTAGGAAGGAAATATAAGAAAGACCTCTAAAAAAGAACTTTATGCTAAGTATTTTACTGATGGAGGAAATTTCCCTCTATTGACAGCAAGTTCATTCTGCTGGACCATACACACACACACACACAGATCTAGAAATGCACACCATATTTTTGACCACAGAGCAATAGTAAATTCCAGCCTATTACAAGGATCCACAGTGACAGATTTCTGACAGTGTAACCAGACTTCCAGAATACTGTAAAAATGTAATCCATCAGGAATTCTTATAAGACAACTATACGTTTGTATCATGACTGTTGAAAAATCTGCTTTGGGTGCAATGAAGAAAACTAGTAGCACAAACCCCATCTCTTGATACATTTGTTATAATGTTTTTTATATATTCTTGTGACTCCATTTTAGATCTTCTAGCCTTGGTTACAGCTGATATATAAAGCTGTACAGAAGGGTACAAAAAGCTATTAGAAACTGGAGGGATAAGCTAAAATACAAAGCCCAATTCCTTATGAACAGACTTGAGATGAAACATGGTTTATACATAATGCTATTATTTATTTCCTGTAGCTATGCCTGCATTTTAAACTTCAAGATGATAAAGACTGTTTGTCTCCTGGTCCAACAAGAAACCCCAAAGTAGAAAAAAACTACAGAGCTGCACTCTGTTGTGTTACACCTTGCACCAGTGACATTTCCTCACAAGTTTCCTACTCAATGTACAGAAGAGGAGGTACTTGGGAGAGCTGCAATATAAGGATGTTTGTCTCTGTGGTATATATGCCAGGAACAGGAACAAGTGATCTGGTTTTGTAGGCCAGATCTTCTTGAGTGTTGACAGCTATTCACCCCTGCCTTACCAAAATGTTCTAAAACCAGACTTTGAATGTGTTCATTTTAGCATAATCTGGAGCACCAGTCCCAAATTTACAGAAAGGGTAATGATTTTGGTTTCCTGATTGAGTTTTCATGAAGCATTCCTGAAAAAGCCACCTGGACCCCAGAATTTCTTGCCACTTTTAAAAGTCCCTGTTTCCACCAGGGACAATGCATGATGTTATAAAATAGATGTTATCGAGCAATTGCTGCATGCTGAGAGACTGCAAGAGATGCACAAGATTAAACTCAATCTCACTTTCCCTATGGTTTGCAGAGAATTAAGGTAACATCTCCATTATCCCTCACACAACACAAAGCCTTTGCTGCTACCTCCCCATGCAGCTGAGCACAACATGTTCCATTACACCACAGGATTCAAGAATACCAGGTGTTCTGACAAAGCAGTGCTTTCTGCTCCCATGTTGGAGAAAAATCAACCATGCTATGACTACAGTTTTTGTCACTGTGTGGTAGCTGGACTTGGGGCTCCCTCAATATTGGCACACCTGGAAAATTATCTCGGAGCTGGATGTGAAACATCATTTTGAAGTAAAACTCAGGAGTCCTCTGTGTTGTGTGTGTATCCACAGCAGGGGAAGGCAAACAATGGTTTATTGCTACAGGAGCGCTCTTCATGAACAGACCAGTGTGTTAAATCCATGCTAGCTGTGGATACAGCATCTCAGGATGCCAGAAGGCAAGGCAGCAAGTTCAAAAACAGCACCTGGTAAAAGTGGAAATGCTCAAATACCTAAAAACTCACTACTACAGAGATCAACATGCTCTAACAGCAGAAGAGCAAACCCACAGCACAGTGCACTGAGCTTCATCTGTCAGCTCTGGAACTAACAGTTAATTGCACTGGGATTGAGTCTTCCCAGCTTTTCCCTAAATTTGTGCCAACTACTTAATAGCACAAACTGCAGGGAATAGACTGAGTGAGGCCTGGTTTATACTTAACAAACGATCAGCAAGATGTTCGTGTTGGATAGAAGCATGCAAAACAAACAGGAAGAGCCTGTATCCCCTAAATGACAGTGCAATGCCAGTCCTTGGCTCGCAGTTGTACCAATTAAATATGCATTGAAACGTATTTTCTTGAGCTGGGAAACTCATACACTAAGCAGTCCTAAGAAATGCTTCTTACAGAAAGGTAGTGATGGTGTACAAGGCACCATCCAGTTGTTTCAGCAAAAATTTAAGATAATCTTTGAACAAAGTGTTTACTCAGATGGTTTGCCTGCTACACACAGGAATGGACTACATCCCTTAATAGGCATGGATCAGTGTACTGATATTTATGCTGTTTATTCTACATGATATAGGGTTAAATACCTGAACCAACTGTGGTCTCAGTCAATCTAGTCAAGGATTTATGTCCCATTACTGCTAGAGCTGTTCTGAAGCTGCACTGGTTCTCTTTCCAAGAGGAAAGAAAAAAAGAATTAAAAGCCTTCCAGACAAGATTTTGCAATGTGAAATACAAACCAATGTAAAATGGAGTTAGAAGTCTTTTCACCTGAGGCTCCCCTTGCCTTTCAGGGTAACTCCTACTTATTGTCCTTCCCCCAAAAAATGAGCCTCGAGCCTGACAACAGCTGAGGATCCTGGTGCCTTCTACCAGTCCCACATGTGGTGTAGGGACACATCTTTCTAGCTGGGGATGCTGGGTCTGCCCCAAAGCTGTGGACTCTTGGAGCCTGTCTTCAGGTTTCCAACATCTTGGCATGATAATGTCGGGCTCAGAGGCAGTGGGAGTCCCTGGAAAGGCAGGACTTTCAGGGCCTCTTCTGGGGAAAAAGCAAAGAGGACTCCTCAGCAGCCTTCTGCAAATACAGAGTGAGTTTGAAAGAAACCTAGACTTTGATATATCAGGAGTTCACTAAGATGCAGTTATTTCAGAGGAAACACTTTAGCCAATCAACATATTTTGATAAAACTAAGCTTTGCAAATGGAAGAGGAGAATTCCCAGAAGCTTCAGTAGGGAAAGCAATGCAAAGTTAAACTGTGGCCAGTCTCATCCCAAGTGCAAAGACAATGCAATTACAGTGGAAACAGTCAAAGCTGAACAGAAAGGGATTTTACAGGCTAATTATTGACAGTAGCTTCACAGGTGATGAGGACTGGAATGCTGTGCACATTTAGATGTCTCATCTCCAGGAGCAGTTACTTCCCATCTAGGCGTTATGGTTATGATCAAGTGTAATGAATGTAGAAAGCCCCCCTTGGGTTCAGCTAGCTCTGGTCTGGGCTCATGAGGGACATTTAGTGCTGTATGGCCAGGCCAGCACACCAGGGTGGTAGGCTGTCTGTGTCTACGTGTTTGCACACACAAGACCGTGGGTAGAACACGTTTGGTACAACAGAGGTTTGAGCCAGACTGCTGTAATTCAAGTCAAAAGCAGGGTGGAAGAAAAAGGCCAATTATTTTAATAGCTTGCCCAAATGCCTCAATTGATCATACTAACTTTAGAAAGCAAAAGGCACTATGCACACTTGACAGGTTTGCTCCTCTGACAGGTACATCATGTGCTCGTGATTCCTGTTTGATTTCCTTCTTTAAGAATACCTCACACTGTGTTCCTTGTATGTGTGGTGGAAAGTGGAGGCGGAGAGTCATTCTCTGAAGGAAAACACAATTACCCAACTTCTTTAACTGATCAAACAGATGACAAGTGAACAGACTTTCAATGCTCTCCACCAGCTCCAGTTTAAAACAAAACATTCTGCATTATACATTCAGTAACAGATCCCTAATCCCAAAATCCCTCTAGCAGGAGGGAGCCAGTGGAAAAAAAAAAAAAAAGCTCCTTTTATTTTGCCTGTGTTTTTCATATTGCAAGGTGCTTTTTTATCTCATTGAACTCAGAAGAGAGACTTGCAGACGAGAGAGAGGGTGCTGTGCTAACTGGATTGCCACTAGAATATGAACAAGAGTCACAGAGGCAGGGGCTAAGTGTGAGTTTGTGCACTCCTGGTCTTTGATGGCTGCCAATCATTCCTGCAGTTTGTTCAGTGCCTGTGCCTGTTACACACACACACACACACACACACACACACACACACACACACTTCTAATCTGCTCTCTTCCAGGGCTAAAAGCTGGAAAGCATGTGGTAATGCTCCAGGTTAAAGATAAACCACAATGAGGATGAGAGTGTGTTAGTGTGAATATACTTATTTATACATTGAAACTTGCATGTTCAACAGCAAGTGAAAATACAACCATATATGTGCTCTGGGGAGATTTAATTTCCTTTATCCTTTCGTCTTTTTTTTTGCCACGAGTACAATGCCCTGTGGGTTATTTTCTTCTCACAGCAATATGCCAGCCAATCAGAAGAGTAGATGAATGTCAGCAGGTTAGCACAGTGCTCCTTAAACAGGGAGTCCTGGAAAGTTTGATGAATTCTTTAAAACCATTTTCTTGGTACTTCTTTTCAATAAATGGAAATAATTTCCCCCTCCCCCCATTTGCTATTTTTAATATAACTACCTTCAAAATCTTGTATGCCAATATCCTAGAGTATTTTAAATGTGTTTCACTGGGGATATCCCATGGCCTTGTGTATTTGTTCATTTGTACACAATGGTAGAGGTACTCAGTGGGATTCAGCAGCAGCTTAATGTCATTTCCACTGCAATCAATAGCAAAACTCCTAAATACTGCAGCTGGAAAACAATTAGACTAGTATTGAATACATTAGAAAAAATATTGATTTGGTGGAATTGAGGTTTGGTGTTGGTGAGTTTGGCTTTGTTAGTGCTAGGGAAACTGCCCTTGTGATCAAAGCTGAACTTGAACCAACTTCAGTCCACTTCTCTCAGATTTAGCTTCTCCCTGATGCTGTTCTGATATTCTGGTAATGATTTCTGTAGACCAGCCTGAAGTCAGCTGCTGAGGACAGCTAGGTCACCCAATATCACAGTCTGTTCTTTCAAAAGTCTGAAAATAAGGTATTCCAAGTAGAAGCTGCTGTTCTCAAGTATTGCCTTCTTTAAATTCATTTGGGGAGCCTAAATTTCTGCTCCTACAGGCACCTTGCACAAGTGCATCTCTTTATACCCCAGAGATATGGGACTTGTCACAGATTTCAAGTGTGTGATTGAAATTCCCAGCTCCATGGATTTTCAGGCCAGAGAGGCTGTTGCACTGATCTAATCAGAGCTAATGCATAGATCAGGAAACCAATGACTCCCTGCTTCAAGTCCCGCACCTGAAGTTGAACTAGGATCTCGGCTTTTAGAAAAACACACTGCAGTGCAAGATGAAGTTTAAGTGTCTTTCAGGAGAAAAACTCACTAGAGCTTTGGGTGGCTTATTCCAATTAGTAACTCCATCCAGTGGCCAAACAGGCCTAGTATTTCTACATGTAATCTACCTACAGCTTACAACTATTAGTTTCCAATCAGCTTTTTATACCCAAGGCTGTAATATCCTCTGTTATCACATGCCTATCCTCCTTATCAGTATTTACAGACCATGATTAAGCTACGTCTTAGCCTTCTCTTTAACAAACTAAGTCCCCTGAGTCTTATAAAACATGATCTCTGATTGTTTTCTTACTCTTTCAGATACTTTTTAAATTGTGCCCAATTTCTAAACTTTTTTGCTTGAAGAACAGGCATCTTAACCAGATATGTCGCATTTCAGCAGTTTTTGCAGCAAACAATGACAGCTATTACATGACTTTCTGTAGCAAAAGAGGGAAAAACAGAAAAAAGGAAGAACACACAGAATGGAAGGGAATGAAGAATGAATGGCTTAAAAAGAGACAAAAGAATGATTGAAAGAAAATGGAGAGGGAAGGAAAGACTCTAGAGCAGGATGAGGTAGCAGAGAGATAAACACTTACTGAAGTAGAAGTTCAGGAAGAAGGAAGAGATGTTGAACAGACCATGCAAAGCAGTAGTTATTTACAAGTACGCTTCCTTAAGTTATCCTGTCAGTTCCAAGAGGAACTGACACTCGATTCTCCTACCTATCCTTCTCAATTATTTCAGACAATCAAGGATCTCCAGTAGTGATCACTGCAATACCTTCTGTGGTTAAGAACACAAAGAATTGTGTGTGTACAGAATTTTTTGGAAGCAGAGCTCATTAACCTGCAAGACACCAAACCAACTGAGAGCCTCCCCAGAACCTACCAGCTGTGGTACAACTGAGCTCCACAGCAGTGGGACTGCTTTTCTTCCCATCCCCTGCCCTGGAAATACCCACCTTACTTCAAGGCCAGCACTGAAGGACTCAGAAGAAACAAAAGGCACACTGACACAAAGCACACATATGGAGCTCTGGGCTCCAGTCATCAGGCCTGGGACATCTGTGGCTTTCTGAGGATGCCTGCATGTTCAAGTAATTAGACCAAGGCCAGCTGTCCCCTTCTCATTCTTCACCCTTTATGCTCCCATTGCTTCTGCTACCATGGACTGTCCAAACAATGATTTGTCTGATGGATCATCAAAGAGTATGTTTTTTGTTGTTGTTTATTCTTTGGAAGGCAGGAGTGGAAGAGAACTGGTAAGTCAGTACAGAGGAGAAAGAACTCTTCTTAGTATATCCCATGAGACACCTCGGTGTTTCCAACTATGTTTGCCATATCAGAGGAAAGATTTGCTTTAACCTTTATATTCTGAAGTCATAAACTCCAAACATTTGCACTGATACTGAAGATGCAACCATCAGTATTGAACCTGGCTGCTCAGGAAACCTTACTGCTTTATAGACAACTCTGGTATTCTGGGCCTAATTTCCCTGTCAGTGATCCAGATGTAATTCAGGGAAATTAATGAACCACATTTCAATCTCAAGACACTGCCTATAGCACACTGCTTTCTGAAACCTTTCCTGCCAATTTGTGCTAGAGCAAGCTAGAAGTACTGTGGGACACAGGTCTCCACATCAGCTGGGTTTCCACAGTACTGCTGAAGAAACCCAGTGAAGCTTTTACCAGTTGAGGGAAGGCAGGAGCGAGAACAGAACCAACCCTTTCCCTCAACTGTGAAATTACATATGTAGCTTTGCCCCAAAGCCAGGATCCCAGACAGGCCCAAGCTGGAGCTGGAGAAGGAACACTGCTCCCCAGCCTGCGTTTAGCAAGTCAGGCATGACAAAGCAAAAGGCTGTGTGTGCACTGAGCAGCCCCATCCCCTGACAGGGCAGCGAGTGCCTGGATGATACATTCACTGCAGCCTGTGCTGCATCGTGTTCCATCTCCATAGCAGCAGTTCTGCTAATTGAGACCAGATGCTTGAATTCCAAATTCTTCTCTCCAGAAATATCGATACTACAACGTTATGATTAGAAAGCACTTTACCAAATGCCTCTCAATTCTGCACAGCTCAGATGAAGAGCAGCTGCAGAGAGAAGGGACAGTTCACTGAACATACAGAATAAAACACTGCAAAAACACTGGAGAAATGAAGGGTACAAGAAGCAAGTCAAAATAGAATAATGATGACAAAGAAAGCAGCCTGCTGTATATGCTTCTGCCTGTCACTTTAGATGTTGAAAGGACCATGAGCAGACTTTTTCCTTATGCTGTAGGATAAATGGCCATAGTTTCAGATTCATGTGGCAGGTGTGCACGTTTGTCAGATCCAGCTTTTCTGTCCAAGGAAGGATTAAAGCAAAATCCATCAATCTGGGCCTGGCTTGGAAGAGTAGCTGTGGTCTTGAATCATTTGGCTCTGGGGGCTGCTCTGCACAGCCCACTGGCAAAGAAAGTCGCTGGAACTGATAAGCTGGTGGGAAGACTTGCAAAGTAGGAATGCCACCACACCACAATGACTTGGCCTCACTGTTGGCTATCTCCCTGTGGCTGTTGGCTACATACAGCAAGCTGTCAGCTGGATGCTTCACAATGGTCACACTGGGATTGCCAAAAGCTGCAAGCACTTTTCCCCTCCAGCCAGACTGGATTAAACTGGCTAACAGTATTCTAAATTCACTTAGAAGTCTCAGGCCCTGCCTGTGACCACCAGGCACAGGGCATTCCTGAAAAGATATCTGGTTACTGAATTTATGTAAGAACTGGGCAAACCACTCCAGTCCCATCTGTTATTCCAACCTCCTGAGCACAGAGAACAGAATCCTTGAAAGAGAAAATCTCACAAAGAAGAGTCTGAAAATGAGAACCACAAAGCAACATGTAATTTCCTCCTGCGAAAGATGCTGCAAAACCTTACAGAAAATGTGGCATGCTCCAGCATGTGCCTGTGTAAACAAGGGCCTAACACAGTTTCACTACTCAGATTTCATACTACAGCCGAGGTAATGTAACACAGCTAAAGCAGAGAGATCGCTTTGCTATGCTAAGTGATTTGCCTCCTACTCTGAAAATCAGTGAGGTAAATAAAGTGTTTTCTATAAATACCAGGCAGTTTCTCTCACCAAAGAAAATTATCAAGTTTTTTAGAATTATTCCTATTATTTTGCTCCAGAATATATTCAGTGCTTAGTGTCCCATTCAGATTTCACCATTTACAAAAAGTTTTCTTACCTATTTCACTTTCTAACTTTTGGTCTATATTAGAAGTCTGTTTGAATCCACAGTACTGCAGGAGAGGGAATACATCAATGAAATACCAGAAAGGAAAAGTCTGAACATGTTACAATTGAGTATAAACTTTCAGAAGCCTTGTCTGAAAAAATAAAAACTTTTATTTTTTGTGTAACATTCACTGACTGCATATTAGCTTACACTCCATTTTCTTTCTGCTCTGAGTATGGCTGCTGTACTTACTTGTGCTGGAAACAGCTGACACAGAAGTTGATATGGGAAACAGGAGTATAAAGATGAGCTTATACAGAGAAGCTCTGTGTGCTTATATAGGGAAGTCACCTCAATAAAGTGCTCAACACTGCATGCAAACCTGTTAGTGTAATTTGCAGGTGACAGCGTGACGGAATTCTGTTGATTGCAGTGCAGTTGTGTTCCTTCCCATCAAGCTGAATTTAGCTTCTCTAGTCACCAAATCACATGAATAAACTGCTATGCATACATTTATTTTATTTTTAGGTTTCCAAGATCAATCAATGACATTCATGTGAGGAGAATCACAAGGCTAGGTAAAAAACAAACTAAGCTCTTCTGAACGCTAACAGTCATTGAGACCATTGGGACGAACACTTTGATGGCTTCCAATGGCACAGCTCTGTGGACTGTAAACTGAATTACAACAGCTTTAAGCAGTCGTGGACCCTGGAACATCAGATCATAGAGAACACATGCAGCAGAGCAAGCAGTAGGAGTATTCAAGTAACAGATCCACCAGCCCCTGTTAAATCTCTTTATATTGACATTTGTACACCTCAACCTGCAATGTACCACAATGACACTGTTGTAGTGGTGAAAGTCAGGTGCCCAACATATATTGGTCTCAGCAGAGAAGCAACAACTCTGCAGCTGACTGTTTATTTTGTGCACAAAGCACAGGCATTCTCCCATTTCATTTCAGCTGCCCTCGCCTCCCCCATAACTAAATTATTGTTATTATGCTCTGCATAATCCTAGTACTGACAGGGATGTTTGTTATACATAATTAAAGATATTAATTTTGCATGGAACAGAAGACACGGAGCCAGGAACTTAATCTTTTTTTTTAAATCTTCTATTAGAAAATTACCTTCATTAGCACCGACTCACTGAGCTTCTCTCTGTTGACAATTTTTATCGCGACCTTCTGACACGTGACACAGTGAACACCCAACTTCACAAGCCCTGCAGGAGAAACAAAGCAAAATAGAAAGGAAGAACTGGTTAGAGGTTAGTTGTCTAGGTTTTTACTTTTACAACACCATCCAGCTGTTGGCAGCTTATAGGCAAAAAAAATTCCCATTAGCACCTCCTCCATCCAGAAAAGGTCTTGTGAGTAAAGAAGACCCTTCAGCCCACATTGTGACCATTTGGCAGTGAAGCCACCAACATCACTGATGCTCCTGCAGTTTCTGCCACGAGAACTGTGGTTTTGTTGAAGCACTGCAGTGCAGCTCTCACCACCCGAAGTGTGTTCTGCCAGTAAGAAGTTCTGGCAATTGAACCGCACTGGACTAAGTTTTTTTGCTGGCACCTGACATCAACAAAAGCTTGGAAATTAACAAAACTAGGTGGCCACATGTTTGCAGTGTAGACATGGCTTCTATGTTTCTCTAGCTCTTTCCAAAGTTTCCATGATCACAATAAAAAGACACTTAATTATGGCTTCCCCTACTATTTTAAGTTACCCTGCTGGAAAAATTTAATACTGTGATGAATGCCACGGTGGTATGGAGGAAATCAGCATACACTGCTACAATTCTAAGTTCTTATTTGGTATTATTTACTATATTCTTGTCCTCAAATAAGATGTTGGCAAAAGGATGGTGATATCTCTGACAGGATTAGGATGTCTGAACTATCATCAAAATAGGGAACACCAGGACTTAAAAGAAAGAGGTAAGTAGCATACATGAGCCATCATATTCTGCAAAATTTTCATCTAAGTCTGGTGACTTACATGAAGGTACATTGAGATACCTCCCGCAAGTGAGTTTAAGATGGTCCCTTGAGCTCTCAACTCTACTGCCATTAAGAAAATTTGTAGCCAGAGAAGTTGTACTTCATAGGTTATTCAAGTGAGATCTTGTTTGCTTCAGGTTTTACTCTTGTCTAACATGGACCTTCAGCACAACACCTGATGGGCTGGATACCATCCCATTCCATACACTACATGCCAAATTGCCATTTAGCATAATTCAGTTATAACTGAACTAAAAAAGAAATGGCACCTCCCCAGTGTCACTAAGACCTGCTGTGTTTTGCAGAGCATTTATAAACAATGACATCAAACAGCAGGAAAAATATTTAGTTCCCAGCTCCTAAGCTAGGTTGCAGTTAAGAAGCCAACCCCATCCCCTAATGCAAACCACAAAGCCAAACACCTTGCTTTATGTGGAATTTCAACACAACAAATTTTCAGTCCAGTGAAATGCTGAACACAAGACTTCACACATCTTACTGAGGGACAATTAGGTTATTGCCTCACTATAAACTGGGCCCAATTAAGTGAACTAGAGTTCCTGAGCTTCATCAGGGACTTCAACAGTCTTCTGCAGGTATTTGTCCATCCTTTTGCTAAGCAGTCAATCATAAATTTGGAATTATTAATCACCAGCTATTATGTGGAGAAATAAACTCCCAACTTGCTTCCAGTCACATCTCTTTTATTGGCATGCTCAAGTGTTCTGGATATTTCCAGTCACATAATTTCTCAGTCTCATCTGCTTAAATGCTGACATCCTCACTTTCAGCCATGACATAAACAAGTCACAAAAATTAAGAATGCAGTGCACTGACAAATCCATTTGAAACTGTGTATAGCAATAGCGTGTCCTCTGCCTGAAGCAACCGAGAAGCAGAGCTGGGGCCAGATGCTGTGATGTCCAACCACACTCACTTCTCTGTCTGAATTTTTTCCATTCAATTTGTAATATTAACCAAAGTACTTCTGGCTTTATGTTCACTGTTCAGAGCACCTGCAGCCTTACTTATGCTTCTTCCCTTTGGCTTTGTTCTGTGTTTGGATAGAGGCTACTTGGCACCACCCTGTTGAAAGCGTGCACTGCTTCAATCTGTGCTGATTGCTTCCTTCCTGCTCCTAGGACAAACCACAGCCTTACATCACCCTTGCAGCACAATGACAGCACTTTTTACATTGCTCTTAGTTACAATTTCAAATCTCAGCAGAACTTCTAGCTCAGTCTCTTAGACTTCCAGGATCCGTGACATCATGTTGTACTGTAACGTGGCACAGACCAATTATTTTCAGAGGTCAATAAGGATGAGAAACATCTGCTCTGTAACTGGTTCTTCACTAATGATATAACAGACTTCTGATATCTCACACTCCAGGGTTTGATTTCAAGTCTTGTTGCTCCCAAATCAAGACATCTGTCGGACTGAATTTGGCTGATTTGTAAACTACTTTTCTTTTGTCCTCCTTGAAGCACCCTGTCATTGAGCCCTTAGAAGGGTTTAACCATGAATTTCTGGGACAGAAAGCTGGGTATCTTCAGTGTCCTCTGTCCTTGTAGCTATTTACCTACCACAGAAACTCAAAAACTAAGATTAAACTATTCCATTTACTCCAATAAAAAGTTAACCAACTGTCAGAAGACACCAAACACTGCAAAAATAAAACTCGTACTGAATCAGACTGATTTTATATTGAATTAATTTCATTAACCTCAAGAAGTCATTCTTGATTTATGCCATGGTATCAAAGGACAGAATGAGAAAACATATGTGAGATTTAATGCATCTTTTCTCTTCTCCTGATTTACATTTTAAAAATCAAGAAAAGAAATGCAATGTCATTGCTGTCTGTTTTGTGGAGATAGAAATTTTAGACAACCCTCTGAACAGCCCAAGACAGCACTTTTCACTGTACTAAATTCACTGAATGTAATTTTAGGATAAAAATAAAACATGTTGCTATGCCTTGCTTCCTCCCTTCTCCCATGGTCACTTCCTTTTGACATTTGTATGCCAGTGTAAGCAAGAAAAAAAATAAAAATATTCCTCTTGGTAAGTCCATCTATGGGTAACACCCTCCTCTCCTGCTACTATTAAGAAAGCCTAATTGAGCTGAGGCAGGAAGGGTTTGTCCTCAGGACTTCTGTTTCTGTCCTGTAATTTCAGTCAATGGTGTAACTACTGAGATGACTTAAATGTGGATTTGAGATCCTATGGGTTTCTGGTTCTTAAGGAGCCCTTTCACTGACACAGAGAACACAAACCATTGAAGATGTATTAATTATCTATATAATAATAGACCTTAGAGAGAAGCAACTATGTGAATAAACTGCTGAGGTGTAACTGAAATAATGGAAGTGGCAGAAATGCCTGCTTGGAATCAAGTGTCCAAGGTGTGTTTACAGGTTTGTGGAAAAGATGGTGCACTTCTCATTTTTTCCTCTTCTGTATATGCAGCTGTTAACGAGCACTTCAAAACTATATAAATCCTCCTCCAATACAAATTTATCAATAAGTTATGTACTTATTTGTAAAGCTTATCTATACAGTCAGGCCAGCACAGGTACTGTGTCTTCTGCGAAGGAAAACAAACACAGCTGCTGCTGCAAGGATATTTTGCACCAATTTGCCTTACAGTAAGTCTGCCAGGCAACAAATAGAGCTTGAACTTGTCTGCTTCATGAGTAATTAACCCCTCAAATGCAGGCAAGTAACCTTTGTGACTGCTAAAGTTAACTCTGGTCTGTCCTGACAGAAAATCTAAGATGCTGTGGGAATCAACTGCTTGAAGTTTCTCTCAACCACCCACACAGCTGCCACACGCTCACTGCTTCAGGCACACCTCAGATCTCCATCTACAGGTCACTCCTGGGGACTCTGGACACTCACATCCTGGGGCTTTCAAATCAGTTGTTGCATCCAGTGAACTGCAAACATTGGGCTGCTTTTGATCTTAGCCACTGAACTGCATCAGAACCAGGCCTATAATTGCAGGTTGGGGAGTAAAGAAAATGTGAACACACTGGAAAGCAAGGGGATGTGTAAGTTAACACAGACTTTTCATCATAATTAAAAGCCGCAGTTTGGGAACCAACGACCATGAGAAACCCCAGATAACAAAAAGATACCACTGAAGGAAGAAGAGCAAAGGGAAGTGTACAGGCCTGACATAGCTCAATGCAGCAGTGACCTGCTAATAGCCATGCCTGAGCATTTTTTTTGCTGGCAAACTCCCACTCAGTGGATGCTTACAGATATCCAGATAGTTTTTGAAAAGGACAGAAGCTTATGTGATGAGCAAGGGACAGATTTAGATCAGCTGGAAAGGTGGACAGCCCGTCCTGAAGCAGTACAGAGAAGATTCTTCTTTTACTCAAGAAGAATATTCTGTGGGGATGGAGAAACAAAAGCTTCTCTCCAGCTGAGACAATATATTTACTGTGAATCCATGACCACAGCCAAGTGCCTGATATTGCAACTGGCAATCACCTTCAGGACTTTTCAGCCAAGGACAGGATTTCAGAAGAGACTCATTTACTTTTGCCTTGCATTTTGTGTAGCAATTTTCTCTAGCAGAGACTGAATAAAGCATTAAGAGTTTGGAGCTAGTGCTATTTGATATGCACTTTACAGTTGTGGAAAAAGTAGCATATTACTAATGATCCTGTTATTACAACTCTTTGTTGGAGAAAGAAACATTCTAGGAACAAGAAAGAATGTTTTCAGTACTATCCAAATCTGAAGTCTGCCAAAAACACTAATCTGAAACAAATTCTTATTTTGAGCGAGACAGTAATAAATAATGAAACACCATGGTTGTTTAAATACAGCATTTATGGTATATTCATTGTTAATGATGTTCCCAGTCTTTCAGAAATGTTAAACACAAGTAACTTGTTATCCTGATTTTTAACCACAAGGAGAATAACTACTCAATGAAGTAAAGGTGCATTTGCTATATTTAACACGTATGGTTTTTTTCACTGGTAAATGGAACTCTTTTGTTTTCTTTCAAAATAAAACCAGCCTAAAATAAATTTCTGTAGTGGGAAAACTAGGCACCAATTTCAGAAGATCATCTGCACACACATGTTGCTTGCTCTTCACTTCAGAGCACATTGTCAAAAACCTTAAAAAATCCGAGCGGAAAGCCCTGCTCTGGCCAGAAGTGTCTATTTTGGCTGGATGAGCAATTAAAGGAATGTCTAGAGAGAAATATCACTCCTTTTTAAACTTGAGTTAGCTAATTGCCAATTAATTCAAGTCAATGAATACTCTGCAAATGTTAATCTAGGCACTGCAAAACAAAAACATATGTGGTTTACTTCAGGGCTCAAGTACTGGTAAGAAACTATCTGGATTAGAAGAGGAACAAAAGTTCTAGGCTTACAAACTCAAGTACACTGTCTTTCAAAAAAGGCTTGATGGGTATATATTATTGCTGCACATGAACTTTGTAAATATGCTCTTTATATACAAATAATTTAATTTATCCCCACAAATTGGAAGATGCTGGTGTAAAACCTTAAAATAATTTATGGATGTCTATTCCTGAAAACTACATGCACTAACATTTGCAAGACCTGCAAAACCTCAAGGATAGCAGTCCAGAAAATCAACCCTTAGAGCAAACAAAAGCATTAATACATCTCAAGCAGGGTGGAGGACAATCTTAAAATGTAATATTCCTCCTCTTTATTCTCCACAGTTATCTTCACAAACACTGCAGTTTCAATTAGGGTTAAATCAGTTCAGTTACAGTGTCTAACTCTGCTGACTGCAGTGAAGTTGCTTTAGATCTGCAACAGTGGAAAATGGATTAAAATTTGGCCCACAGCAACATGATTTCCATAGCCGTAAAATAAGGATAATAACACGTACTTACTTACCTTGCAAGAGCTGTAGAAGGATTAACTGATTAATCCTTACAAAGAATGTTGGAAAGGGATATAAATCCTATCCAAGTTTCACATATTACAACCAGGAAAACTGCATTCTAAATATAATCTGGAAAGAAACCTCCAGATAATTTCTTATAATTAGCTTCCATATTCACATCCCAATTCTTTAAAAGCACAGATTTTGGGT
This sequence comes from Parus major, assembly GCF_001522545.3. Taxonomy (NCBI): domain Eukaryota; kingdom Metazoa; phylum Chordata; class Aves; order Passeriformes; family Paridae; genus Parus; species Parus major. Next base: position 15,925,886 of record NC_031774.1, read on the forward strand.
CTCCAGTGATGCACATCTTATACTACTCTTAGCTGCACTGGAAAGAACTTCTTTACTGAGCATCCTTCTTACAGAAACCAATAATTGCCCTTAATTACTCAGTCTTCTCACTGAAGAGATGTTTATTTTTCTATAGCAATTGTTATCTCTAATTATTGCATTTCAAATAAACAGAGACTTATATCAAGTGACACACAAATTACATGGTATCAATTTATAATTGCATAATGGGAAAAGGAGGTATAGGAGAAATCTAGAAATCTAAAAGGATGGGGATGAAGCTGCCCAGGTTGGTAATGAAATATTTTGATTATGGGATCTTCTACAGAAGATATATTCTAGTGCTAAAAAGCTGTTCTGAGGACTCATGCATTAACTGTTTTTAAACTGCATAAACTGTAATTATGGTAGGACTAAAGCCAGAGTTCAGATGCTCAGCAGGAACATGGAAAGAGAGGTTCATCAGTCTGAGATCCACACGCCTCAGCTCAGAGCACAGGAGAGCTGCACACTAAATTGCCACAGCCCAGATTTACTGTCCTGAGCTATGAGCACTGTCAAACATGCGCTGGCTTGGCCAGCCAGAGGGACACACTCCTAAGCTCAGAGATTGGTGAGAACAATGCATCAGCTCAGATGTGACTGGATCCACATACCTGATATTAGGGAACAAGAGACACAAACACATACAGATATATATACACACACACAGCAGCTCAGCAGGAGCAGGTTTTATACTGGATGCCTCAGAGATTATGGCAGGATCATCCTCCAAGCTCAGCAGGATCAAACAGGATCAAAACACACAGAACCAACATCACCTCTATTGATTTCTATCTTGGTCTCTTTCTTGCAATATTTCATAAATCAATACTTCTCAGAAAACCTTTATGCCCCCTGAATAGAGCAAAGAATGTGAGTGTTGAGCCCTTTCGATGTGCTCTCTTTCCCACCTCACCAGACACACCCACATAGCTAAAGAGCCCCCCTCAAGGAACCAGGACATGAACATTCATTGGCACACTGTATGCTGCTTTTGCAAAATACCTCTATTTCATCTGCCAAACTCTAACAAACTCTTCAAGTCCCCTGGAACCTATCAGCAGCTTGTGATGTCTATGGGCTGAGTTCCTATTTCAGATCAAGTCTTGTTCCTGTATAAAAATGCTTGGGAGACTAAGTTTTGCTGCCACGGGAGAAGTGCAGACTTCAGCCTCCAATGTGGACATCTGGAAGTGTCAGGGCAGCACCCCCAGCCCCTGCACACAGGGAAAGAGAAGAGTGGTTCCATTGTTTACAAATTCAAAAGACAAATTAAAATACAACAGATCTTTCCACTGATGCATTAACTGAAAAAAGCCCAAATCTTTTTACATCTCTGGATGGGTATTGGGAAAAACTCTGCTTTCACTCACAACTTTCCTAGTCAGAAGCTTTTTTTTTCCTCTTTCCAAGAGCTGTACATCTCCTTGTAAAGCTCCTCTTGAGGAATGATGAGAGCCATGTTCCCCATCAGACTTCATTAACCCTTTGTCAGGAGATGACCAAAGACAGCCATTTTTCAGGTATAGCAGGAAGCCAGCAGAAGTCTGTCTATCCTGCCTATGATATCTTTTGCAAAACATGTTGCAGTAATTAGGTAACATCTGGGTAATGAGCCACAACATCTCCATTTGGTCCAGTGATCTACTGAGAAGCACTGATGCACTAATAAGGAGGGAATAGTGAGCAGCAGAGAAAGAGAGGGTGAGGAAGGAGGAGGGGAAACAGCAGATAAACTGTTCTTTACATGTACTTTTAGCTGACGTTAATCCCATTTTCTATGCTAATTTCTCACATCTCCCCTTCCTTACCACACCTTTCCACGCTCCATCTCAAAGTCCTCACCCACTTTTGACCCTCCTATCAGCCAAGATTGTTTCAGCTAGGTTATATGTATATTAAAAATATAATTAAAAAGGGGGGTTACCATGCAAAACCTTTATACAGCAGACAGAGGTCATGCTCTTCACAAGATTAGGCTCACCACAGAACACTTCATCTACCCAGCTCAGTGCTGATGCAGCTTACTCTGCCCTCTGACATCTCTTAATCACCCTCTGACAGATTCCTAACAGGATTTTCACTGAGTGCAGATATGCTGCCCTTCAGTAAGGGCTCGAGAAGTGATTGGATTAACCACACTTGCACCCATGCCTTGGACAAGGGGCCAAACAACAAGCCACGAGCACAGGCAGCTCCCAGGAATTCCAGAAGGGCTTATTGATAGCAGTAAGGCCCATACACAGATGAGAAATGCATTGAATAGCCACTGCATACGTTGTTCTACAGATACTGGTATTTTTCCAAGGACAAATTGGTCTGTATCCAGTAGAACTAACAGAGGCTGACCACTTGCAGATCCACACCCTGAATTTCATTATCCACCACAAAACTCTGGATCCTCCTCCAGACCCAACTCACCCCATCCATGGACATCCTACTTCCACACTCCTGCAGTGTTATAATATCTGCAATTCCTTCCCACACCTCTATTTGCACAGTCTCTAGTTCCTTATGCCTCCTGCAGTAATGCCCTCCACAGTTTTACCCATTTGTCCTGCAGTTCACCTGCCAGCTGCAGTCTCCTTCTGTGTACCTTATTCTCTCCTTTCTCTTTGTAAAAGACAACAGATGCCATGGCCAGTCCAGATCTGTGAGCACATGGTCACTGCAAAAAGTGTAGGAAACAGCACATTTTCTTAATTATACTGGATATGAGAAACTCCAAGCCTCTGGTTTAGGACAACAGGAAGAAAGACCATCTGGAAACTGAATTCTGATTTACAAACAGGAAAAGTCACAGCAAAAGAGTAACAGAATAAAAGGTAAGAAAAATGAGACTATTATAATTATAACAAACAGAAACAGGGATATTAAAAAACCCCAAACTGAACAAACTTTAAAAAGTATTTCCTTTAATTTGAGAATAATGGCTAAAGTCACAGGATGGAGCTGAAAGGATTTATTGACTCCTCCACTGCGAAGAACAGGAGCTGTCTGCTTATGCTGTACAAAGTACACTACAGCTGGTTCACTATGTTCCCTACAAAGAGAGGAAAGAAGGGCATCATATTCAAAACATAAAAAGGCCCAAGCACCTCATTAATTTTAGGTACGAGAAACAATGCAATACCTACAGAGCACAGTCAGCTGTGCCTCCACAATAAAAAGAAAGAAAATAAAGTGAATTTAATTTCCTCACGAAAGGAAGGTGGTTAGATAAACTGGAACATTACAACCCACCTTCTGATACCCAGTTTCATCACATGGAATTCATACCACAATGGCTGAGGCTAAGTATGCCCTGAAATACGACATCAATTTCAAACTCGGGCAGGAACCAGTGATTAAAAAAGGATGAGACCTGTGCTGTCAAAACACATCTTTGTGTCATACTTCTTCTCTAGGATTCCTGTGCAACATCTCCAGCCTGGGCTGCTGGAAGATCTCACAGTGAATTTTTCTCTTCTGGAAGAATTCCATGGGTATGATCTAAAGCCTTCTGAAGTCAATGCAAAGGCTCATATGTTTTAGGAAATTGCAGATCAGTTTGTTCAGCAGCAGCTTAGAGCTATATAATCCTGGCTTATTCTAATAGGTGTTGCTGCAGACAATGACTCTGAAGTGCTAAAGATCTGGCTGGAGAAGACCTTATTCCAGAATCAGCTGTTCTCCATGGTTACCAAAGTGGACAACTGCCTGTATGTGTTAACTATCACTCAGGCAGAATAAATCTGCAGGCACAGTTATTCTTTAATCTTCCACACCTTTCACTGCACCACTTCCCTACAAAGGCAGTGGTTCTGCCTTTAATCAGACTGGTATTTTCTCAGTATCAGAATAAAGTGTTTCCCCACAAACATTGATTCAGAGCCATAATAAAGAAAAGAGTCGATGAATTTTCTAGAAGTCAACTGAGTTCCACATTTTTTCTCTGATTGCTTGGCTCCACACATTTATCAAGAAGCATCAGAAGACTTTGGGAGGTTCAATCAAAAGATTCACCTTAAGAAGGATGACAAGTTTTAAGCCTGGACAAGTACGTAGAAATCAGCAAACAACCAATAAGCAGCTTATCCCTCCAGGCTACAAACCTGAGTTTGTAAAAAGTTAAAATATCATCCCTCTAAAACAACACTCCCACATGGGGACCCAGTTTCCCCCCTTTGTACGTTACTGTGACCCCACTGGCTTCCTTGGAATTATTCCCAGTTCACTGTGACCGAGAACAGCAGCAGCAGCCCTGCCAACCTCTCCAAGGAGGTGACACAACACAGCACAGGCTACAAACAATGGCCACAGAGGAACTCAGTGTTGACTCAGAGTCGCTCACGCTCAGAAGAGAAGGCAGCTCAGAAATAATTGAGACTGCTGTGCCTGTTCAGTGTCCCAACATACACAAGGGATAAACAAGCTAAAATAATACAGCACTAGCCAGCAATAATGGCATTAGACAAATCATGTATCACTACCTGAAAAGCCTCTGGCCTTGAGGGATACTGGCTGTACAGAGCACAGAAAATACTCTTTTGTCTTTACGAACATTACATGCACTTTAGTTCTTTGGCTTTCCATTATGAGCTCCTAAGCAACTACAAACTGCTATGATATCCTTTACTCGTACTGCAGGGTCAGGCCACCCGCACATTCGGGCCATGGCCAAGTTGCACAGGGTTGGGTATGAAGTGTTTCTCCCTAAACACAAAAATCAGCAGCTGAATAGTCTGTAGACCTGGCAGGACAAATATCCACAGGAACACTGGGTGTGACCCTCATCTATGCTTAAAACCAAGAGTTAGAAGTTGCAGTCCAAATTTTATTAGGGTGAGAATTAAAAAAAACCCCTCTCAGCCAGAATGGAAAAAGACTTTTAGAAGAGAATCAGAAACTCTAACAAAGGCTGAATATAGAAAAGCCTCAGTCTTCAGAGCTGGACAGCCTAATTCTGGTACCTCAGTACACAAACCAATGAGCCTGGTTTGGTCAGATGGACAAACAAAACCTGTTTGGGAAACACTGTGAGCTGCAGTGACCTGTGAAATGTCACAAAATGGTGGAGCAGCCCTGCCATATGCACAGGATCTGCTTCCTGAGTTCCAGCCAGGTCAGAGAGGCTTCCTGCACAAGCAGACTGGCTGCACACATTAGAAACAGGAGTGCATGAAGGCATGTGGGTACTGTGAGCTCTACCAACAGCAGAGGCTGCAGCAGATACAGTCCCACAGGTTTCAGCTGCAGAAGCACCTGGTCTAAGTTTCCTGAGGGACCATTTTTACTTGCACATACAAGACTTTTACCTCTTCCCTTCTATTTCACAGGGACACAAGCCCCTGCAAGCTCCAGGAGATAGAAAAACACAGAAATAAAAGCTTACTTCTTAGAGAGAGAAGCTAACTTCCCTTCTGAGAAGGAGCAGAGGTGCTCCCCTCAGGTCATATTAAAGGGAATTAAGGAAAATCTGTGGCTTTTGTGTGATTACAAGTTGTTTAATACAATGGAGAATCCCTCATCCCAGAGCATCAACTGTAAATCCCACTAATAACTACATGAAGAAGTCTAAATAAAGGTTATTTTGAAAACCTTTGTCTCTCTTTGCAGTGTACTCTTCTGAAAACCTTCCTCTTCAGCTGTATGTGAGTGTTGCTGTGAAAAGTACATACAGCTGAAGTGGGAAGAGAAGGTGCCTTCTGAAACCACAGAGGCAACCAGGTGAATGAATACGAGGAATGTCCAGACTTGCACTTGGTGGCAGTGCACTGGAAACAGCATAAAGAAAATCAGGGCAGCAGACGTCCAGGTATTTAACAACAGAGTTAAAGAAATAAATGAGGCCTTTCCTAAGCATGATGTTCTGATTTGTGCTAGCTGCTGAGAAGGAAAAAACAAATCTAGAATTTGTTAGTTACAGTATCACAGAATTGTGCTGTGAGGGACCTCTAGAAATGAGCAAGTCAAAGCCCCTGCTCAAGCAGGGACAGCTAGAGCACGCTGTCCAAGAACATGTCCCGCTGGATTTTGGGTATCTCCACAGAAGAAGACTCCATAACCTCCTTGGATTCCTGTTCCATTGTTTGATCACCGTCACAGCAGAAAAAGTGTTTTTTGTATTTAGATAACTTCTGTTTTAATTTGTGCCCATTGTTTCTTGTCCTATCAGTGGCCACTACTGAGAAGAATCAGCTCCCTCTTTATTCCCTCACAACAGGTATTTATCCACATTGATGAGATGTCCTCGAGCTTTATCAACAAACCAAATAGTCCCAGCTCTAATCTTCCAAAAGAAGCCGCAATTTCTCCATGTTTGTGGCCCTATCCTGGGTTCAGGAAGTCCATGTTTCTTGCTCTTGTGGAGGCTCAGAACTGGATGTAGCTCTCCAGTTGTGAGCTCGAGCAGAGGAAGAGGCTCATTTCCCTCAATTCAATTGATCCCGCAGCCCAGGATACTGTTTCCCAGCTTTGGTACACCAGTGCCTGGCTGGCTTATGGTCAGCTTGTTGTCTGCCAGGACCTTGAGGTCCTTCTGTGCAGATCTGCCTTCCAGCTGGCTGCTCCCCTGTGTGTACTGATCCCTTGGTTATTCCTTACCAAGTACAGGACTCTGCATTTCTGTGACAGTCCTGCCTGCTCAGTTCTCCAGCCCAAGTACCCCTGGATGGCAGCACAACCACCTGGTCCTACTGGTTTTGGTCTCAAAAATACAGTTAATTCAATTTGGTTCATTCAGTGGCTTTCTTCCATTCTCTGTAGGTATTAGTGAGCAAAGAACACTTTCAGAGTATTTCAAGGATATTTACTGGAACAACAATGCTTCTTTTCAGCAGTTTTAAATAATATTATCTAAATTACTTTAAGTAATTCTTCCTGCTTTATACATTCTTCCTTCTCTTTCTACAAGAGAAACTGTCCCCTAATATTTTCTAGTTAGTACAAGATAATCCAAAGAAAACAAAACCAGAAGCTGTGCAACAAAAAGAGAGTGAGAAAAACATAAGGAAAGGTGTGAATGAGCTGGTTGTTTTTCTTCAGCCATACCACAGCTCATTCTTAGGAGACCTGTAAGAGACATCATTGGATAAGTTATAACTTAAGGAAAACTTCACATGCTTCTTCTCTGACTGCAGACAATGCTGTGGGTGGGCCACTGTGTGGTGAATTCATGCTTTTATTGTCTGGATGTGTGAAACAAGACTTCTCCTTCCCACCCCAACCTTCCCACTGGCTCCTTGGCCCTCCAAAGAAGCCCATCCATACAAACTGTTCTCTAATTCTTCCCACAGAGCAGGGAAGAGCCACTGTGGAAGAAAAGCAACAATCCACATAACCAAAGCTGAGACTTTCTCCTCCAGAGACCTGGCTTTAAGATCTGCTTCGTCTCATTCTAATTCCAAGTGAGGAGGATCCCAGCACAACAGAGCCTGTTTTCCAGAGCCCAGAAATTGTCAGGTGAGCAGTGATGCGTCCTGGGAAGCAGAAAGAGCTCTGCACAGTGCCTGCCTAGGGGCACCTCACATGCTGTCATACCTGGTCAAAACAAACTCTTTTAAAATCTTTTAAACTTTGTGTTTATTTTTCAATGGAATAATCTGGATAATAAATTATATTTCATTTCACTTCAATTTTCAAGCCAAATAGAGGTTGATGCAAATGGCCTATAAAGAATATATGTCCATCTACAGTGAACAGAAAATGCCAGTCACCGGTCTATAAAGCGGCAAAAAAAAATTCAAGAAAGGATGGAAGTAAATGCACATTAACTACATTATGACTTCCATGAGTGGGCAGTGGAAAAGAATGTCTTCCTAACCACAGAAGAGAAATGCTAAATTTATTTTGCAAATCATAACCGGATGGCCATCAACTTGAAATTGAACCTTTCTTGAGGAAAATATCTAAAATGTACAAATGACAAATAAGGATGGAATCAATAAATGAAATCAAGATTTTGCCCTTGCTGATTCAAACCATAATAAAAGACACGATTTAAATTGCCTTGATTTAAATATAAATTACATAAATTCATCAAATCTGTTTGTCAGATAATAATTCTCCTCACAGCTGTGAGATAAGCCCCACGTCAGAGCTTAACAAGAGCCCTACCTCCTCAGCAGGGTCCTCACCACTTGTGCACCTAATTGGTATCTAGAGCCTTGCTGTGTGGTTTGAGATTCACTTTTCCTAATCTGCTGTTGAATGTGGGAACTCTTCAAGACGGGAGAACAGAAGGAATTACATCAGTACTTGAGATGGGCTCCAGCTTTAAGACAAAACCAGAGAACTGTACAAAGTGCTGCAGCTACTAAAACAAGGTAGAATCCACGCTAACCAAGAAGCAAAAAAGATAGTCATGTTTCCATATGTAGAGGAATTTGCCCCCTCTCTCCTGTCCACATGTAAGAATTGAAGCATGAGGTAGTATCCTCGCTGCTCTTGGAAAAGCCCAGCTTTCTGACAAATAAGGATAGAATGTAGCAGAAAATAGTCTTCTCCAGTATTTTTTCTCAAGCCTCATGAACGTATTTCAGGGCTACAGAGAAAATTATTTTTGAAGAGAAAATACGTAACGTAACACAGAAATACATGAAGAAGAGCCCCATGGAATTGTTACTGTTGATTATATTGGAAGACTCAACTCAAGACTAGGGCTCCGATAAACATAATGCATACAAGATATAATAGGTGCTCGGCCCTGTCTTGGGGTAGAAGGTTATGATCTAAACAGATGAGGCAGTCACAGAGTACACCTAATTACATGCTATTTCTCTGTTAGAAGATAAGGACTTTAGGTGTTAAGGAACTGGACAACTTGCTGAAGGTTACATGGAAACCCTGTGGCACGGCTGGAAACCAAGCACATGCCACAGTCACGTCTTAAGTTGGTGGGAGAAGGCTGCAAAAAAGCCACAAACCCACCAAGAATGCATTTTAAAATGCAAACTATATGCTAGAACTGGCATGTTAATTAAATTAATTAATTAAAGAATTAAAAATCTGGCCAGTAGACCGTCATTTTTATAAAATTCCAGACAAACCTCATACCTATCCCCTGCTACAGGAGTATAAAAGGATAATAATTCTATTTGTGCCATGAGACCTGTTTCTGACTTATGGCAAAAAATCTGAGAGCAAAAATGGCGTGCTTTCTATATTATATGTGAATGTACAAATTTTCTGAAAGGGCCTTCAAATTTATGATCCTTTTAATGTAAACAGCAATAACAAAATTGCAACGCTGTGTTTTAGATAGGAGAAAGGATGCTGATTCCCGGAAGCAAAGAAAGAACAGAAAAAACCATGAAGGCAAATCTCTCTCCTCTCAGCAAGCGTTTTACTCTGCTGTAGGAAAGGGATGGCTCTGTAGCAAAATGGTAGGCAGCAGTGACCGACCAAGCTGTTCAGATGGAAGGGGTTACGCGGGCTGCGTTAGGGAGGGATGTTCCCAACACTGGTGCCCGTATCAGGATGTCCCCAGCAGCAGCAGCAGCAGCAGCAGCAGCAGCAGCAGGGCTGCCAGGGCTCAGTCTGTGTCCCCTGGTGTGGTGCAGAGCTGGGCAGTGGGGCTGGGGCACACTCAGGGTGCTGTGTGCTGGGACAAGCACGGGCTGGAAGTGCCGCTCTGCAGAGCAGCAGGAGCAGCGACTGGCACATGCGGGGAGGTGCAGTACAATCGTCTCCATCTGCATGGTACAGCTTTGAATCCCTTCCTTTACAGCTCAATAGGTGCATCTGCTGCCCCTCTGCTAATCCTCAACATCGTTTAAAATGCAGATCAGTGGAGATCATGCTTTTTCTTCCCCATTACAGACCATACCCTAAAAGAGCTTTAATCACACAGACAATATTCTATCTCTTCAGGCTCTGCTGCTTCATTCTGTCCTCTTGCCTTTGTTTGGAAGCCAGATCTTTGTCAGGCACTAGCAGCAGCAGCAGAATATAATTTTGCAGTGCAAGGTTTGAAGCTAGTTGAAGCAACTATAACCTTTCCCAAAACTGTGGCAATGTAATTAGAAGACTGTGACTGCAAAATATAAACAGCAGGGAACTCGGGTCATAAGAACCTCCTGAGAAAATGCATCCTAAACCCCTGGATATGTTGCATGATTTTAAATGTAAAAAGCAGCATCAGCAGACTTCCTTACTTGTCTTTGTCTCCCTAGCAGTAATGCACCATGACATGTTTTTAGATGTCAGAAAGTACAAGAGTTAAAGAGGAAAGCTATGATTGGTTACATGACTGTAGGCTGAGAAAGATATTTAATTTATTTCACAGAAAGAGCATATTCAGGAACATACATATGTGTAAATGCTAACCTGAAATAACTAGTTCTTCCAAGGCATTTCTACTGCCAAATGAATGACCCTGTAAGCTGAAAAACTGTTCTTGCTGTGATGAGAAGGAGATCATGCAAGTCATCATTATAAAAATAAGAGCATAAGAACCATTGTAGCTGAGCACTGGTCCAGCTCTGAATCTTCTAAGAAGTGACATCCTAGAGTCCTCCTTTCTATGGCAATTGCCATCAGTGCATTTCATAGGACAGGACCAGCCTGGAATTCTCCTCATTTACGTTTATCAAATTGATTTTCTTCTCTAGCAACCTTAGATTCCACAAATAATTGTATGGCATAATACACTAAATCTTGTCTGTCTATAAACCTCAGGAAGAAAGATAAGCAAACCAATTATTTTACCAATCAGGGTATGTCTGTCTTTCACAAATGTACAACATATGGTAGAGAGGAGGGCAAAGGAATTCTTCCTGTGCTCTTACCTTCTAAGAAATATGTTCATGGCATGGTGATAAAACATAGCACAGCACTTCTCCTACCACAGAGAGCAGGATAGATACTGAAAGATTAAAAAATACCAAGGGATATGACTAAGAGGGATGTACTCCTTGCCATTAATACTTCTTGAGACCAGGATTCCCAAGAGACCAGCTGAGGACAATTCACTGCTTGCAAGAGCTGGAGATGCTACCTGGACTTTGGTAAGCCCCAGACTCTTCCTTCCTGAAATTGCAGCTGCTCTGCAGTGACTCTGCTCTATCAGAGCTAACTGGGCATCACAGAGGGTATTGAATGGCATGACCCTATGGGCAGACACAGCCCACAACCATACATCTCATTCCTCATCATAATTATATATGCTCTACCCATTTCTTAAGCCCAGGCAGGTGCTGTGCTAACCACTGACTTCCTAGACAGCAGGAAACCCAACACGTTCTGCCTGACTTACACATCTGTACATTAATTATTGGAAGCAGCAGTCCCATCCTTCAGTGCCTCATTCATTTGAACTCATGGGAGTCCCCAACAGTAGGTCTGTGTGTGCTGGATTTGCTGATCAAGGACAGCCCAGCACGTGGTCCTCCTCTGCCAGTTGGCATCGTAGCAATTAAAGGGGGGAAAAGACTATGGGACGAGTCATTCCACCGGTGCACAAATGCATTTATTATTTAACTCATTATGGAGACACAATGTGATTTTCAATTAGCTGTCCAACAGTATGATTGAACACAAGATACTTTAATTATGTATTTCATGGACATGCTTCAAAGGTGCCGTTTCACTCTCAAAATAATTAGCTGCACACAGAGACAACTTAGAGAGTTCAAGAGAGCCCGTGGTTACTTTCCTTTAAGAAACAGAAGAGTTATAGGAGTTTCCTGAAGTGCAAAGGCCTCCTGGTTGCAAGGTGACTGCACCTAATCTATCTGTCCAGTGTCACAGGTGTCTGTGTGAGCATCTATGGCTGTGCTCCCAAGTGTTCCCAAGGAAACAGGGACAGTGGTCAGTGGCTGCCAGACGTATACGTCATCCTTGAGAAGCAGCCCCCTGTGACCATTAGGTCCTGCAAGGGAGTCTTTGATGAAGCATCCCAGGATGCACACCCACACCTCCACATGGACTTTCCAAACCAAGTCCAGGAAAGTAAAAGTGAAGCAGGATAAAGCAAAAGGTAGGAAAGGCTGGAGAAAAACAACATTGATTTCTCTCACCGAATAGCAACTCTGACCTACAGCAGCAGTGTTTCATTTGGTATTTGTATAAGCAGTAGTCAATTACTACCTCCTGATGAAAAAGGCAAGGAAGATGCTATGAAACAAGTTTTCTCCAATTAACAAAGCCTCTCAGGACTACTTACACACTGTACCCTCCTAATGAGGGCACCCAAAGTCATAATCCAGTTCTCCTTTATAATTAATGTTTGTAATTACTGGTGTACAACTCTATGCCTTAACTAATGCCACGACTCACAACATCAAACATTTATATCTGTACTTTTTGTGCATATCAGATGCAAAGAATGCAAGTTTCATAGCTAAAATATCTTTTAAAAAATTTTCTCTCATATAGGAATACCAGATTTCCATTTCAACCACTGGCTTAAGTGTTTAAGTACTCCAAAGAGAGAAGGTAAAATTTTGGCACCCTTCACAAACATATGTGAATAGAACTGGTTTTCTAGCTACAAACAGCAATGACTTGAAGGACCACACCTGCCAATGATCTCTACCAAGGTGACCAGCTGACATACCCTTCAACATATGTAGAATCTCTTTCCTTACACATCTGTCTTGAAGCTGCTGAAAATAGTGCCAAAAGGAATTAGAAGCATTAATTGAAAAGGTTAAAATGGCAAATGTAAATGTTGCTCGGGGATACTTATTGTTCCCACCACAAAAATGCCATATGACATCTTTCCCAAGAAACAGTCAACCTGAACACTAACTCCCAATAATGCCATTATCGGTGTCAATGTCAAGACAGGGCTCTGCCCCTTCAGATCCATTGTCATATACGTTTATCTCCTGTATCACAGCAGTCCTGCTGGCCTTAGAAAAGAGATCCCTTGGTGGAAATGAGGCCTGACAGCAAAACAAAGAACAGATTTTGAATGCAGAGGCAACTTTTGTAATTAAGGAGCTTGGGTGTTTTTCCTGTAGGTGTTTATAAGAGGTTAATTTGTTTGTGAAACTACTAAGCTTCAGGGAATCATTTAAAAATTGTTGGTTCTTCAAATTTAGAGAGATTTTTCCACCACTGAGTTCTCTGTTAATCATCACTTAGGGACTGGAAGGCAGTAGCATGTACCCTCAGAACATGCAAAATGCTGATGGGTTCCACACAGGCAGAAAACTAAAATTTCTCCATGCATCCTTGCAGTCTCACAGCCTGATTAGCTGGGTGATCCTCAGCACCAGTGAAAATGTCAGTGAATCTTACTAATATTAAGTGCCTGTTTACATGAAGGATGGGTAGTTCAGTACGTAAGGCAGTTAATAAAGCAGAGAAAAAATAACTTAGCAACTTTAATCTATGGACAGGGTCGTGTTGTAGTTCTACATACAATTGAAACTCACAGAAACTGTCCTTTGGGAACACTCATTCAAGTGCATCAGTCAACACAGACCTAATTACCCCAAAGTCTTTATGAATTCGGGCCTCAATCTTCCTATGTCTTTGTTTTTTCCTCTGGTACTATAAATCTGCCACACAGAAATACTAAGGATTAATGTACTGGGGTTGGGGAAATGTCAGAAGTACTTCAAAGGTGTTTCCATAAAGGCTCCTTTTCTTTCTCCTCAGAACTGTGCAGGAAAGATAATTTGCTGACCTTGCCATTTCTAAGTCTGGTACAGCAGCAGACGTGGAGAGCCCATCAATTCCCAGTGACGGCTCCACACTTGTAACATGTCCCCCCCAAGTTCATAATTCAATCTTTGCATAACACTTCCCTCTGAATGTACGATGCCCTTTCATACTAGAGTGGGTCAGTAAATGGAGTAAGCACATGTATCCCTTTTTGCAAAAATTTATACCTTCTCTTAGGCAAGTTACTCTCCTTTCAAACTCAGGTAACAGGCAGACTGCACATGGCTAAGTCTGGTCTAATACTACATGTGCCATTTTTAATTGCTTTACTTGATGGATTATTTACTTCAGTGATTTTGCTTCAAAGTCACCTCTTAAAAATAAATGTGTATTTCACAAAAGAGCAGTTAGTCTGTGGTGGCCAGCATCTCTGAGCACATGCCACTGTGAGACAGAAACATTCCTTTGTCCTTCAGACACAACTCTGAGATCCCCAGTTACATAAACCACAACCATGCTGTGCGAGTTATTATGACAGCAAATGTTCTTGTCACTTGTCCTTTACCATTTATTCCTATTGTCTGTATCAGAAGTCCTTCCCCATCATACCAGGAAATCAGCAATTTCCTTTCCAAACAGCACACTAGAATTTATAGCTATGTATTGAAGCATGTATCAACCTTTGTAACCTATGCATTTATGTTGGAGATACCAACAGCAGTAGAACAAGTGAGTTCAAGTCAATAAATAAAACAGATGCAAGTGAAAAAAATAAATTATCTGATCTTGGTTAAAAGCACATGAACAAGGATAAAACTAACTGAGATTAGTGGAACTACTTATGGGTTAAATCAGTACTAGCAAGGAAGGACTGCAGTCATCTGAGAACACAGACTATCACTGCACTGCCTGACAAGTTGATATCTTCTGAGTGGAAAGAAACTATGCCAAAGATTTTAACCAGCTGAGAAAGCCAAGGGCCTAAAAAGTGCATATATTTCATTCACTTACAGAATGGGAAATCCACTTTTAGACCTCTACCTCCTATTGCTTAGTCTACAGATTAATTTTAAGCTTATTTCGAATTTTAAAACATCCCAAGGATATACATTTCAGTCTACAGAGCAGAAAAGCATCACCAATTAATGACTGGGATCCCTTTGCTGGAGACAGTTAAGCTCTAAGCCTTCTCTGAAGGATATGAAGTGCATACACACACACAAAAGATTATGCAAATCAAAAACCCATCACATTATGCAAACAAAAATTACTCTACTACACACAAGCTCATGTTAGTCTTCATGACAGTTGCACACCACAGGAAACTCAACTTTTACCAAATTAAAAAGAAAAAAGAAAAATCATATTTTTTGTGCTGTTGCAGGAAATCCTACAGCTACACAAACATCTCATCTCAACCAAGCTGCAAACCACAGCTCTAAAGGCTGTTTACCACAGTGTGATTTTCACCAGAACTGCAACCAAACATGAGGCAGTAAGGACCATGAGATGCTATCCATTACACCAGCGTAAAGCAAGAATAACTCCGAGTTTGCAGAAGAGCAGCACTGAATCTATTCAAAGACTGTGCCATGGGTTTTCCTGTTCCCTCACAATGATTTTCATATCAAAATTATAACACTAATAACGGTGTGCTTCTGACCCCCTTGTGTCATTTTCAGTAATCCTCATTTCAGGGAAAGGTTTGGGGGAGATTCTTTGGCTTTTGAGCATTCCAGTCATCTGTCCCCCCAACCCTAGGTCTCTTTAAAGTAGATAGACTGATTTCTCATTGGCTGATGTAAAAATCTGAACTATCCATGCCACCTGTCTCAACTCTGAGGTACCATGAAGTTTTAATGACATGGTCCTAATGAAAGTAGCTGCAGCTGTTCATAAAGTGGTTTCTTAATGGGCCCCAAGGCATATGACTGAGCTCAGAGCTTTGTACCAGTTTTATGCAGGGTTTCCCTTCATTAAGCCACTTCTTTAGTATAAGCTGTCATATTCAAAGTCCTTTATGAATTAGGAGCCTTCTCCACTGACTTCAACAGCATCTGGCTTCATGGAAGGAATCAGGTCCCTGCTGTGAAGTGTTTCAGCCCAGTAGCTCTGTCTCAAATCTGTCAAAATTGGACAGGACCCCTGAGAATTTTATTAGGATTGGGCACAAACAACACCTTGAGTGCAAGCTAGATGAACCTAAGGCCCGTAAGGTAAGATACACTACTGAGTAAATCACCAGACATTCTGAATTGCTATAGAAGAGAGGTTCTCTCTCTAGGTTTCAGAAAGCAGAATTCAGTCCAGATCCATGTGTATTTGCTGAAAAAATAAACAAAATAAACATTGAGTTCTACTCAATGAACAGCATTTGAAAGGAAGCGTTATAAGAGAGAATCTTTAAAACAAAACTAAACCAAAACAATAACCATGAGTCGAACTTTCTACTTCTAATAAAATTTGCTGGTGGGGGTTACCCTCAAAACCAATGTTATGCTTCTAGCATTTCAGTATTCTGGATAACATCTAATTCTCCATCAGTTCTCAAATTTCCCCTGAGTTTAACAAAATGTTTACTCTAAAAAACAGAAAAACAAAGCCCGCCAACAATAGCAACAAAACCCTGAAAGAAAAAAATACCTACATTTCTGGCAATGTCCTCCTACTTGTCAAGTACCAGGAAAGACTGCCAGATATTAAAGTAACTTAAGAGTGCTCCATTTGATCTGCATATCATACTAAAGAAGCATCACTAAATCTATGTCCAGTCCATGGAAATCACACTGGCAGGAAATCTTCCCTTCAGGCAAACTCAGCTAAAAGGCTTCAGTAGCACTCAACATCTTTTGGTCAGTCTACCAAGCTCAGTGTTTTCTGTATAAAAGTGCCTAAATAATAAAGCCAGTGAATAGGTAGAAGAAGCAGCTAGGAAAAGAGTTTTCACAGTGAAAAGCGTGAAAAATGGTCCAGGAGTCACAAACTTCCTTTTCCCTTGTTGTTAACTGGGGGCTGCACATCTGTGCTTCCTTTGGAGAGACTGGATTTTTCTGTCTCCTGTCCCTAAACATCTTCCTTCCAGCCTCTAGAAATGCAAACCTCTAACAGCTCCAGGCCTCCCCACTACACTCTGACACAACTGCCTTTGCCCAAGTTGTACTCTGGATGCTCTCAAAGCTGCTTAAAGGTCCCCTTAAAAGAAAAGTGATATAATTTAAATTCTGAATCATATGAATAAACTGAAGTGGTGCTACACATCCTGATGAAAAGATGGAATCAGAATACATTGCCTCAAACTCAGATTTCTACAAGTGAAGGTAGAAGAATAAGGATCTGTCTCTGGCAAATGGGCAAGGTATCTACTGTCTGCATGTAACAGTGCAAATCCACCCTGAAACCCAGCTAATAAGCAGAGTGAGAACCAGAAAGAAACAGTTCAGTTTTCCAGACAGATGAATAGCCAATTGAGCCATTTTTCAGGATTTTACCTTCCAAACTAAAAAAAGCAATTCCAAGGGCTGGAGGTAAAAAGAGAAGAAAAAAAAAGAAAGAAAAAAAACCCCTCAGCAGTAACTGTTCAAAGAGATATCTTAAAATCTCTTATGAATAAAAGTTATTTTTGTCTAAAAAGAGGCTGTTCTTTTTCTATTGCCTCCCAGCCTCCTTCCAAATATGCTGACAAAGAAAGATGAATGGGAACTGCAGTACCAGAAAGTGCCTACAAGGACTTGAGTTTTGCAGGTGGAGACGTAAGATCGAGGAACTAGGGGGTCAAATCACTGCATCATATACTTGAATGAAACATTAGATTAAAAATTCTCTTTCTGGACTTGGTGCCTGGAAATGCTTGTATGAAGCAGAGGTGATGGATAATGGCAGATCAGCATTCTCAATCTATTCCCTGTTCTGACCTGATGTTAAGAAAAATGGCTGGGGGACTCCTGTCCACTGATGAATAAATGTGAGCTTAACTCAGCAATATATTTAACCAAATTTCAATCTGTGGTACTTGGAGATAAGCAGTCCTGTAAATTAATAGCTTTGCTTTTCTAAAATCAGAACAAAGGAGCTCTCTAGCTAATGATGAACAACACATTTCAGTCGAGATTATTTTTCACAATCCAGTCTGCAGATTTGGTAACAATAAGATACTTTCAAATTCACATCTTTCTGCCAAACAGTTTAGAACATTATTTAAAACAATAAATTGAAAAACATGTCCTTTCTGAAATCTATTTTTACATTTATTTCTGCCCAGAACATGCTTATCAGTACCACTGACATTTCACAAGCATGATTTAAAGTGTCTAATTTTACTACTTTTCCATTATTTTGGCTCTCTCCTCTGCTTGACAAGCCTAAAGAATAATAGATGTAAAGGGAAAAAAATAATCTATGTTGCTAGTACAGTGTCTGATAAAATAAAGCCAATTCAGATAGAAGGCTTTTTTCTTTTTTTACCCTACAACATGCAATAGGATTAATGTTCTCCCTAGAAAGATGTACTTTTCTTCTAGGTTACAAGGCCATCTGACTGTAATTCGACCCAAAAACAAGCCCTCCAACTCTTGACCACCTCACAGTATAGTACTGGAAAACATCTAGGTCACATAATCCTGTCTCATCCAATTTGGATGCAGTTCTTCCAAGGATATAAATTCATTAGAGAGACAGATTGTAAACAAATATATACACACACAAGAAAAAAAAAAAATATGCAGACAGATCCTGCCTGCTCATCCTGCATATATATGACTACTTGACCCAGAAACTAAAGGTATCACCATCTAGTCACTGGGTCAGAGTTGTTCACCTATATAAATAACTCGAGAAATTTAGCCTCCCTACCACATCATAGAATGTCACAGCATTTCAGAGGAGATTGTGGTTCCCTCCAGTTTGTTGTTTATTTAGTTATTCTTAAAAAGCCAAGCTGCCAAGTCTTATGGTGAATTAATGTTTCACTTCACTGAGAGCCCCAGTGGATTCCTGGTGACATCTCTTAAGGGATGATGGTAAGCAAATGGTACCAAAGACATCAGCAACAGATTATTATGGATTATTTCTGAGAGATTTAATCAGACCACAGTAAATTAAAATTGTACTGAATACACAAACCACAGATATTGGTTAGCTGTGTTTTCCTTAAGAGTTAGACCCCCATCAGTTGATCCCCTATAAAAGAGTACCTTAATTCCCCCAGTCAGCTGAGCACAGGTTTCAAATTTAGAAGGTCTAAAGGAAAAGTCTGTGCCTTTGGACTTCTCATGGAAATCTACAACTTTGTGAAGTAGGAAACAATGTCATGTTAGGCATTTAAAAGTACTTCCATTTTTTTTTTCTTTTAGTCACATGTGCAGCGTCTAAGACATGAACTTTAAAAACCACCAAGCTGCAAGATGCTGTCAACCAAAAAAGAATACAGATCTGGTCTTCCTCTTGCAACCTGCAGTCAAAATCACCTTGCATACCTGGGCCATTGCAATTGCAAAGGTATTTTTTATCACTAATATGTCCATTAAATTCCCTCTGTGCCAGCTTCCCAGGGAGCTTCAATCTAACCACTACATCATGCACAGCTCTGCCATGTGGATTACTGAATTTATTGGTTTGTTTTTTTCTGTCATCATTACAACCAGAGACACAAAGTAATTAATTGGGCAGACACAGCACTCTTGCTCATGCTGCTGTCTAGCACAATTAATTACCTGTGCCAGGTTGGAAAAGCTGATCATCCCACTATTCCCTGTCCCACAGAAAGCATATCACTCAGTAAATAATTCTGAACAAACACAGGAAGCACGTTAAGTCAATATTCTGCAGTTCTACATACATTTAATTCATGATAACAAAATAGAAAGAGGAACAAGTGAAAACCAAAGCTCCTATATTTGTCCATAGTAATTTAAAGGCCAAGAAATCATTTAACTGAAGATAAACAGATGTGTTTCCTTAGTACATGCAGCACTTTCTAATATTTCCCATAGAAAATTCCTGAAACCTATGAATAGTGACTTTCATTCAATCCAAATCTGTTATCCAAAACAAACTCCACTTCTCTGCCATATGCTCAAGGAGCACAGGGAATCCTACACTGCCAACATTAGGCGCTCATCCGTTGTTGCAGTAAGCCTGAGATACCACAGGATGCATTCCCATCTGCTTTTCAATTTTGCTCCAGCTAGCAAGGCTAATAAATTCCCCAGTTTTCCCCCTCGATTCCTTTAGGAGCAGTATGAGTCTCAAATCCATCGTGGCCAGCGCTTTCTGTCAGCAGTTCAGAGCAGCAGGGGCGTAAGGACGGACAGAATGGGTGTGAGATACCTGATGGAAGACATCTCCCCTGCAGCATTCCCAGTCCTAGTCAGGAACACTGCTCCTAAGGACGGCTGTCTCTGGGGACAGTGGGACCCTGCAGGCTCAGCACCCCTGTACCACTAACAGCCCTTTGGGGAAAGGACAGCATTAGTTAAAATACTTTGGGAACAAGCCAGTGAATCGGCCTTGGTCAGGAGTGTAACTACTGTTTTCCCAATTCCCCCTGCTCTGACAAGAACCAGAAATTCCCATCAAGTACAGTGACTGTTTCCCTGTAAGCTCCTGGGTGGCTCACAGACCATAATGTCCACGTCTGTATGGACAGGCCTAAGACCTCCAGGCACTTAAATCAGTGACAATCTCCTATGTGCAAAATTAAATACATAGTTTCAAACTGTGTTTCTCATCTCTGTTCCTTGCTCTTACACATGAACAAATTGCACACATATAATAAAAAAACTGTATATAACCGCTCTATTTTTCTTCACTTGTACATCACAGGACAGATTCAGGCTTCCTGAATTTAACCCCAAAAAGGTTTTATAACTATATGATGAAGTAATGAACAGATCAGTCCAGAACTGATCAGGACTCATCAAAGCAGAGCTCAGCCCTTCATGTGATCTGACTGTGACCCATCACAGACCTCTTCTTGACACATAAACTAAGGTGGCAGCAAAACAAGTGGGGAGGGCATGAGTAATTCCTGAAAATGTTTCAATTTAACTTTCACTGTAAATAATTTATTTCAGAGACAAAAGCTTGAGACCAAGGTGGAACTTCATGTAAGTCACTGAAACTGTGCCAAAGGAGTCCAAATAAATTATGCCAGAATACACACCTAGACATGGGGATTAAAAAGGGCTGGGGTGACCCTTTGCTGAGCATCTCTAATGCAAATTTTAAAGTTCATGAGTGACAGGCACTTGAAAATCTCTGATCCTGGACCCAGCAAAAGGAGAAAGCATTCAGATCCTGATCCAGCAAAACATTCAGACACGTTTATGCAGGAACATGTGAAAGTCCATGGCCACGAAACAATTCAAGTGAGCAACTGGCTTTGATCCCTCACACAGAATGCAACAGTGCAACATTAGCTGGGATGATCTGAAGCAGTGAGTACAACTTCTGATTTGATTTAATGAACTGTCTTGCATTTCTTGTGCTGAAGAGACAAAGGAGTGGCATTTGTATGTGCACTCTGCATAGAGGGATGGTTTTGGTTTCAATTAAAGGAATTTCATACAGATCATCAGGGCTCACTTTTAAAAACTCAGAGGGATTCTCACAGGAAGAGGAGGTGCAGATAAATCTGAGAGAGGCAAAGGGACTAGTTTTCATAGTGGGGATGGGGAAGACAGAAAAGTAGCAGCAGCTTAGTCTACATAATTTCTGCTACAAAATGTTTTCTATACCATGCTTAAAGAACCCCCTATTGAGAAGACAAAAATCTTATGGTGTCAGACTAGCTCTTCTTCCTGCTGTGCCTCCTACCAGGCAAAAAGGTGATCACTACTTTCATGAAAGCAACTTTCTAAAAACCATTGCTGGATCAACCACCTCTGAATTACACTGGCTCTAAATACAGACCTTCCCATACTTAGGCCAGTGTCCTAACTTAAATTCTCCCACATTAGTTGTAAGGACACTTCAGAAAATGGGAGCATTTTAAATGAAATTAATGCATGAGGAGCTCTCTGTCCTGTTCCTGCAATTCCTGTAGGACACAACAATGTCTCAAATGGATATCTGAAATCTTGGGTTCCTATATCCTGATCAGCAATTATGATTTGCAATCCCAAATTATTTTTTGATTGTCCTTAGGCTATTTGGCAATGAAATAGGAGGCAGAAAGACAGAAGCCCAGTTCCCAGGAGCCAGGTTGATGCTTCAGGGCTGAGGGTAGCAGAAACAAGTTTTGACAGGTTAGCCATGCAAATATTATGTGCCAGTCATTGAGCAAGTATCTCTGTGCTGCTCCCCTCAGCCAGTGTCACAGAGACTGACACATTGTGACAACTTTCATACCCGGAGTTAGGCTAAACTCATTTCAATCATGCTTTAAACCGAACAGAATTAACAGCAAAATCCTAAAACTTTAGCAAAATAAATACTGTTTAGAGAAGCAAAGCATTTACAAGCAAATCCAGATAGGCACTGAAGTGTGAATCCCAAAGCCATCTGCTCATTCACACGAAGAGCCGTGGAGTCATCATCAGTCCAGCACAGCTTTAACCTTTCTCTGTGAGAATCCTACCCTGGCTGAAGAAAAGTGCAGGAAAAGTGTTGCAGAACTTCAATGTAGGCAGGACTGGGGACATTAAATATGCACACAGCACCCAAGATAGCACAGCCCTGCTTTCCCTTCATGAACGCTGAGACATTGCCATACTATAAAAAACTATTCTAGCAGTCAGCTAGAAACAGTAATAGGAATCCTGCAATAAGTACATCAGTTGTCATGCTATAATTAGCCATGTACAGTTTAAATAAAATCCTGATTAATGAACATTTGCCAGGAGGACCTCACATTTCAGTGCTATTCCGGCCAATGCTGAAATCATATAGCTGTTAGATGGAGAATGAAATAGGTCGTTTGGGTGACACTTCCTCGTAGGGCAGAATATCATTGTAAACAAAAAAAAAAAAAAAAACAGAAACAAGGGTTACAGTGATTAAAAATCGTGTACAGAGAGCAGAGACCATGTCTCAACCTCTCCAGTTTCTACTGAAGGTCCCTTTCTTTGGGTGGAGTGGGAAAAGGTTCATACCCTGAGCTCCCTGCACTTCTCCAGGTCCTGGCCAGAGTGTTTAGACATGGAAATAACAGCTGTACTTCTCACAGAAGCCTTACACACTTCACACACCATGTTTCCAGCAGTGGAAGCACATGCTACTTTGTAAGGCCAGCATGGAGACTCAAATGGATGCTTTGAAATTTTTGCCCTTTAGAGGTGAGGCTGAAATCCACTGTCACCATTTCACTCTGTCATAGAGAGCAGATAGTCTGTCACAGCCAGAAATAAGGCAGGCTCCCTCCCTATGTCTATCAGTGATGGACACTTAACTCCATTTCATTCAAAATGGGGGAAAAACCTGATGCTATGGCTTTCCACTTGAAATGGCAACATGCTGCTTACAGCAAAGATGTCAACACCCTCAGCTGTCAGACACAGTCAAAGAAATACAAGAAAGCCACAGACAGACAAGAAAGTTCCCGAAAGAAATACTATTTCTCATTAGCATACTTACCTGTTATTTGCCTTCTAGAACTAACTGTAATGAAGTTTGAATTGGTGGGGTTTTTCCATCCTGAGCTTGTTATAAACACCCAAAGTATGATCCAAAGAAGTTTAAAATATAGTCTTTACCAAACATGACAAGGAAAGGTCTTCATGCCACCCAAGGTTTCCATCTACATTGTCCAAGTGGGACGTGAGGGAGCCAACAGCAGCAGGAACAGTGAAAGCCTGCCTTGACTCATATCAGTTAGTACAGATAAACTGCCCCATATCCTCTTTATATAGAAAAGAGCTGTCCACAAAATATCACTGGCAGCAGCAGTCTTATTTATATTGCAGAGATGAGAGGACAAACCACAAATGCATAAAATAATAGGGCAGACAAGAAAATATTTTATACCTGGTAGTAAATTCTTCCTAGCTCTTAGCTTTTGAACAGGTGTGAGAAGAAAAAATCAAAAGGAACAGAGATGTGTGATAGGCTCAAGAAAAGAAAGGAGAATGAGGAAGACCAACAATTTCCAGTTATATTAACCTCCTTCTGCTTCAAAGATCTTTATTTTAAACTGTTGAGGTGTATTAGAAGGCTCCAGCTTGGTTTCCCATTACATTCTCCCTGTGTCATTGCACCTAATAACACAGAAGGCTTTAGAAATGTTTCTGCTTTCATTATTTTATCCTACTGGATGCCTAGTTGTTTAATAACTTTATCATTTTACAGTTATTTGTATTCAAAATCATCTGTAAATCAAATTCAAATATAACAGCTCAAAATGGGGGCAAAGAAATATAATTTTTTGGTATGGCCTGGAGTAATAACTCAGCTAAATGTGATAGAATTGACAAAAGAAAATGTAGGTTAAGTAGCAGGGACCATTTCCTAACAGCAAGACCTATCAGACTGAAAAAACCAACCTCCCTGCAGAAAAGGTGGCATCTTTCTCACTTCCTTTTGAAACAGGACAGATGATGGCAGTGGAGCATATAACATAAGGAATCACCTGAGAAAAGAAAATTACCTAGAACAGCTTCCATTCCTATCCTTTTAGAGTGATTCACAACTGAAGGCTAAAACTCTTGTACACATTCTGTACCACCCCAGTCAAAAAGCCAGTCACAGCCCAAGCACTGGTGAGCCAATCTTTATGGAACCCTAATGAGAAACTGTATTTTTATTTTGCTCCTTCTGCATTTTAGGAGTCTACCTGGGAAACTGCTCTGGCCATGAATGGATGTAAGGATCCAAGCCAAATTTACTGAAATTGCAGACGTTTACTTATATATTCACCTTAAGCTTGTTTCTAACTTCTACGCCAAATAGAGACAAATTTCCTGTTGAGCTCTCCTGAACTGGGGCTCTTCTGTATAAGCAGCTTACAGCATGAACAACATACTGTGCATATCCATGCAATATATGTATATATTAATAAATTATTACTCAAGTTACTATTACTCTCAAATGATATAGTATTTATTTGCTATATATGCCATTTTTGTTTTCCAATTCATTGAAGGAAAGAGTCTATTAAAAACATTTTTTCAAACTCTAAGAATTTCATTAATCAAGTAAAACCACATCTGAAATGAAGAATACACTGCAGCAGTCTATCAGAGCAAAATAATATTTTACTTTGCATGTGAAGCTATTTCAATTCTTCAACAGATTTTTAACTAATTCCAGAATAGCCACATGAATTTTCACCCTCATTTCACAGGTGACAAGACTCAGGCTCACAAAGATTAGATGATTTGCCCAAGCTCATACTCTAAAGCTAGCAACAAAGATTCATGTGTAGTTAGGAACACATCTAATTTATTTCTATCTATGTTTTTATTGCACTCAGGAGCATGCTATTTCAGTTCCTTACAGTACTCACAATCAATAAATCCTTGTATTTTTCCTGTCAGAAGGGATTTGTGACTTTCACCATTACAGAAGCAAGAAATGAAGACACAGGGAAATATGCTGACTTGGCCAAAGCAACTCGCCCAGGGGAGTCAATGCTCAAGGCAAGAACAGAATCTGGGCCCCTGGAGTCCCAGCTCTTACCTTCATAGTCCTACTTTCTTATGAGATTTCCTTCTTTTTTTCCCCCTCACTTGCTTTTTCTATCTTAAATGGGTCAGTTTAGGTGTCAATGAGCTTTTATTGGAGATTCTCTAATAGTACTTTTCACCAAAAGGGAGTCAATATGTACTAGAATGAAGCCAACTGAGCCAATAAAACTGTGCAAAAACCATCTTGATTCAAGAATTAACACCACCAGAAAAGTGGGAGAGATGATGTTGAAATACAGCTGAAATACAATTCCACAGGATATCTGCAGAACAAACTAATTTATGCTGAAATTTTTCCTCTTGGCTCTGTAACATACCAGATTATTTTCTGTTGTTAACAGCCACGCCTTTTAGCTACTGAATTGCTCTGAAGCAACAGGGACAGGTAAGTGGTAACTCAAGATGTGTTTCCAAGCAGTTTATTTAAGCCTGTCATTCCACATGGCCACTTTCTACAGTTTGAGAAGAAACAAAACCTGGGCTACCAAGTTTTGCACGACTTGTGCATCACAAAGCATTATCTGTATAACAAACCCTTTAATCTAATTGACTCACATTCCTGCACTTTATTTGTCTTTAGGGTAAGCAGAGAAAACTGACAACACAGACTTGGGGAGATCTCTGCTCATTCCTGCAGAGTGCCTCAGACACCACTTCCCACCCTCTGGGAACTAAAGTATGGAGCAAGAAAATTACTACACAGTATTGAAACTTTTTTTTTTTTTTTCCCCTAAGCCTTTTACTTCAGCAAATAGCTTAGAGAACACCAAACTGTTTGATGTTTTAATGTTGCAATATATATCCCATGGCATGAGCTGGGTCTAGGGAAGCAGCCACAGCTTCAGTCAGCTTCATAATGAACCTTAAATAACTTCATGCTGTAATGATGGCACGGGAATAGCATTAAGATGTGTCCAGAGGTGCGTTTTCCTAACTGCTGATGAAGAGAGAAAGGCAGGCCTGCAGCCAGCTTCTGGAAATGCCCGCAGGGACAGCCATACATCACATTCTCAGAAGCATCTGTAGTCAGGTTACACCACACACAGCTGGCACTGCAGCAATGAACCACCCTCTCTCTAACCCTGCTCTTTAAACACATGCCTCCTGGTCCTCTGAATCACCTCTCAGCTTGGGGAAAGGCAAGGAAGTGCTGCTTTGCTGCCTTTTTAAACCTCGTACCGTCACAATCATTTCACAAAGCTGTAGGTGACATTGAGGGCGCAGGGAAGTGGCCCCTGAAATCTCAAGGCATATTTCCAAGTCATAGCTTGCTCTGTGATTTGGTCCCTCCCAATTCTCACAGTTAATTGTACAATAGGTCACTCAGCATCCACAACAGTTCATCCATCCAAGCCCCCATTCCTGATTTAAACCAATGGGAGTTGTGCAGCCACAGTCTAGCACCAGTTACCAGCTGGTACAACACTCCAAAATGAGTAGTTAACATCACTAACAGGCAAAATTCACTGCTAAGTTTTGCATGAGGAAAGAGAGATGAAGCAACAGCACCTGGAATAGAAATGGACTTCAGAAAACTTACTTATAAATCAGTATTTAAAACACATGTGGGTTGGGGTTTTATTTCATGCTGGTACAATGGCAAATTTGAGTAGGGATGAGAATTTGGAGATGTCTCAGTCATAAAGTAAGAGATTTGGTGTACTGTACTGGCAGTTCTAATCTTGGCATAAAAATACTAATTGCACCCTCCTTTTAGTATCTCTACATGGTAAATATTCAGCCATGGACATTTCAGTTTCCCTGATTAAGAAAACAAACAAACAAACAACAAAGCATCAACATTTTGTTCTGGTGTAATATCCTCCACTGAACTAGAAGCTTTAACTATCCATTTTCTTTCCTCTTACCCTCCCCTTCCCCTGCCAATCTATTGTCATTTGGCCAAAAATGAACCAATTTCTTTTAATCACTGGCATAGATGGAATAATTATATATATTCAGAATTACTTTGGTTGGTAGCTAAGCTGCTCCGATGCTCTAAGTCTCTGCTGGAGGTTAGTATCTGCTCTAAATGTGTACTACAGATGAGGGCAAGATACCAAACTCTTTTACTGCCATGACACCTGATGGGCTGAGACTCACTTGCAATATTAGGGTTTTGTATATAATGCAATATTTATATTGCACATTTTCAAGCCACAAAACAATTTAGCCATAAAACTGTCATGATATGAAACTTGTATTTTCAAAATTGCTTTCTGCTACAACCATCACATTACATTACCAAAATGGAAAAACGATCAAGATTAAACTACGCTTTACCATTTTCTTGCTGCTAGTTGATTATTTATCACTTTCCCCTCAATTTAGACAATGAAAGTATGAAGACACAGTCATGTTTATATCACACTAAATTTTAGCATTATTCTGTATTCCCAGTTTTACAGAGACAGACTAAAATCTTCCAAGTTCTTCCAGTTGAGAATAATCACCATCCATTTCCACATGCATGAAAAAATACATCCAAGGCTACTCTGCAGATTTATTTAAATATTTACTATGAAAGGCAAATCCAATCTCACATTTAATTGCATAATAGAAAGGCTGATGGAACAGGGCTTTGAAGATCTCTGTTTACTTTTTATGACAATACAGCCAAGTAGGTGATTTTGCAGTGTTTTGGTCTCCCATTTAAAAAGGAGAGTCACGCTCCTTTTCTCACCTTCCCCTAAATGGTGTGGACTGGTTGCCTCTGGAATCTGTGTATTGTAAATGTCTGAACAGGTATAAACACCTTTTTGACATATAAACCTTTTCTGACATGAGCCTGACAATGCTCCAAAATTTTTTTCATGAACTATTCTTCATAAAATGTATTTTTAACGTTATTTCCCTAAAATCTATAGAGGAAACAAACTCTCACAAAATCCTAAAAAAACAGTTGTCAATTTAAACACCACTTGCCGTTCTCTCACATTACCAGACTCTCCAGGTGTCCTGTCGTGGTCCCAGTGTCAAACTAATACTGCAAATATCAGGATTTTAAGTAAAACAAGATTTTTCTATTATTTTTTTATTTTGCCTTAATTTTCTGTACCTTCCAAGCTTGAAAGCTGAGGTCTAGAACTGAGGGAGAATAACATCAGTGAGATGGGTGATTTGCTTGTAGCATTGTCTTTGAAGAATAAAACAGTGATCTTATGGTATATTAGCATTTATAAGCTAAAATAAGAAATTTCACTTTCACTGAAAACAGTTTTCCAGCATCTGAAAAATAAATAGAAATAGGAAACACTACCTCACCTTTTTGTTGAGAAGAATAATAAAATTCTAGGACATCAAAGTGTTTGTGCTGGACTGGTTGAAGCCACAGAAACTATATATTCTGAATTATGGTACCAAATCAAGCATAACTGTAATGAAAACCTGTAATAATTAGATTTGTTTAATCCAGGAAAGATAAAAATGGTAAAGTGTGATTTGGACAGAGAAAAATTCTGAAGGGTAACCAAGAAAATAAAATAAAATGAAGGATTATTGTCCTTTGTAAAGATTCTATTCCAGCAAGAAATTGAACCATGACTCATGAATCCAAAACCGGTAAAGGGACCTACTGAACTAAGAAAAATGGGCTTGTTTTTTTTCCTGGCAAGAGATGTCTCTGAGTTCTGCAAACAAGAGAGTAGGAACAAAAGCTACATATACAAACAGACTTCTTTTTAAACCTTACAGATTTCTTACTCAAGTACTGTCTGGACCAAACACTGCTATTTTTTTTTTAACTAACAGAAGCCAGAGATGCTCAAACCACAATCTCATTCTGTCACACTCCTTTGCTCTTACCTTTCACTTGGAGCAGCCCACACCTCTCAAGCACTGACATCCATCAGACAACAAATGAGCAGTAGAGCCCAACCTCTAAAAAGCAGCCACAGCGCTTTTAAGTAGTAAGACAAAGCAGATCTGTAAGTATGTAATCAGGCTGCACGAAGCTCTTTGATCTGAAATTCTGTTAGGTCAAACTATTCTACCCTTTTCCATCAGCTCCTTGCCTCTTTTGATTTACTCAGTGACAAACTTACTGTAAAAGGAAAAATTTTTCCAGGCTTTAGTGGGTACTAAGACCTCATTCAGCAAAAACACTTTGATACAAACACAAACCTAGAGCCTATACTTGTCTTTTTTACTTAAGATCTCAAATGTTACAGAAAGTAAGCAACAGAGAACTAGACCAGATCTTTCACACATATTCCCTGATCTGAGAAATTGCTCCTTCCCAAAGATGGAGGTGGCAAGCACACAAGGGGTCAGGGCTTCCTAAGCACTCTTACTTACCCCTGTTCTCTTATGACTCAGCAGCTGAAGTAACTTCCACACACATGGAAAACCTCAACACAAACACTGGACCAGAGGCAGTGGAACTCCTCACTCATTGCTCTGAGTGTTTAAGGCTGCACAGCACCAGGTTAGATTTGCCTCTGAACAATTTTTATACATATTAACAGAAAGGAAAGATGCTCATCTTCCTTCAGAATTATAATAACGTTCCTCTTAGAATTACAATTCTGACGTTTTATATGTTAGTCAAACTCTTTCACAGGAAAGAAAAACACCATTGCTGTTTTAAAGAAAAAAACCAGTTTGTTGCCTACTCAGATTTCTTGGCTGAAAGCAAATATGGAGATTTTAGCGTGAAAGGTATCATTCTGAGAAAGTTTTAAACGAAAGACAATGAAAATGCCACCTTAATCTTAAATACATTCGTAGAGCAAGACTGTAATGAAATGATAATGTGGCTGCTGACTGAGGAGAGAAAGCAGATTGAGTCAGGTAAAACTGACATACATAACCAGTCATTTCTTTGCTATTCAATGATTTGAAAAAACACCAAAACCATTATTTCCCCACATGAGAGAACTTTATCCCCACATAACAAATTTCAAAAGGGAAATACTACAAGTCAATACTACAAGTATTTAAAGCTACATCCAGATTATATGTAAAAAGAATGAGATCAAGTGCTCATACGGCATGTCTGTGAGAGCAGGAACCATGGAGATTTACTATTTACTTACAGGCTGGATGTAGCATATTAACAGCACTCACTATTTTGGATCCAGAACTGCTGGCATGCCAATATTAATATGGTAAAACCCAGCAGGATATAGACACTGTCATTAGCACTATTAGACATGCTACATGCACTAATAAAGAATTGTTCTTTTCTCCAAAGTAAAGCTGCCTTTGCTCACCATAGAGCTGTGTGACACAATTCCAAGTTTGTTTTTTTTTAAGTCTTCCTTCCTCATACTAAAAGACTTCCATTTCTAGTGTTTTGGGTCTGCATCTTATTGTAATTTTTTTTATTTTATTAATTTGGAATCTTTTTCTTCCTAAGTTTTTTTGGGAGTTATGTTAGGTTTGTTTGTTTGATTATTTCTATGAAATTAAGAGTAACAGTTGATGCTGGAAAGTAGCAAAGAGAACTTAACAGAAATAAGAAACAATAAGGAAGTAGTGATTGCTGCTAATACAGGTTCCCATTGTCAAAGATGACATGTTCAGAGAGCTTTAAAAATACTTTCCTCCCTTGAAAAAGGACCTAAAATATATTTCTTGACAATATTTGAACAGTTTTGTAAGTGAAAGAAGAGAGTGTGGCGTGTCAGAACCCTCCTGCAATTCTGCTTTAACAAACACTCTGACTCCTCCAATCTGCCCTCCTGCAGCCAGGAATCCTGACTTGCAGTGCAGCTGAACCCCCAGGAGCTGCCATCACCGCGGGCCTTTTGCTGTATAAACACTCTCGATTATTTACAAAAAAAAATTCCAATTGAAGCAATAGCGTGCTCACAGACCACGGGGAGCAGAGAAAAGTCAAATGGTCTGTGGAGGGTCAACCTGCTCTGAGATGGTGGGAGGAGAAGGGAATTGCAGAGGAACCCAGGGACCGTGGCACACAGGCAAAGTGCAGGCTCACATCAACAGCAGCAGAGACCAGCACAGTCCTACTGAACTACAAACATCTCTTCCTTCTGACTGGGAGGAACTTGGAACTGCTTTGCACTAAACTGAAGAAGAGCTTAACAGAAAGTTTTTAGTTATTTCAGACTCACATAAGACTATTTCAAGCATGTTTGGTGTCCTGGCACCAGTTCAGAGGCCTCGGAGAGCTCGGGTAAGGGGGGGTTACCAATGGCATTTACTGGGTGCTCACTGACATGGCTGTACCCAGCAGTCAATGCCAGTTTTCTTTTCAGCTCTTGGTGAGAAGAGTCATGGTGTTTTTCCTGCTTTTCCCTGCATCTGAATAACCTTCCTCTGTATACTCCTCTACTAATTATTTTCCAAAGGCTTTTCCCAGTGGGTTTCCCTGACTAAAACAGGATGCTTTAAAAATGTGGATAGAATCCCTTCACTAAAGGTAATATTTCAGTGCCCCTCTAGCATTCACATCTGAGGAAAAGGACCTGAAACAAACATACAACTTTTAGATTGCATCACTATTGAAAAGAAGAAACCAAGACATTTCAGCTCAAGCAAAGCAGCAGAAAAAAAAATGCCTGAGAAGATACTTTAGAATATTTTATTAATAACATAATGATCTCTCTATTTTTAGGATACTTAAGGCACAAGTTTCCCTTGATATGATTTAGCATATTTTCAAATTCTAATAGATTGAATAGGTTAGTATTATAAATAAGCAATAAAGAAATAAGAGTGAATAGTAAAGACCATGTTCAAAAATCATGTAAGGAAAGAGTTTCTAAGATTTTAGATTAGTTTTCCAATAGTACTTTTGTGGTCAAAAAAACCAAACAGGCAAACAACTGTCTAGTTCAAGCTTGAGAAGTTTTTGGAAAAAGATTAGCTGGCATTGCTGTCTGAAGAAAAGTCCTTCCAATGTCTTGTTTTCTATGACACTGTAATGACTACAGAGTTCTGTAAAAAGAATAAAGTTGAAAACATAATTCTGTCCTTTCTCTGCAAGGGCTCTACTGAAAAAATTCTAGAGGAATTTTTGTGACAGCCAGAACCCAGGTTTAATTCTCTCCAGACACTGACATTCATCCAATACAAGAATTTTCTAGATTTCTGCCAAAAGCCATCAAGACAGACATCTTTGTGTATTATCCAACTACCTGTTCAGCTGCTTAGAGCTTAAAACAGGTTGGGTCTGCATTCTTTAGTGTGAAGGACAAGACACACATTAGTTACAGTCAGTGAAAAAAGATGCCTGCCAGGAAAATTCTTGAGCATCCATAATTAATATCAGAATAAAGATTTTAAGAGAGACAGACACAAAGAAAACCCAATCAAGAGAGGCAAGAGATTTCTGGTCCTCTCAGCTCCATACACAGACAGAAGACAGTGGTCAGCACCATGTGAGAGCACAGTGCTGGCTCAGGGATGAATCACCATTTACCCCCAGGCTTCAAACCAGTGTGAAGAGTAACTTCATATAAAGGCTGCTGGTTATAAACTCATTTGCAAATGCAATTGTTTGATGCCAAAATCATTAATATAATGCAAGTCACTGGGCCCTCAGGGCAAAAAAATTCGGGGTTCAGTACTACTTCATAACTATTTTATTTAACTTGCTCGACACACACACCTCTCTTCCATGGGCAGCAAGGGCTGAGACAGCAAGCTCTGTTGTTTTTACATGTATTTTGCTTAGCTATGGAAAATTCATTTTTTCTTGTTTTTTCCACTGGAAAGGAAAGGGAACTGAAAGCTACAGAGAAAGAAAATTTCCAGTCCATCTCTTAGATAGTTATTGTAAAGTCCAGCTTCCAAAACTAGGACGTAAAAGGTCAAAACTGGAACCTTAATTTTGAACATCACAACTTTGTAATAACTGACTGAGGTAAAAGATTCAAACCCAAATCCTCATTAACAGGACATGAGAGCATGAGGGAGTGTGAAAAATCCACCTGAGCTTGTGGATTTGATGATAATCATCATAATCATCCTAAGATCATCATAAGATATGATGCTCTGAGGACTATTAAAACTATTGTTAATCATTCTTCTGCAGACAGGATATAATAGGAAAGGAGGACCCTTCTGTGGTGGAAGAAATAAGGTTAAAAACTGAAATGTTTTAAGCAACATGGCACAGAAAGAAGCAGGGTACATTATCTTAGGCTTTGATCCTGTGCAGCTTCTCTTCATCCCTCATTTAGCCATTCAGGCAACCTGAAAAACACATTACTCTGCAAGATGCTCTGCTGAAAGTACTTGCAAAAGAAAAAGGAGAACAGGACTCATCCCTTTGTTGGAATGAACTACACCATCTGAGGCAAACTGAATGTTCCTTTTCCCCCCATTTCAGTACAAATACTTCACAGATTAATTAAACCTACAGTGTGGAGAAAGAGAGCCCAGGATGATACTAAATATATCATTCAAGGGCTGACCCTTGAATAGTAAGGCATCCAAACAACCTTTTTCAAATATACATATCCACTTCATGCAGTCAGTTTTATCTCCTGGACCCAAATAACTCATCAAGAATAGGATTATGGGGTTTTGTTGGATTGTTTAAATTTTGTTTCCAGTTGTAACACAAAAGTTTGCCAAGTGATTTTTAGCAATTCAAAAGACTGTCTTGACTAGCAAGTTTTATGTTTTTCAGCAGAGTACTACCATTGTATCCTTCAAACAGAAGATTCATGGTAGAAAGTAATATTTTTTCTTGCCAAATCTAAGGAAATGTAATGAATCAAGTTGCAGTTGCTAACATGAGTGAACTTACCTTCTTAAATGAAGACACAAAGGCATCACAGGGGTGTCACATTACCAGCACATTACCTTTACACCCCACTGCAAGGCACTGAGGTATTGAGGGACCTTCACTGCAACAAGGACCTCAGCTCAGCTTATGAAATAATAATAACTGTTGTTTGCAATCAGCAAATTGTTCTCATAGTCACAGAAATTATTTACTTATTCAAAGGGTTTCTTTTCTTTATTTTCACTGACTTATCAGCATCACTTTATAAACCTGCAATTGTCTACTGCATTGAACTCAAGGAAGTCAGTTGCTGGAAAGGTACAGACCATTACTTCTTTGTTTTCCATTAAAAGAAAATGAAATCAAACTGTGCTCATTCAAGTGTGTGGAATGGGAGAGTATAAAATTAAGGTAGAAAAGACTCCTCCTGCTCTTTATAGTCAGTGAGGGTCCTGATGCAGCTCTTTTATACTTATTATCTTTCAAATGAACTGTTGTTCTAAAGTTAGAGTCTAGGCCTTTTTTGTTGTTTTTTTTTTTTTTAAAAAAAATTGATTTTCTTTGTTAGAAGTCCTGAGGCCTGTTACACCAGTGCAACACAACTTGCAACTGCAACACCACACGGACAGAAAGCCATCTTGTTTCCCCTTATAGTTTAATAAAAGTAAGCTTGCTAAGATATATGAATAGGCACAAAATCTAGACTCATTGTCTGGTAGTGGCTGCAGGAGTTGACAACTAATACTACAAAGGCAGTATCTGGCAGATTTAATCATGATAGAAGTCTCAAGGGGCAGCAGAGGTGTGAGTAAAAGTAGGTGTGGCTATAGTTCATTCCCTCAGTTGGGCTATGTCCAGGTGATACAGATGATCACAGTCTTGACCTCAGTAGAGGGTTTTCACAGATCGTGAAATCCTGCTTCCCTCTTCTTGCACAGAGAGAAATTCTAGGGGAAACAATAATATTAACAACTCTTGAGTTTCTCTCTTTAATGTTTCTATTCCCAATTAACTTTATTAGCTTGGTATATCCTATGACCATGTTCTCTGACAATAAAAGGTACTGAGATACTAAGTCACCCCACAGTTGCTTGACCCGAAACAAACCTGACATAGGAACAGGTACCACAGCAGAGCCAGTCATAATCATTCATCCATTCTCCAGCCCCAGATCACCGTACTGGGAAGGCAGCCCTAATCTCTTAAAAATGTTCATTTATTTTTGCACAGCTTAAAACTGCAAAATGTTATGGAACATGCATAAAGTTCCTCTGTATATTCAGTCTATTGAAAACCACGTCATGGAGAAGGCTACATGAAGAATGTGGCAGTAAGGACCTGATCCTACAGTGCCCAGGAACACCAATGAGAGAGTTTCTACATGCTCAGTGCAGTGACAAATCCTGAAACTCATTGGTGTCTGCTCAAAGTGACAAATCCATCTGGTTGCAAGGAAAAGACACAGTGCTTCAGTGCAGCAGCACAGACAAGGAATCATCACTTAATGAAACAGAAAAAGCCTCAGACACTACACAGGAGAAGGTTTTCATGGGAAGCTTGAGGCCATCCATACATATTCAAAAGGATCAGGATAATTTATTTGACCTGTGCCCCAGAATGCTGGAAGTTGCTTCTGGTCCATCATTTACGATAATCTCAACACAACTCTCCACTGGGCACAGTGAAATAAAAGCATAATACACCCTACTCAAAGATTCTCTTTTTTCTAACAGTGTGAGAGAAAAAAAAGAGCAAGACAATTAAAAACTGGTAATGAAAATTATATAGAGAGCTGTATAGGGCCCTGGATCACAGTGCAACTTCAAACATAGCATTAAAAGTGAGGAGAGAGATCTGAAGGATATCTAAATATGAATAAATAAAGCACTCATAAAATCATAGAATCACTGAGGTTGGAAGAGAACTTACAAGATCATCAAGTCCAACCATCAACCCAGCACTACCACTGTAACTCCTAAAACACTGAACCATCACCCAGTGCAAGATCAAGACACCTCTTCAACACCTCCAGGGATGGTGACCACCACTTTCCTGGGCAATCTATTCCAACACCTGGCCATCTTAACTGTGATTTTTTTTCTGATATGTAATCTGAACCTCCCTTGTCTCAGGTTGAGGCCATTTCCTCTGGTCCTCTCACTGCATGCAGAGTAGAAGAGACCAGTCCCCAACTCACTACACCTCCTTTCCAGGTAGTTCTAGAGAGCGATGGGGTTCTCCAGACTAAACAAACCCAGCTCAGCACTTCCTTATAAGATGTGTTCTCTAAACATTCCACAAGCCTTGCTGCCCTTTGTTGGACATGCTCCAGCACCTCAATCCCTTTTCAAGTTAGGGCCCCAAAACTCAGCCCACCTTTTTGTAGATGAGGAAAGGGTGCTGCTATACTGTGTCTCAACTCACTACTGTTTATATACTTACCTGGGGGTTAAAATTTTGCAGTAGTCATCCGACATGTGCTATTCAGGTTATGCAGCATGTTGGGAAACAAAGAAAATGCAGAGCTCCTGATGGGTGATGTGGTTTTAAAAAGCCATGGAGGGAAGGCACAGCAAAGAGAGATGACTCAACTCTGACATCTCCCAGCTCTGCTGCTGGTGCATTTAAGGCGTTAAGGAGTTAAGGACTGTGCAGTTAAGGAGTGCATTGTGTGAGCATCACAGAACATACCAGCAGCAGCAAGAGGAAAGGGTTCAGCTCCATGGAAAAGGAAAGTGCTGCCCAGCTCTGAGATGGCAGCAGCTGCCTTCACCCAGCCACGGGCTGCCAGCACACAGAGCACGGGGAATGGGAGCGTGGCAGGGCCACCTGCCAGGTACCAGCGCTGTACAGACAGACAGCTGGTGACTGACAAGCAGACACTGATCCCAAACACTTTGTGTAAAGTCATTCATCTTCTCTTGGTCCCTTCTGCTAAACAGCCCCAGCTTCCAAACAAAGCCTTAGCCCAGGTTTGCCAGTCTGCTTTGCACCCAAAGCAAGGCATGCAGCACGTACAAGGCATAGCAGCACTTTGCAAGTGCTGACATACTTGGAAACTAAAATTCATGTTCCAGCACTCGATACTGACAGCCCCTCCTTGAGAATTTTGTATGTCAATGCCTTCAAAATTGCTGCTGTCTCTCTCACTTTTGCCTGCTCAACCTCCAGCCAGCTCTGGAATAAGGGGTACTCCTAACACTAGTCTCAAAACCTAAGACTTATGAAAGCTAGGACCAAGCATGGAGAAGGAGAGGAGATACAGTCAGACCCACTTGTATCACTCAGCCACACACAGGAGACAGACAGCATAAGTAAAGGTGTCTCAAAATAATCTAGTAACTTCAGCAATCACCAAGAAACATAAGGAAATGCTGACTAGACTAAGCTAGCAAATTCCCTAAATATGACAAGAGAAAAATGCCCTCCCTATACACGGTTCATAAGGAGGGAGATAAAGACTTTCAAAATTGAAACTGGCACCTATTTATTCTTTCTTACCCATTGAATTCTCTACACTTGCACAATGCCTCTTGTGATGAAAGGCATGAAAACTAAAACACAAAAAACCCAGATGTATTTGGCAGCAATCCTTCGAAGTACTTTATTCCTGTTTAACACAAACATGAGCCTCTGGTTTCTCTGAGAAGAGAAACCAGAACTGACACCTTTCTTTATGTCTTCTCTCCAACCATCCTCCAGCATGAGCAGCAACATGCAGCCCATAACAAATGTTATGAAACAAGATGAAATACCAGAAATGTAACAGAACTGATGTAACAATCCACAGTTTTTCTCACAAAATAATGTACTCTCCTCTTCTGTTTTCCATGACAAGCACGTAACATTTCAACACTTAAAACTGTCTTTCTATGCCAAGCAGCTGAGTGAAGTAACCATAAGCAGTGTATACACATAACCCAATACAATGCTAAAATAAACTTCCATCACGAAATGAAACAAAACAACTAAAATATGCTAATTTATTTAAAAGCTATTTTGTGTAAAGCCAGTGTACATGAAATTGAATGCAAAAGTATGCAGGAAGATGAGAACAAAAAAGCCTCCTGAATCATGGGAAATAAAGTAACATACTTCAGAAGTGTTGCATGATCTCTGATAGCATTTTCTGATGCTGTTGAGCAAAGAGCTATCTTACATTTCAGAGAAAAGAAGCCGTGCTCATTAATAAAACTTTAGGAAACTAATTCCTCCATCATTTCCTCTTGTTAGGATTTCTGTAGTTATTACTTGTTTATTGCTGACTGTTTCTCCAATGAAACCAATACCCATTACTGAATGCAGGAAAAATCTGCCTTTATCAGGGCTTGCAGAAGTTTTCAGGCAGTGTGACACCTGACAACCTTATTAAAATGTTTACAAATAGCCTGAAAGAAATTAAGAAAGGCTTAGACCTGTACAAGTCCTTCAGAATCAACTAAGGTATTTTTCTGGTTCTTTTTTCTTTTCCTGAATTATCTTTAATCATAAAATAAAACACTGAATGTTTTCTATTAAAAGAAAAACAACTTGAATTTATTCAGAATACAGATTTTCTACTATGTATTATTGGAAGACAGTGAAAATGATTGAGCAATCAGTAGAATATCTGACACAGCTCTTCATAACTGACAGAAGTTCCTACACATACTAACAAATTGTTGCTTGTTCACAAGAGCATTTGTGAGCCCTTCCCTGCTCTCCATCTTATTCCTATTTTTTTTCTTCGTTTTTATTCTAGAATTTCCACTAAGTTCCATCCCACAGAGTATGTGTAGCAGAGGAGATCGAGCCCACAGCCCCTGGCACTGTACAGGAAAGTTCCCTACTGTCTCAAGTGCTTCATCTCAACAGGAAGAGAAACCAAAGGAGTATGAGTATAAATGGATCATTGCAATTTATAGGCTGCATTAATAATTAAATGCTGGGAGTGCTCTTAGCACCTTCACTACATCCCCACCCACAGGTTCTTCAATCATCCAATATCACAGAACTTGTATTTTGAGGTATTTGTTCTCAGTGCTTTGAGGCATAAAACGTCCTGCAGTGCTACAGTCTTTATTTCTTCAGTGTGGTAAAGTTCACTTTGTGTTGCTGTTAAGATTTTGGGTTCGGTGCTTTTTTAAAAAGAATAATCTTTCTATCCAGCCAGACATGCAGGTTAGAGGAGGGCTCACAGCTCTCTGTGAAAGGAAATAAGAGACATGAGCAAACAATGCCTCTGCAGAAAGGGGAATCAAGCGAAGAGAGATTTGCAGTTCTGACCTTCCAGAGTAAAACTGGCAATGGCCCTTTGACAAGAAAAATCCATGGCTCCAGAGGATTGGAAAGTGGCTCAGACTGACATATTTCATTTCCTTCAAGGCTACCTGTGACTACTTCCCAAACAAGAAAATCACCAGCTTAATTAGGCTTCCCCAGCAATCTCAAAAAATGGAGCTGTCCGTTCTCCACCTACCCTTTGCATCAGACACTTACAGCACTTTCTGCAAGTCTGACGATGAAGGTGTTTGGCTTTGCAAGGCTCACAACACAGCAAGGAGCCATCTGCAGCCAGGGAAGACACAGGGCAGAGTCTGATTAGTGATTCTGTGCAGGTTTTCTATCTCCTATCGCTGCTCTCTCCTCCCCCTTCACATCCCCTAGGGAGACTAGTTCCATATTCAAAGCAGCCTGGGGTCTTCAAGCAGAGAAATGTGCATGATTTGTACGTGGCATTAAAGCAGGGAAAGAACTCCAAAATTATAGCAGCTGCATCCAGCCCTTGAGACGGCCCAGCACCGATAAGGGATTCAGAGGGTCGCATAATTCATTTCACCTGCAGCACTATCATCAGGGGAGGTTAAATATGTCACTCCATCACAGTGAGGCAATGGGTTGGGGGAAGCCTTCATCATTCATCCTGTCAGCTCCACACCTCCCTTCACCTCACGTCAGCAGGGGGAGATGGGGAAGATTTTCTATAAGCATATGAACAGCTCTGTGGGGGACACAATGACCTTATGAGTCTCCCCTTCCAATTTGTGAATTAATTGTCAGCACCTGCCCTGCTCTACCATCTCCCCTCCCTGCACTCCATCTTTCTCCCCCTGCCAAGGGCCTGATCCTGCAAGACTAACTCCAGTGTGTGAGCTCAGTGCCCTCCCGGGACCACACGTGCAAAGGACACTGCAGAAAGGTCAGTGTTGCAGAACAAGCTATCTTGTCCAAATACAAACAAGCATATTTAAATGCCACAGGAAATTTCTCCCAGGACATGTGTATCTCTCTTCTTTGGCCTTTCTTGGCCACAAAGGTTCTTTCTCATTATTTTTACCATTGATGAAACATTTTGTTGTTTCTTAGCAATCTGAAAGCCTGGTTTCAAAAAATTCACAAAAAATTTTCTTAGCACATCTTCTCCAGAGTTGTATTTTCACCTAGGCCTAACACTACTCTTCTCTTTGCTGCATTATATGCTAGAGTTCAGCTGTGCCGACTTTAGGAGAGAATGCCTGTCTTCATGTACTGCACAAGCTCATGCAGATTTGCACTCATCTAACAACAACAAAAACAACTTGCCTGTAACAGGGGCTTTGGGACCCCACCTCAGGATTTTCTCTTGAGAATTCAGCTTTTGAGGTATTTCTGTGACATGTCCGTTTTCCATGATCGTCGTGCAATAAAAGCAGAAATTATTAAAAAAAACCCAAAAACAACGAAAAAACCAAAGGCAAGTTTGCTGAGAAGATATCATGTCTTAAACCCTGCCACTACCAGGGAATCTTTTGATACATAATATAGATCAACTTCATTAAAAAGAAAAAGGAGTTATATTGTACGACATTAATTTCTTAAACGTCAGAATGATGGAAGGGCTGATAAAAATACACAAGCATATAGATATTACAATTTCTGATATAGATAGGAACATAGAAAAGCAGCAAATTTCTTGAAAGCTGTTAGAAATTAAGAGGGATGTTTTTGTTTTGAATGCGTAATTCAAGCATAGCAAAACCAGAGAGGGTCAACTGAAGTAAGTGCAAAATTAAATCTTATTAACATTCAAAGGTTAAAAACCAGTAAGCATGCAAGTCTTCAGCAAGTTTTTCCTTTTTGTCCTATCCTCTGCATATAAAAGGCTTTATAAACAAAACAAAGTATTAAGAGACGTGCTCAAACAATCTCTGTACATACAGTTTCAATCTTCCATCATTTAAATGAAGAGCTTGTTCTGTTTCACTCTTGAAACTACGCTCTTAAGGAAAGAACTGGTCCATTAGCCTTCTGCAGAAAAATTCAACAGATGGCATTTTTGATGTCTTGACTAAGATAAAATACAGTCACAATTGGTGCTTTTCTATTTCAAAAATACATATATAAATGTTTCAAGAAGTTGTTTTCCATGCCTTAAGGCTAAATCTTTGATTGGTTTCCACTGTATTTTCTCCCCTTGCTTGAGTTGCTAAAATCTGCAGCTATCTTCTGCTCTCCCACTTGTACTACTCCAAACACTAAAGACACCTGAAGATTAAAGAGATCCTTCATAACCAAATGCATACTGGGAAAAAGGTTTTTTTCTTCTGCCAGTTACCTGCAGCTCATGCACACATATCCATAAACAAAACAAAACATCAGCAGGTGAATCATTTAAAGCATCCTTTGCTTCTCTACATGCTTTTCACAATGAGACTATAGAGCAGTAGCACCCCAAGTCTCAGGACCAGTGGAATTATATTTAAAACAGACACAGACAGGGGAAAAAATGAAGTGCCTACCTATTTCATTCTCCAGAAACTATTTCAACTGAACTGGTGCTTATTTATGACAACAGCTTTGCTCATACAGCATTTGTGAGTCACAGCTGGCAGTCGTTTGCTGAATTCCAATGGGGTTCCCACACGGTCAGTATGGAAAATGGGCTCACATTTGTTTCATGGTATATATACCTTTAGAGGGTATACAGTACTATATATATATATATACAGTAGCAAGCAGCGACTTTAGCTGCATTATAAAAAATATTTTACAACATGGGACGATGTTCACTTTTTCAGGAAAGCTTAAATTCCATTCCAGACTCTGCTGTGTCCATCCCAGCAGAGTCATTGATCACTGGATCCCAGCAGACAGCATTCCAGCATCGCCTGTACCCACACCCTTTATGCAACACTCTTGTCTCTATATTCTACATTAACAAGGGCTCAGCACTGTCACAGACCAGACTTCAAAAAGGCTGTAGGTTAATTCATAGGAGTGAATTCATAGAAGTGTATATATAAATAGATATAAAAACTTTTGATCTTATTTTATGATTCTAAATTGCAACAGGAAAATCACAGTCCAGGAAACCTTTTTGAATGGTGAGATCAGGTAAATACTGGAAAGGTCATAGAATCTCCACATCTGGGAGGTCTTTCTCAAAGATCATGCCAGAGATGGTATGGATAAAGGATGCAACAGCTATCTCTTGAGAAGAAGGAGACCTCTAGCAGCTGACCTGTGCAAGATCTGTGATGGAAAGCAGTAAAATGGATGGGTTGGAAGCTCTGAGCAGAGACCAAGTACAATATCCTTGACCTCGATTTGAACTTTCAGGACCTTTTTTCACTGAAGTTTAAGACACTAGGATTTCACTGATTTCATTCTGATTCAAATGGAATAGTAAAATTGCAACCAACTGAATCCAAGGTAGCCAACGAGCAACAACCACAGCACACCTATCAGGGAATCCAGCCTTTGATTTCCACTACCTGTGAGAACTAATTGCTTGGAACAGAGTGTGCACTGCTAGTGCTGTCTTACAGTCTCACCTCTACTGCGAGGACTGACTTTATTCTCCACCAAGCACCTCAAGCGACATTGTTTTCAGTGTTTTTTCACCTCACAAGTATCCTCTTGACAAACTGGAAAAATTCCAAAGAAAAAATCCACTATAGGTAACAACTGTGGCTACAGTTTATTCAGGGTTCCCAAAGATCACATTCATATCTACATTCCTGAGGATTCTTGAAAATCCCAGGGTAAAACTGTGCAGTAGTAGCAGTAGCTGTCATTTATATCATTAAGTTCAAGCTTCCCAAGAAGGGAAGAAGCCCTCCCAATGGAAGCTACAGCTGAAGAGAACAAACCACTA
Organism: Parus major; assembly: GCF_001522545.3. NCBI lineage: Eukaryota > Metazoa > Chordata > Aves > Passeriformes > Paridae > Parus > Parus major. The sequence continues at coordinate 15,968,958 of NC_031774.1, forward strand.
ACTTTAAAACTTCAGCACTGAATCACAAAACAAATTAAAATAAAGACTCTTGGATAGAGACTGGGAAGAAAGATGAAAATAAGGATGAGGTTATCTGGATCAGCTAATCACAATCAACTGGATGCTTTATCTTCCACAAGGAGCATGAATAAATAAACACCATTAACAATCCCTAGTCTGCTGCTAAACCTGGCCATCATTAGCAAGCTGATTGCTTCCAGACACTGAACAGGAGTCACTGCTAAGGATGTCTTAAAGGAGGGGAGATGATGTCAGGTGCATAAAGGACATCGCACCACAGGCAGGGAAGACAGAGATAAATACGGTGATGGCTGGAGAGAAGGGGCAGAGGCAGTGAGAAGACAAAAGAAGACAAAAGAATAAAACAAAAGTAGACAAGTTAATGGGCTTGGATGGTGAGAACCAGAAGCTTGAATTTGGTATGGTAAAACAGTAGGGTAACCAGAAGAATCAAAGAAAATGTGACATGATTAGAGTTACAAGCAGCGAAGAATATTTTAGCACAAATGGACCAAATTCAAAGTGACAGAAGTGTTTAGAGTGACCAATGAGGAAAAGACTTCTGTGATTATGAAGAGGTGAAGAAGAAAACAGACCTATAATTTTGCCAGTGCAGGCATATACTCAGAGTTAAGTCTGAAGCTGAAAGAAGCTATTCCTGAGTTTAGCTACTGGATTTACCTAATTATGTTCTTCAATAACAAACACAGGGCATTTTAAAGAAATTCTCTATATCAGGATTTCCTTACCATCTTAAGAAGACTTAAGAAAGGCAAAAATTTAAAGCTAAAATTGCTGGTAGGCAGATCAATTAGAGTTATCTACTTCAGGGACATTGTCTTTGCCTACTTTCTTTGTACAAAAAATTGCAAAATTCAATCAACAAACTTATATGTGAGGAACTGTTTCAAATAGTTGTACATAAAGGTAATGTGAAAAACCAAATTCCTTTTACTCAAGTCTGTGATCTTTCAGCTACATTAAATCCCTTGTTTTTGTGTGATAGAACATGAACAACAGCTAGAACCAGCAGACAAACATTGGTTTCTCTCCTGGTATATAAATTTGCCAAGAAAACAGTTCTCTTAGTACCCAACCCAGTAACTGCGTGAAAATCACAAGAACTGTAATGCTGAATTTTGCAAGAACAGGCAGGTGCCACAGACACCTCAGATAGACCTAAGAGGGATAATCTATCAAGAGAGATTTTTACAAGAGGGCATCCAGAGCAGTCTATTTCTGATTGCCTCTCCTGTTCTGATGGCACCTTTATTGCTTGTTTATTTTAAAACACACTACATCTACTTTATCAGATGCTGTAAAATTTCCGGGGAAAAAACCCCAGTATTTCTAAAGGCATGGAATAGATTTTGAGTCATTTGGTTACACCCACTAGAAGAACTTCCCTTATGCTAAGATTTCTGGAATGCAAACCACTGCCTTCTGACTTTGTAAATGCTTAATCTGTTAACATGGCCAAATGATTCTCACTTGGGAGAGTTTGCCAATCACTAAATTAAAACCTCCAACCCCTGAAAGCAAAGCAACAAAACACTCAGAAAGAGAAAGAAACTCCAAGAGGGTAATCAGTGTGAGTTTTGATCTTTTCTCTCTCAGAACTGTACTTGAGGCATTTGATGAAGTGAGGCAAACTTGCTGTTAACAGCTCAGTGATTTTAAGTGTCTTGTCTGGTATGTGTCTGGGACTGCTGGATAGCATCTCTTATTTATTTGTTTTTAAAACCCTCTTTTTCTTCTTTCTGAAACTCATCTCTGAATGTCACGCTCACAATCATCTATGTAGCCAACCATGACCATGGATCTTCAGTGCTGAGGGCTTGTTCAGTCTCCTTTAACACTGCTGATGGGATGGCATTTAAACAAAATAGCAAAAAAATATCAACACATACAGAGAGGGATTCCACCAATGAAGCAGCCAGCTCACCTGTACAACCACAGGCATTTAGAGCCTGTAAACATGGTCTTGCACTTCTCAGTAAGAAAAGCAAATGCAGATTACTGGACAGCCATCAGCCAATAATACTTCCATTCCCATCATGAGAACTTTTCATTATCACTGTTCTCACCTAGCTATGTACAGACACATTCACAGGAAGACAAAGTCTACATCCTCTTTTACAGTAAAGAAAATTAGAGAGCCAGCATGAAATTACCAGCTTCAGGCTGCAGAGCCACAACAGAAGTTTTTCACAGTCCCGAGTTTTAACAGTATCTGATGGAGAAAAGAAGTTCCTCATACTGTGGGAAGCAGCAGGCTGCTCAAAGCAACTGGGGGATGATGACAGCCCAGTCCTCATTGCTGTCAGACAGGAGAACACAACCACAGCACAGGAGTGTGGTCAGTGTGACTTCACTGCTCCCAACAGTCAAACTAGATGGAATAAAGCGAGCTTGGTTAAGCCTGCCTGCATTCTGAAAAGATGGCAGAGGCAGAAGGAAAGAGGCTAGAGGACAAGACAGAATAAATTTTATTGTAATACACATTATAGTTTAACAGCATCAGAATAGAATGGATAAGCTGTGGCAACACAGCAAAGTCAAGAATAAACCTGGAACAATGCACTAGTTGTTAATGTGAAGAAAAAAAAAGTTACTTATTTTGATAGAGGAATAGAGACTAGTCTTTGTTTTTCATACTTAAAAAAAAAAGAAAAAAAAAAAGATAAGAGCAGAGCTTTGCAATGTGATTATTTACATCTCCATGTAGGAGTGCTTACTGCCATCAACCACACATATAAAGGGCTAGGAAGTTTGCAAGAAGAAGAGCAGAAAGGTGAGTCAGTGGTAAAATTTCTGCTATGTATCTTCTTGTCCTATACAGCAATCCTAGACTTCCATCTGGTGCTAGCTCCTACCCTAAAGATTAACAACTAAATTCTGTTAATTTGGCTAAACATTGTGCTGTTTGTACTGCTGTGACCTTGACAGACACAGACTGTCAGAGTATGGATGAGAACCACAGTTCCCTCCCATTCAGGTCAAGGAGTAAGACAAAACTGGATCTCATCCTCTCCACACAGGGTTAGACAGATGTACACTGCACCATTCAAGAATGTGGCCCTAAACCCACTGTGTTCATGGTTCTTCAAAGTGCAACAGACATTGCTCTTGATCTCCTTTTGGTGACTTGAACCCTTGTGTCTACAGTCTACAGCGTAAGGTCTCCAAAACACCAGAAGAAATCCCTTTTCAGAAGGGGCTCCTGGAGCAGGACAAGTCCATCTAAATCTGTGAAATTAAACAATAAAAGAAAATATCATATGTTGTACCACTAAAAGTAAAAAGTGCCCCTCAGCTTCCAAATACAAGGAAATGAGCATTTTACTCAACTATCAGCCCCCTTTTTAGTGCCAGCAATGATTATCATTTTTTTCCTCCACCATATTATCCTTAACAGAGCTTATGGATTCTCATGGCAATGAAAAGAGTGAACCTGACAGAAAGTCCTCTAAATCAGCACACTATTGGACAGACTGTTGGCATTTCACCCTGAGCTTCTACAGCAGCCCCAAAAATGTACTGCAGCACATAGCCTTCCATAAGCAGAACTTTGCCTAGATAAATTAACATATTTCAACTCTAGTTTCCCTGAAACAATGCCTGATTTGCACTACAGCTCCCAAATTCAAAATACCAAAAGCCATTTTTAGAGACCATAGAAGCAATGACACCCGAAGAGGTTACTCAGTACTGTTTTGCTGCACAGCAAACTCTAGTCACATAAAGATTTTAATTCTTTTCTCATGCCTATTGATAGAAAACTACAGCCCAAGTGAATGCCTGTGATCAAACAGATGTATACCTGACTCAAAACTGAGAGATGTCACACATGAACCATCAATGTCAAAAGGTACAAAACCTGGGCTTAACATTCTGACAGAGCAGTTAAAAATATTTATCTATTACTGTCCCTCATGCACCCAAGAGTGAATCTATTCTACTTGAAGTTCTCTGAAAAGCTCCTCCTTTTTATACATGTCAGCAATTTCACTTAGAGCAGAGGTCTTCTAAATCCGAGTTTAAGGTAATTTCCCAGTGTTCTGAAAGTATTTGAAATACAAGTATTGCGGATGTCTTGACTGTGTTTCAGGTCACTAGAATAAATGGCTTCCAAAATTAAGTGAAACCTTCAGAAATATCCCAGCTACCTGATTCCAGCACCTTTATATGTTTTTGATAATCTATATAACTTCTTTACAGCCCTGACACAGGAGAAGGTTACAGTGTCAGTGCTGGACACCTGAATTTACTTAGGAAGTAGTGCTTCCAGGAGGACTGTAGGAGCCAGAGCTTAAAACTGCTTGAACACTGAAGTGAAAGGGTCTTCCTTGTTCTTAGTAATAGAAAAGGGTGGCAGATGTCACAAAGTAACTGCAAAAATAATTCCTTTTCTATAGGCCGCAGGCATCTACTGATGCTCCTAATTGACAAAGCTCTCCTCACTAAAACACCGTGCCATGGAAAATAGTTCCTGCCTTCTCTACACAAATCAGAACAGACAAAAAGTAGTTTGAAGGATTTTAACTGTTCTCTGAAGTGTTACTCTGAATTGTCTTTCAGCTCCATTCATGTCTACTTCAAAACTCTTGCTTATTTTTCTTCTATTTCCTCCTTCCTTTTCCCAAAGCCTCTGGAAGCACAAAATTAAGAGAAATAAAATATCAATACCTATTAAACCAAAGCAAAAAAGAAAATTCTTTTTGTCTGGGATTTTGATGAACTGAAGCCTTCTAGGACCTTCACTTTGACGTTTTCTGAAACATCAAAAGATCAAGCTTGTTATCAACATCATTAGTGTGTCCTGAAGATGTTTAATACTCCAACACATACAGAAAATGCAGCACACAATCCCCCAATGGCCTTTGCCTTGTTTTTATTCCTTCTTTTTTAATTTTGTTTTCAAATCTGATTTGCATCTCTCATTCCAAGCCAATTGCCTCTCTCCCACCCTGCCTCATCCTCTCATTAATTCACCAGAAGAGCTTTCTAGTGCTGACCTATTCCCCCTTCCTGAAGGGAATTGTATAAACTCCTTTCTACCCTACCATAACATAACACACAGCATAGAATAGATTCAGAGAATCATAGAATGATTTGGCTTGGAAGGGACCTCAAAGATCATTTACTTCCAACCACCCCTGCCTTTCACTACCAGATTCTCCCACCAGGTATCTGCAGCCACTACACACATTGTGACAAGAGTCTGAAGTGTTCTTTCACAGTGAAGCCTCTTGCTTTGGCTCTTTCAGGGCTTCATATTTCTCCCTGGGTAAGCACCTGAGCACTGTTTTCTTTTTCTGAAATTGTCACTTTATTTGAGCAGGCAGCACCTTATGCAAAAAAAGCTTGGAGAAAGATCCAATGATGCCACCAAAACTGTATGTACTTTAATTTAAAGCAATGGCATCATACTGAGCTTGGAGTTTGATAATTAGTTACTTCTGTCCACCCTATTAACTATAAGAAACAAGCAATAGTCTTTGAGGACTGGTCAAGCAGAGAGATTTATTCCAACACTACCAGGCATCTTTCATTGCAAACAGCATCATTATAAAAATATTACTGCATGAAAGGACCTACCAGTACAGCTAACTCTGCTCTGCTGTCCTTGATTAGACAGTCTCATATAATCTTCTAAAAGAATTGATGCCTTCTGTACTCCTTAGCCATGAGCAATCTGTTTCATCTGATTCTCTCCTGGAGGGCCATCAACATCATCTGGCTACAACAGGCACATTTGTATAAGGCTGTAACTGCTTAGAGGAGAAAACAGAACAGGTCATCACACACCAAGTTACCCCACAAGCCTCAGCAGGTATGCTGAGTGTGCCAGCACTGCAAACACACCATGCATTGCCTACATCAATACAATTTGGTGGTAGCAAAAGCAGAACCCCTGAAATATCTGAAAACTAAATGTTTTCTTTTCCAGCTTTCTTTAATAGAAACCTTGGTTTCAAATTTGCCATAGAAAACAACTCAGTTTCATCTGACCTTACAGACTGGAAGGTGTGGTCAAATCATTGATGATTTAGCTTTAGATTAGGAAGACACTTTTAAAGGTCATCTACTTCAATTCCCCCTTGGGGATATAGATAAAAATACAGATATAGATATTATAGAAATACAGGTATTTCTTTCCCATAGAAGCACTACATACCTCAGTGTGAGTTCTCGTTATTGCTACAGAGCAGAAAGGCTCTGCAGCAAATGGGATAACCAGTGGTATATTCTTCAGGTCTATGAGGCAGTACTCATTTGAAAGAAGAGCAAACTGAGGAACTTGCACAGTATTTACCTGCAGTTCTATATGCCCGACCTTGTGAGGACATACAGTATACATCTGTCACTTGGAATTAACCCTCAGACAACAAAATTCAACCACGATCCTTTAAAACATGCAAAAGGAAAGATGTATGGGACAGAATTTTTATTAAGTGATTAGAGGAAATTATTACTGCAGAATCCATCTCTGTCACATGCCTTTAATAGCAGAGCAGCCATGACTGGTAGCCTGCAGAATCACTGTGCTGTTCCAGGTGTAGCTCTCTGATATAAACAGATCACTTTATAATGTGTCTGTACTCTGTCCTTTAAGGACTGTTTTCCTCCTACTATTTGACACATCCAGTTTAACAGCACATGGTCCAGCCTTGCTGAAGCACTGGAAGACTGCCATTCCTCACATGCTGCACAGATACTTTTGGCTGACAGAGCAAGCAGCAGCACTGCTCTGCTACTGAAGAGATGGGCCAAATCCAGAGAATTTTTAGGCTGAGGTACACTGGCTGTTGATCTCTGTGGAGTCATGTGCCTGTATCCTAGAATCTGGGACAGAGCCTTGCTACACAACAGCTTCATGAGCGATGCTGAGAGATACTTATCCAGCCCGACTCCAAACTGAAAGTATTGGAAGGGGCTGGACAAATGGTTTGGCTGTCTGTGGTCACGGTCAAGAGCATATTTATCCAAGCTACAGTAAAATGTACTTTATAACAGCAACATGGCAATGTCACTAGGCACAGGACATTAGACTTGAGACCTAAGATTTATTCATGCTTGTGTCCACGGCCTGCTGCATTATGTTTGCAGTTCACCTCCCCAGCCTAAATCAGTTCTCCTGTCTGCAGAATGGAATTAACGCTATTTGCTTTGCACATTGAATGCTTTGAGATCTACCTCTTACAGCTGCTACATAAAAGCACTACTATTAAAGTCATTGTTCTGACTATATTTAGGAACTCTCTGTGTGAAGAGCTGAAGCACATTTCTAATGTCAGCAGGATGTTAGAAGACCCCTTGTCTCACTGGAACAGTTTTAATGAGCTGGAAGTAGCTCAGTACATGTTTCTGTGCCACAGTGCTTCATAGCCTGTCCATATATCAAAGAGTCTTGGAATATTTACCTTTTTTTCTCTGAACCCTCTTGGCTTCAAAGAAGCAAAGGCTATTCATATGATTGGCAATATGCCAGTATGAAAATCTGAGCAGCCTATCAATTTACAACAAGACGTGTGAAGATGAGGTGGCACAGAGACAATAGGAGGCAAATTAAATTTCATCTATCTGAGAACTGGAAATTAAATAATTAAGGTTTTGTTGTGTAACCTCTTTCCAGATCAAAGATTACAGGAAGACACAGAAGGCACAGGTCCCTATTTCATTCTTCACTACTGGTTGTAATAGCTTGATGAAAATATTAAGCAGTAAGAATAGCTAAGAATGCTACTGTAACATTCTGAATTTTGGACTATGCTAAAGCATTTCTTTAAAATGGCAATAGCTAGTGAGGTCTGATATAAAAAGAGAACACTTCTGTGACAATGTTTTATTTCAATTATTGACAGAAAAATACACTTTCTTGATTCTGTGCTTCTATCTCCTAACCAGAGATGTATGAATCCACCCTCAAGCAGGATAAATGACTGGTGCTGTGTCAACAGCCCATAACCATGAGGGAGAAATAAGTACCAGCAGGGAGAGAGGGGCACAAGACATAATTAGCAGCTTCTTCCTCTGAGTGCATCCACAGTGGAAATGTTTACTTACAAGACTCAGAAATGAAACAACAAATCTTTTATTAGCATTCAAAGCCATGTGAAATCCCAAGAAGTCTTTGTAAAGCCTGGCAGTACTAACTAATCAACCATCTGCATCTGCACCAGGAACACAGCACACGTCCGTGAGAGGGGGAAACAAACGGGATCCTTTCTGTAGGAGCTTGCGGAGGGAAGAAAAGGGATGCAGGACACGTGCTCCTGGTGAGATGGTTGCAAGGATCAATCCAAAGGCAGCATGCCCACAGGTTCTCTTCCTCTAAAACAAATATTGAGGGGATTCTTGAACCTAAACAAAATCCAGCCTTCCAAGCTGTTCAAACAGCACTAGCAGAGAGGAAGCGCAAAAGTGGTGCCAAAATAAACACACAAATGAAATGGAAATTACCTTGAGGAAAGTTTACTGAAAAACACAGACAAGAGATAAGTGGTAGAGGCAAAACCACCAACTTCAGAGAAAATACACCAGCTTAGACCACCTGTGATACACACCTTGGTGTGGACAGAATGCATAATCAGACTGGAGAAGACTAAAAGCATATTTTATAGAGTGAGGAAAAACTCAAAGCGACAGAAGGGAATTTTTTTAATAATACTTTTTCCACCAAGGTCTCTCTAGTTGAGTCACTTTTACCTGCAGGAATTAAGCTTTATAGTCTTGCATTTTTTAAATGGAGAATGTATTACCTTTATAAAACTCTTCAAAAACTACAGATAAAAATGTTAATGTAAGTGTGAAGAATTATTACTGTTGCTATTATTGAAGATGCTGTAAGTTCTGCTGTTCAGCTGTTACCACAGTTACTCTACACTTTCTAGGAAAACAGTTAAGGAACTGTTAATCACAGCAACAACTTTTTGAAGATATGACAGAGTTCACTCCAAGCTACGGACCTGCATCACCCATACAATCCTGTTACTGTGTCACAGTGCAACACTGCCAGAATTAGTGGATTCACACAAGCATTAATAGGATTAACATACTAGTTTATCAGCCACTACACATACAATTCCCCAGACAACAACACATTCCCATCACTGGGATGAAGCATGGCAGCTCTTAAACTGTGCCACAACACAACACAACACAACACAACACAACACAACACAACACAGTCACTTAAAAACTGGCATCAAAGGCTCCTACATGCAGGAAACTCTGAGGGAGAGAGTCTGACAAGGCGTAACAGGCTCTCTTTGGACACTGAAGTTAGTAACTCAATGGCAAAGTTACCTTTTGATGCCCATGAATAGACAGAGCCTCAGCTCAACCCATCATTTAAAGTTCTGTGGCTCCTGTATCAGGTTGTCACACTAAATCTGTGTAAAGTGCTGCCTCCTTGATCAGTAGCCTCTCTCCCAAAGCAGAGCTTTCTTCAATGATGGCTATTCTAAGCCACTGTTGCCCCTAACCAACCTCACAAATGTACAAATTAATATACAAATTTTAAAATCTTAGGCTGTCTGCTCTCTTAAAAATGACCACAAAATTTTAAACATTATGACACCACCAGAATCCAGAGCCATCCTGCCACAGATGTAATTCAAGGGCCGCTGCCAACAAAAGGAGGACTCCTATACTGTTCAAAAGGCTTCATACAAGTGAACTACAGCTAATAGTGAAAGTAGGGTCTCTTTACTTATACATAACCAACACTATCACAGTGCACAGGACAGACTGTAAGCCAGGTTTCACCTCTATCATAAACTTTGACCTTTCCTGCCTTTCCACACTAGGCAGAGAGCTCTCTTCCACTCACTCCCATGTCCTTGCACCCAGTAGCTCTCTCCATAAGCCCTATCTGAAGATATTCACTTCTTCCTGAGTTCAAATCTCTGGCAGCAGCAGCTATTGGAAGAATTCACTACCTTCCTGCCTTCCTGTCCAGCTCTTTGGAAGGACAGGGATGGTGTTGGTAGGGTGGTTAAGCAGAGAAAAGGTTAAGAGTAAGAACAGAAAAGAAGTGAGTGAAACAGATGACAGTGGTATCTGATGAAAGCCAAGGAGAAAAATGCTAAATTGGGGTGTGGGGGAGAAAGAAATTGTGAGATAATGAGAGATCAATGAATAAGGGAAAGAGAGCATGGAAAGAACTGAACTGGAGCAGAGGAAGAACAGAGCTAACATTACTACTCCAGCTTTCCTCACCTTTCCCATCCAGCTACTGAAAAGGAATCCAAGGCTGCTTCCCAGGGGTTCATTATTAACCCTACCTTTGTAAGCAATCTACATGCACTAATCGTGCTTCTATAATTTAAATTATTTCTTATAGAACAAACCAAATAATATTTATTGTGTTATACTGACCACTGCCTCCTGATTCAGTAATTTGTATAAATATTCTATAAAAAGAATATAAATATTCAGCTTCATGTACACTACAGTGAACTGTTTCCTAATCCAGAAAGGTATGGTACAAATCCATTGTTTTTGTCAGCTGAAAACTGTCAAAACTCTTAGTGCTTAGGATGGTAGGGGAAGTGGATGTGTTGTTCCAGGGTTGTGACAGAAAACCAAATACCAGCATAGGGAGATTTCAGTAGCTGCTCTGGGTTGGGATTCCAGATCACAGGGGATGCTCACAAGGCATTATTGCTCAATTACCCAAGAGACAGCAGAGAGAAATTAGAAGTGGGTATTTTGCCTCTGAATGCCTTGTTACTGATTTTTAAGTAGCAACAACAACTGATTTTATACTAAATCCTAGGGTTAACACTAGGATTTTGTAAAGTAAGAACTACAAAGCTGAAGTGATGCTTTACATGTAAAATCATACATGAAGACTTGATATCAGCAGATTTTATTAAAAAATTCAGATCAGCGACAGCAATTTGGATTTATGCTCAAAAATTTACAATTAAGGTTTGAAACTGGGTACTTTAAAATGCAAATTGTTACTCAACTCAGAGAACTAAGAGTCTCAGAAGAAAGATGAAGACAGGTGTCAAAAGGTATTTTTTACATTTGATCATTAATTTTGGATAATCAGCTGTTATCTAGCTTATATCACACCTACTATTAAGGTTCACTAGAGCAGGGTACAAAAGCTGGAATTATTTTTTTGATTTGGAAGGTACCTCACATTTTGAATACTGGAGCACAACTTGGTACCTAGATTACACCCATTGTTAAAACTAGGAATAGGTTGTGATATCAACATGGAAAGGGATGAAAATTCCCCCAAAACCCATATATGTTGTTGTTAAGTTTCTCCAGTAAGGTGAGGACTAGTGTAAATGAATTTACACTTTTAAATCCCAGTTTTTAGGCATCAAAATTTTTTTCAATAAACTCAAGACTAAGGTTAGAGTTTCAGAGCAGGACCATAGTGGTCAGAGTATGTAAACTGTTGCTTTACATTGCAAATATTAGAAAACAGACATCCAGTAGCATACTAAATTTTAATAGGATAATAGATTCCAGGGTGCTGTAAGGATGGTCTACCTTACAGAATTAATTTGACATTAAAGTGAAAGATTGTTAATGATGTAAGGCCACTGATTACATGTCTGAAATCAATGAAAAGATATTAACTCACGTAACTGAATTTGGTTTTCCATTTTCAAGTCAGTGGATCTTTGTTCAGCTTTATTTTGTCCATTACATGAAGTGATTTCAAAATATTTTAATCACAATATTGTACAGAGTGTTCTTTACTTTTTCTTTGCTCAAGAGATGCTTGGGATAGGGCAAATAGCAAAGGTTCCATTCAGATACTGCAATAAAACTACAGAAAGGTGACAAGCAGAAATGAAACAGAGGTGCCAGAAAAGACTGAATCAAAGACAAGGTTACGTGTCTCCAACAACTGCTTCTTTAACTGTTGAGAAATTCAGTTCTCCATAAAACTAAAGGAGTGCTCTAAGCTATTTTGACTGGCTTTGCACCCAAATGAATGATAGAGGAGATGACAGCAGAGATTTCTTCTAATTCCTTTGAACATCAAACTACTTATTATTTTGGGAGGGGGAAATTCTGAAAAACAAGCAATCCTGAACTGTATCAACTGAAGAAGAGAAGAGAAGAAAAAAAAAAGAATGAAAAATGTTCTATGAGTGAATGAGGTCATACCCTTTGAAACACCAATTAAAATCTTCAAAAGCTACAACAATGGTGTTCTGCTAAATCCTAACCCTTCTGTTGAAGAGGAAGAAAGCTGAGGGGTAAGACTGTTTAAATTATTAATCTGACCCCATGCTAGCCTGCTTTGCTGGAAGAATGAGATGAATTATAGTGAGGGCACTGTTATTTTAAATTACACTCAGCAAGGTATGGAGCACTTATGCATTTCCTATGAGCTGATGTTTCTGTGTTCATGCATTCCTCTCATACTCCTCCTGCATATAGGTATCAATCTAACTCAAAAATCTTTCATATGTCCAAAAGGAAAAGTTAAGTACAGAAAGAGCAGATTCACCCAAGAAAAATAATCTTTTTACTTGAATAGCTTTTTTACAAAAAGGCTGGCGCTTCTAAGCCCTCAGGGCAAACCCCTCTATGGCAGGAGACAATGAACTGCTATGAAGGATGGCTTAGTAAATGAGACAGGGGGTTTAGGATTCAGGACACCTGAGTTCAAGCCCTCTTCAGTTAATAATTCACTGTGTGATTTCGAACAACTTGCTTAATTTATTACACCTTTGAGCCTCCTCTTTGTGTAATGCAGATAACTGCTTCCCATCCCACAGGGTGGCCAGGGTAAGGTCTAATGATTCAATGATTCAGCCTCAATCAGATGCCATCAACATCACCGACTATTGTAATTTTTGTTATGTTTAAGAGCATAGAAATTGCTGAATGACTTTTCCAGAAACACTGCCCTGGGTATGCAATGTCTGTCACAACTTCCACCAACATACTTTGCATTTCACACAGTTTCTTCTTCTGCAAACATCTCTCCAAATCCCAGAAAGAGTCTTGTGGGAAAGGTAAAATGCAGGCTGAAATGTGGATGCTAAATTCTGACAGTGCCTGTACATATTACAGGCACTGTCAGAATTTAGCATCCACACTGAAATTCTTCAGACTTGTTTTGATGGGGATGAAATGAGGATCAAATCCAAATCTATTTCCATCCTGAAGTATTTGGAAGGTCACATATATATGAAAAAGGGATTGAACATTAAATACTGGCAGCCATTGCTATACGTGACATCCTATGTGTCAGACTACAAACTAAGACTAAATGAAAGAGTGAATTTACTCCTGTAGTTGCTATTTGAGTGTACTTCAGGCAAAGAAAATAATTTACATTAAGTGCAGACTGGGGTTCAAGGGATTTGCAGAACGCTGGTGATTCTGCCATTACGTTTCTAGGTGACTTCAGAAGTCATTAACCCTCTGCACCTGTACTTTCCTCAGATCATCTCATAACTTTACCACCCAAAAGCAAAACAATATTTATAGTACCTTGTCTCACAGACAAAAATAAACAAAGCACAACTATCTGAACCCCACAATAAACCCTGATATTCAGCTTTTTCTACTTCTATAATACAAGGTGACTGAGATGCAGATGAGCACTCCCCTTCAGCTTGGCTCCACTTCAGCTGACTTCATTTCCAAGAAAATCAGCTTTGCTGGCCATGTCTCTTAAAAAAACAGTGAACAGTTGCAGAAAAAGTTGTGTAACTTGAGGAAAGAAAGAGCTGATAAAGCAGTATAGATGTGCAGCATATATTCCCTTGGAACTATGCACATCAGAAATAATAATTTCTAAAAGCAATAGTAACTTTTCAGCCAAACCAGTCAATTATAAATGCAAAAGACTTTTTGTACAGTAGAATGGGTGTTAAGGGATGATTAACATTCTGTACATAAAACTGTGTTCTCAGCACTCCTCATGCAAACCAATGGAGATCAGAAATTTGCAACTTTTTTTGTTTGTTTGCATCTGTACTTGTCTGTTCTATCACTATGCCTCCCCTTCATCTCAGCCTAACCTAAAACTCTAAGATTGTGGGTATTACTTACAGAAAACCATGATTATTTATCACTTTCCAAGTCTGGCTACAAAAAATTAGCAACTGTCTTCAAAACACAAAATATTGAAGCAAAATATTCACTTTTCATTTATCTTTCAGCATTTATTTAAAAGAAACACATTTCTTTAATACTCATGTTATTTCAAACAGCTTTTTCTCCTCTTGATTATTCTTTCTATTTTTACAAACCCTGAACAAGTGGGAAAATACGAGGTATGAACTGAAAGGCACCTTTCAAACCATCACGGATGTTCTCCCAATCCTAGCAAGGGCCAATAGATTCGGGACTGCATCAAGTCTAATAAAAGATCAAAAGAAAACTTCACACTGAATAATAAAACAGTGCCAGAAAAACATTGAAGTGTTTTGTTGTGTTGTTGTCATTTATTTCAGGAGGGTAAAAAATTGCCCCTTAAGGAAGGGTGAGTTCTGTGCCCATGGCAATCCCCAGCAGCAGCTACAGAGCCAGTCACAGCAGCTACTGCTGACCCTGCAGCTGTGAATTCCTGCTCGGCACAGGTCCCTGTGCTGTGTCCTGGCACGGAGGAGTCCCGACTGCACGGTCCAGATGTGCACACACAGCCACACACCACTCCTAAAGCTGCTGCCTGGCACTCCAGTGAAAACAGAGCTGCTGTCTCCAGCTCAACAGCAGCAGAACTCCCCTCCTCTGCCTCTCTGCACTTTCCTAATCGCTGTCTTTTCTGAATCTCCACCAGAACTGCCTTGCCCTTAAGAACAAACAGTAAATACCGGGACAGTACTTCAGAAGGGGACCTGAAGTTTAAGGCTCGCATAGGGTAGCAGCATTCTGTACAACAGACATCACTATGCAGGGTACAGATCTGGATTTTGATGCAATATAAATCTGGAATCCTACCTGGGTTTTGTTCATTTGTGTTTCTCTTAGACATGGTGGCCTAATGTTAGCATGGGAAATTCAAACGATCTTTAAAATGTCTCTCGTGGTATTTCCTTTCTCCTAAAACCCTGGATAGAGCTAATGGAATTTAATAACCACTGTTCTACATTACTTGTAAAGCAGTTTCTGATAAAGATAAGAAACTTCTGCTTGAGAAACATCATGTTTTCATGTGAGATTTTACCAAGCAACACCAAAACTCTCTCCTGCACCTTCAAGTCTGAACTTCATTCACTAAAGCAAGGACTATAGCAAATATTAGAAAACAAGTAGGTCTCCAAAAGAACATGTTTTGAAAAGATCTCTCCAATTCTTAAATTTTTTTTTAATCCATTATGTATTTAGGCCTCACCCCCCATCCTTCTTGCAACAGTATGTTTCAGCATATGCTCGCAAGCAAATAAATTTAGTCTCTTAATCTCAGTTTTCATTTGCATAAAGCAACAAAGGACTTGGACTAACTTTTGAACTGAGAACTTCTGTTTTGAAAGAAAAACTGGCTGATTTCCTGCTTGACTGAGATGAACATCCTGGAAAGTACTGACAGTGAGCACACTTAAATAATGTATTTCAGTGTGCACTTGCACCTCTCACTGCAGCTGCTCATGGGAAACAAAGAACAGGAACAAAGCAGAAGTAGCTTATGTAGGAAAAGTTTCTCACTTCCAACTGTTTAAGATATGACTGAACTAAAACTAAAACTAAAGATGGACCATACACAAGCTGTTCAACTATACAAAATACAAATCAAAGTGCAATGTGGTTCCAGCAATACACTAAACCTTTCATTTGCTTTAAATCACTTCACGCAACATTATTCAGTTGAACCATCTTTCCCACTCTGCCATTAATTACTACTTCCACAGAAAACACTCTGGTTTTTGGACAAAAAAAATCTTAAACAGATAATAGTCACATTAAATCTAGCAATTCAGAAAGGAGCATTTTACCAAACGAGCCATGAAATTCGTTTTAGTTTTCTGCCACTGGGGTGTCAGAAAGTCTATGTCACCTTTAATAAACTTCTCCAAATGAGCATGCTGATAACTGAACAACATGACATTTCTAACAGTGAGAAGGCAGAAAACCAGAGACAATTACATTAAGAAATTAAGGAGGAAGAAGAAAAGCAGGCTGGAAGTATCTTGCTGCAAGTAAAATCTCATTAAGTTAGAGTTTTGCACACTTCTCAGGGAAAAGGAAGACTCCTAGGCCTAAGAATGGCCATGTTTCAAATGCTATGGAAGCTTTCCTGTCTGACCATCCAGGAGCCACTCTGTCACCCACTCCAGCCTGTAGCTGCTGAGACCAAGGCCCCTTTGCAGTGGGTGGCTCCAGTGACCCCATGGTGCCCTTCTTGATTCCCTGCACACCCCACACTCACAGCCAGACAGGGTTTCCTTACCAGCTCAGCCCTGCATTTCCCATGGCAGTGTTTCACACATCTGGATCCTTAAAGCAATTTAATCATGAGGCAGTAATGCAGAAACAGCTCGAGCTGGTGCCTCTAGGGAGGGACCTTCAACAAAGGAATCCCTGGGCTTTTACACCCTCACAGTCTATGCACCCAAACAGTCTGGGGTCTTCTTGCTGACTCACCACCTCCTGCTGTGTCCCACTGTCAGGTCCCCTGACCAGTGCCACAGGTCCCTGTGCCCTTTGTGGTGCAAAGGGCCAGCCCCAGGTCATGGTCCCTTGCCTGGGGCTCCCACCATGTCCCTCAGCCAGGGCACAACCTGCAGCTCTCACAGCAGCTGCACACCCTGATCTCAGTGATCTCCTCAATAGTAGTTTCCTGTTGCACTCTGAGTAAGACCATCCTGATAACACAGAACAGGATTGAATTGTGAACCAGCACATCACCCCTTGAAGGACCAGAAAAATGAGCGTAAAGCAGTGAAAGTGATAATGGTACCTGTTTAAGATACTTCAGCAACATTCTCAGTCAACAGATTTACTTGCAAGTTTGCAAGAAAAAATGAATTCCTACTGAAAAAAAACTGGAACAAAAAGAATCTGACACTTTCACAGAAAGGAAAATTCCAAGTTGAGTTCTTCTCATCTTTTTGGTCACAGATATTCTCTGTTCCTTCACATTCTCTTTTATATCATCAAAAATATAAAAGCAAACCTGAAGAAGGAAAAGAAACCTGACAGGTCTGCCACAGAGCGTAAGAAAAAATAGCAAAAGTAAAACAAAAACAAAAATGAAACAAAACTAAGAACAAATGGAATTAAACTAAAGTAGGTATTTTCAGCTGATTGATTTTTTTCATTGCCATTTCCTGTTTTTCAATCAGCTCTAATCCTTGGCTGGAGAATTCAATGGAGCAATGTCAATTTATATTTGCTAAGGATTTGGCACATCATATTAAGTATTTCCCAGTGTGATCATCTCTCTAAGTTAAGTAATTTAAACATTTCATGCAAGTAGGGAGAGAATCTATATTTCAGTTTCTTGACTGATCCCAGCACAGCTGAAAAGGCTGCCATTTTCTCAAATGAGATTAATTGGAACATCTATTTGTACACGGAAAGCCTTAATGCCATACCCATGGTGCCTAACTACTCATGTACACTATGTACACCCTCTCAAAATACAGTAGGAAGTACTAACATAACTTTGTCTGCTTTTATAAAGTCATGTAAAAATCTGTATAAGAAGCCTTCTACCTCTTGTCTGCCACACTGCAGACTATCAAATCCAAGAGCCCCAACTTAATCTATATAACACAATAAACTATAACACTTTACTCCCTCTACTTCATTTTAAATACCTGCCTGGTATTTAAGAGCAAATTCCACTGTGGGAAGGGAATTACAAACATCATGAGAGGTGATATGGCTGGTACCTGGATTACCACCAGTCAGCTGCACTGCAGTGGAATGAAGTGATGAACCGAAGTATTCACAGCTAAATTTTGGTAGAAAAAGGAAGGGGGTGGGGGAAGCAAATGCACATTTTCTGCTTTGATTCTATTTTTTCTTGCTTTGACTCTGTCGTGATTGTCATTAGAACAATATGAAGGAACCCAGTCTAAACTGGATTTGAGATCACTGAATATACTCATGCATTCTCACCTAGAACAAAAGTTTTGTCTGTTTGTTAAACTCATTGAACAAATTACAAAATAAAATGCATTTGATTTCTTTTTTTTTTTTTTTTTAATGTGGTATGTGAAACAGTCTGGGTCGAGTCTTGCCTTCATGAAAGAAGAGAGTCCTCACTTTGGGTCTGAAAAAAAGGTGGAGAATTTTTAAAAAAGAATATTAGCAGAACACCATTTTGCATTTAATCCTAAGCCACAGGAATCAACAGAATTCTCTTCTTTGACCAGTGCATCCACAGATCCAGCTCCTTATGAACATTACATATCAAACCTTTGTTACTAGAATCCATTATTGTTCTGTCCTCTTACCTGACAGAAACATGGGCTTTTACAAAAAAAGCCACCAAATATTTTAGCACTCCAAACCAAGGAAATTATTATAAAGAGATGGAGAAAGCTCTTTCTTAAGTTGTCTGAAAGGATGCAGAACAAAACAGTAAGGGAAGTAAAGAAATTCTTCATTAAAAAAAACAGGTATGGAAGAAAAATTAAAGAGTCTGTAATTTTTCTCAGGACATAAGAAAAAATCTGTGTCTGACAGCAAGTTAACAAATATTTCTATTTCAGTTCATGCTGGTGGCAATTTATTTTCCCAGTGTGTCCCCTTATCTTTAATAACTTGTTGTCTAAAAAGGTTTTCCTTTTCTACCCCATGTGTCAAAGTCTGGCAAACTGTTTGACCACAGGAAACCTGTAAAACAACATAAACCTGTAAAAAAACAACAGGACATTCAAAGCACAACGTAAGGTGGAGAAAATGTATCTTAGAAACTCAGTCAAGGATTACAAATTACAGGAAGAATAAGGATAGAAGAATGCATTCCTCACTCCAATATGTGGAAAAAAGACTTTCAGGTGATCCCAAACAGCATTTCCAGTCTGCATACTCCTGATCTTTCACTATTCAGGTAAGGGATGTGAGGCCAGAAAGAGCATTTTTAACTATCTTGTCCAATATCCCACAAACTGCTGTCAAGACTACCGGTTACGTAATTTAAAAGATACCCAGTTTTTATTTACAAGAAGGAAACTCCTATCAATTTGTACCACTGATAATATAACTGTAAAAAGAAATAAAAACTGTTGTTCCTAGTTCATGATTGTCACTATTCTCATACCTTTGGCAATTTCCCCAGTAAGAGGGAGCAAAAACAACAAACATGACTGTCCTAGCCACAGCAACATGTTTATTATAAAACTGCAGAAAAATTAAAACTTTCACACAAATGCCTCTAAATACAGGTGATTAACACTAAATGAGACCTCAGCACTCACCTAGCCACAGAGACAGAAACAACATTCTTCCCAAGCTTGTGACACTAAAATCCCTGTACTGTGCTTTGAAAAAGATGGTTTGAATATTTACCTTCAAGGGAGGAAGGAGGAAAATCCAAGACCCAACCTGGGTGTCAAAGACAATGCCCATCCTTTGTTCTGCTCCAGTCCACCCAAAGCAAATATAGAGATCCCCAGTTCTAGCAGAAATCTTCACTGTGCAGGTGTGACAGATGGAACAAGCCCCTAAACACCCACCCAATTTGCCAAAGCTCATTTGCCATACTACTCCTGTAGAAATATACAACAGACAGTACAATAGACAGACTACAATAGACAGATTGGTCTATATAGATGGTCTTATTTCTATATGCCTTTCTGATCAAGTTTATTTACACATGGAAATCAGTGCTTTGAGCACATAAAAATAAGACACTGAGTCAGAGCCCCTCAGAAAATCTGCCCATGGCAGGCAATTACACCTCTCACACGTAACCTATGCAACTGTTCAACCACTCACTGGTAAAATAAGTGTACACACTAAAAGCTAACCCCAGGGCAAAAGAGCAGGACAGAATTTGCCTTTCTGCACTCCACATAACCCTGGTAGTTTTATAATCTTCCAGCTTCATACAAGGCTGCCAGATCTCTCATAGATGCTGGTAACTAAGCCAATGAAAAGAACAGGCACATCAGAGGATAGCTGTGAGAGGACACTGGCATCACTGCATATTCTTCTACACTGAAAAGCAAATTAGGAGACACAGAGAGAGGCAGGAAGAAAAAGGAACCATGTGAACCACAATTGGGAGGTGAAAAAAAGAAACAGCCGTATTCAGAGAGAAGCCAGAGTCTAGCAATCAATGTGCTGCATCAGAAAAGCACTGTGTTTTGTAGTCAAAAAAGAGACTGAAGAGGAAGAGGCTGGATTCATGCATTTATTCCCATCTTTGTCTCTGATACACTTTTCTCTTCAGTTTTGATCCAACTGCCCTGTGTCACAGCATACCCACCAATAATGGATATAAGGTCTGAATTTCAGAACTGCTTAGCACTGTAACTCTGAATTCAGGCAACAGGTGCTACAGGTATTCGCATGCTCTGGGGGAAAACACACAAGCAAATTAAAAAAAACACAGGTTTTTAGTTCTTACCTAACCTCTCTGAGAAGTTGTGGGGATTAATTAACTAATGCATGTAAAATGTTGAGAGATTCTCAGATAAAATCCTGTAGATATCAGAAAAATAATTTAAATCAAATGTCACGTAACCATTGGATGGTCTTTGACTATGCTTACAATTTACAAAGAAACAGTAGGAAAAAACAGTAGAACAGTACAAACAAACAAAGAACAGTAGGCTGAAAGTACAGTGGGAAAATGGACAATCAAAGAAAGACTTAGCTTGCCTAAAAATATTAAGACATTCTCCCCAGCTTTTGAAGTCAAAGCTTGGTGAAAATTAGGGTAATAAGACTTGTGTAGGAAACAGACCTTATTTGCCCATCATGGCACACACATGAGACAAAAGCAGGACCAGAAAAGATGACAGCAGCACCAGCTGCCCACCACTCTCACCCCCACCCCTTCCCCACACACCCGCACGCACACATAGATTGCCATCTTTCACCCGATTAATCCTCTCCCAGGACAGATTAACGCTTATCTGCTCAATATCCATCTGCTTTGTGATTTCAGGAGATTGTAACCAATCCCAAGGCCTTATCAGCGTCTCACCCCCCATAGGCAGATGGGAAAAGATGGAAATCATCGTGTTCTATTAGCGATGGCAGTGACAACAGGCTAACAGCTGCCTCTTTCCCTTGTTCCCTCATTCAGGCTCCACAGCACAGAAAGATTGCAGCATGGCAACACAGGCAAAGCCACCTTCTCCCTCTGCTTGCAATTCACCTGAATTAATGAATCTAGAGGGGACAGCAACACCTAAATGCTCCTTCCTAAATAAGTTTAATACTTACTTAACAACAGGAGCATTGCTGTCTCTGCCCCAGCTAAAAGATCAGAACGGATTAGGCAGACAGGAAGCTGAAAGGAAAGCCTTCAACTATTAAGATTTAGGCATTTCAGACATCTGCAGATGTGCAGCACAGAAACCAGTAAACAGACCTGCTACAGTGGTATGTTATCCTCTGGTCATCCACTGTGGTAGTGAAAACAACACATATCCATTCTACGGACATCTCTACCTGGAGGTTACTTACTCCAGCTCTCCAGGGCTGCATCCACCCCTTAATCAAAACAATTACAGGCACAGTGGGAAAATAAAATGACATCAAGGTGCACAGTTTATTTGCAAAGAAAACGTGTCTTCAGCTGTACACCTAAATGGAGCTATGGCCTTTAACGTTCACGCAAATGAAAGGAATTGATTTCTGCCCTTCCATGTTCCTCATCCTTTTGTGTTCAGTCACTAGAAAGAGTATAGTAATGATTTTATTTTCAGAAATCTAAAGGAGGGGGGTGAAGGAAAATAAATCTTTTTAAAGGAACATAATCCCATTAAAAATCTCAATGCTATTTAAAAATATCTTACCCAGTATTTCTTGAAGTAATACCCATGCCTCCTATAACCGAAACACATAAGAAAAATGTGATGGGGAAAGAAAAAAACAACTTTTTTATACGTTTCCCTTCACTGTTAGAGGGTCCTATATATTCTTCTGGTAGTGTGTATTCTTCCCATGTTTCTCTTTATTATGGGAGCCACACAAGCAACTTAAAACAGACTTCCACTAAAGCATTTAGTTAGGCACAACAAAACCCACTCTAGAATGGATCAGGTGATTTAAGAATCAAAGTAAAATCCCACAACCAGATTAGATTTTGAATACTGAATACTTGCACCAAATTGCTTACAATACACAGACAAAACAATAATTCTTAATGCAAACACAACAAGCAAATTCATATTGGATTCTTCAGCTCCTCAACAGAAATACTTAAAACCTACATAAATATATTCTTAGTCAGTGCACAAAGATCTCAAATCCAGTAGGATGTGTAAGCCTGAAGTCATACCTGGCACTTCTTCTTGGAAACAAGACAAGTTTTTTAATTTGAAGAAGTCATGAAGACTACACTACAGACACAAAACATATACAGGAACTATCTGAGCAAATCCCAAAGTACTTTTCAAAAGGTGAGTATTGAAATGTAGCATCTTTTATGGTGAAATGTGATAGCTCTTTAGTAAAGTGGGGCAATAGCACAAAACTGCTTAAGACAGAGAGAAATATGTGATTTCTCCATCTGGAATTCTGCCCAGAAAACTGGGTCTTATAATCTCTTCTTTCATTAAATGACCTGATGGGCTCTTTAAAACCTGCAAATGTGAGTTTTGTACATTTCCACATACACAAAAACTCAGTGGTAAATGTGCTATTTGAAAAAAACAAAACAACAAAAGGAAACAAGAGGAACACAATGGACACTGTACATAAAGTAGACAGGTGTTGTCTGAAGAAGCAAAAGAAAACATAAGAACACATTAGGTTGTTTCTAAAAATGTCCTTAATACACGTACAGAAAAACTGCATTCCCAAAAGGTCACCTGCATGCTGCATCCAAACAGCAAAGCCCACAAAATACAGGAGACATAATGTTTTCAATAATGTAAAAAGTCACCATATAGCAGGTCAATGATCCATTAACTCTCCTGTGACAGTCCTTTGTTCCAGTCCCTTATGAACTGAGGCAGTAGTTGGCTGAAACAGTATAAGAGATTATGCTACTGATCTTATAGTGCTCTTCTAATAAATATGGACTCCTCTCTACAACTGCAGGGTAAACTGAGTGCCTTACAGTCTTTAATGCAATTATGCTCATAATAAACCTGAAATAGTATTTAATCACTCTTTCACAGATGAGGGATCAGGTATTTTAGCTAAGAGTGACAGATACTTAAATGTATTTCAAGGTCTCAGATTTTGTGAATAAGAG
Organism: Parus major; assembly: GCF_001522545.3. Lineage (NCBI taxonomy): Eukaryota > Metazoa > Chordata > Aves > Passeriformes > Paridae > Parus > Parus major. Next base: position 15,992,308 of record NC_031774.1, read on the forward strand.
GAAAAAATGGGGGGGAAAAAAAAAATCACAAGATTAATCTCCTGGACACCAGGGAGTGCAGCACATTCCATCCACTGGCACAGATCTTACCTGCTTTCTACTATTCAGTGCAGCCTGAGAATTAAGTATATACTATATCTCCTCTCCAGCCATAGATCCTAGGAGCAAAAGTATGACCACTAAGGAAATGAAAAGTAAGTTCAAAGACCTCTCTGGAATCTTGTGTTGTAGGTATCTTTTTCAGAAGCACAAGTCATGAAAGAAGGAATCCCATGAAATCTAGCCTCAGGGTGGCTTTACCTCACATGGCATGTACAAAGGAAGGAAGAGGGAGGTATAAATTATTCCCTTTGGACATTGTGTGTCTAGAAGAACTTAACCCTAATGGCAATTCCATGAGAGAATACAGATCTGTTGTATGAATAAAGGAGATGTGCACAGGGGTTCTCTGGATTTGCAAAAAACTTTGGTCTTGCTCTCCTGTGAGTGCTGACCAGCTTCTGTTCCAAGATGAAAAGGTGTAGCTCCTTCAAACATGAGCCTAAAAAATAGAGCACAGCTCCAATGGGAGCTATGAGACTTTGTATTCCTGCCTAACATCTTCCTTCTGTCACAGAGAGGGAAAACACAGTCTCACGGTGGGGCACTGCTGCTCTCAGAAGTACACGTATACATTATGAATAACTGATTTAAGGAGTCACAGCAGAGGACATCCTCTACAACATAATCACTTGGTAACCTTCCTCAGTACCTATTAACATTTCCCCTGTTCCTCACTTCAAAGCTTGAAAACAATTATAAATATTGAGCAAACATACTAATACCTTTTTTTTTATTTTATTTTAAAGAGCCTGGGAAAGGCTTTGATTTGATACTATGCAAGAGAAATTATGAAGATTTAATTCTTGCCAAGTATTTTTAAATGATTCTTGAAAGAATGACTGAGTTGAAAGAAGAAAGCTACTCATTTAGAGGACAGCTTTCTAGGCTACAATGCTCAGTGCTAGCCAGCATATGCCATCACCTGAAGGAATTATCCTAGCCCTTCCCTACTCCAAAATATAGTTTCTGATGTAGCTTTGGCAATGCTCGGTTCAGGCACTTACAGGTTATGATCAAATTATGTCATGTTATGATCAGTTTATGTCAAGTTGAAACATAAATATTCTGACTGCTTTTGCTTACTTGTTTGCTGGTAAACAAGTCTACTGAATTTTTTTTAACCCTACAGTCAAGCTTTAGTTGTGAAGGATTTTCTGTATGTCAGCTCTGTATAGTCACCTTTGTGGCGTTTTTCCATTAGTTTGACACATTCAGGAAAATGTGATGGGTTTTTACCCTCCTTTCCATGGAATAGTTCTACATTTCTGTCAACAGTCTAAGAGCCGCATTACATGATCTAACATGGTCTTTTCTAACACTGCCTTGCCTTTCTGTTTGCTTCCCATGGGAAAACCTGCCAGATACAGATTCAGATACTCCAGTCTGGTATGAGGAAGTGGACAGTGTTTTGGATTATGCTGTGGTTAAAGTTATTTCACAACCCTCAGCAAGCTCTTCCCACTTCCTTCTCACACTGTACATTCTCCTTGTCCTGCTAATTGACCCCACTGAGGTAATGCTCATGCAGTGCAATACAGCAGGCACAGTGTAGTTCCTGATTATGAATTTTAGTATTTGAATGGTTCATCTGGCACAAGAACTTCCAGTCTCCTCAGGTAGTGCAGGTTCACCTGAGTGAACCTTTTTGCAAGGGGGAACCTTGCAAAGACACTGGTCAGCACTGTAAGGAAGCAGGAGTTTGAGTTATCATCAGCACTTGCTTTCCTTTTTTCCTCCAGCTGTATCTTCAGTCACCCAGATTGATTATTCTTTCTCAATGACATCTTCATTCAAGCCAGGCAATAACTGCCTGATGTCTGCAATAGTCAAAACCATGGCTTCACATTAAACCTCCATTTATATTCTGCATCTTTTATCTCCTTTCCTCACTCCTTTTTCTTCCATTACACTTTGTACAGCACAGCTTGTTAACAGTACAGCTTGTTATCACTCACGTGGTTCTTGCCCCTTCTCTGTTCTCTTAACAAGCATCTCAGAAAATAAGCAGACTAGCAGAGACTTCTAACTCCAGTAACTGCAAACACTGAGGTTGCTCGTGTACCTCTGACGTCTCAAGTCGTGTCTTTAGTCTGTCATCTCCTCACATTGAATGCACCATCTCTTTACACAGCTAATAACATCGCATACAAGCAACAGGACAGTCCTCTCACTCTCATTTTCAGTTCACAAACATGCAAGATGTACAGTCTGGTGCACTGCAGGATTTGTCAAGTCATTCTGGTCACGAGAATGTCCTGATTACATACTCTACAAGCTGGGCACATGTCAATATTCTACAGCCATCAGATTAAGACTTTTTTGTTTCTTAAGAAGCAAGGAAGATTTTTCAGATGACAAACTTTATATAATTATATTGTAAATCAATGTATTTTAGGTCTTTTCCCCTATTAGATGTTATACCAAGCATAATTTAGTGTTTTTGCCTACTGGGACCCCTACTCCTGCTGATTTCACACTGGTGTTTGGCATAGAAATTGCGCTATAGGCATTGGTCCATATTCCTTACTCTCTCCGAGAACGGTTTGTGCTTCTCCATCTGCTCGTCTGACTGGCTGGATGTCTAGGAATAGTAATGGTTCCGACTCCTTTGCCCACATCCTACATATTCTAAAGTTTCACTGGGGAGCAGTGATGCCATTTTACACTACTTTTTTCACCAAGAGTTACGTCAAGGTTAGGGTCAAAAATGGCAAGGCAGCAGCTGGCTACTCCCTTCAGGAGTTTGGCTGTGATGCTTTCTCCCTCTTCTCAGAAAGTGCTGAGTGTAGATTTTTGCTCTGACAGGGGAGGGCCTGATAATCCCCTGGTGGGTGATACCATCTGTCTGTTCAGGAACACATCCTGACATCAGAGACACACAGAATGGGCTGATACACAATGAGCTCTGAGCCCCACAGTGCCCTCACCACTGGGCTTCCACCCCACAAGGAGGGGTCACGCCTGTAGGCACCTCCTTATCTTCTGGTGGTAAAACCATTTAAAGGATTGGAGTCTGTTCCCATTCACTGAAGTCAATGTGGTGGTAGTAATCTGCAGCAGCTGAAGTATGGGCTAGCTGATTTCTAGACTGATGCAGAATTAGGCCTCAAACAGCAAGTCCTTGAGGGGCCTTTTTGGAGAACTGCCATTCTAATATAGTTCATGGAGTGAGGAGCTGGCACTTGGAAGAGAAGCCTGGAAAAGAGGTGAGGGCAAGGAGGGGTAAAGGAGGTTAACATGCTGCAATGACAGCTACTAAATCTTACTTTCCCAATGGATGTTTTCAAGTGTATGTTTAATTGATATTCCTATGTGCCTCTGGCTACAGCACTTACTGCTTTATTCCATTAGGACTCCCAGTTTACAGCATTACATTATTTGGAAAGATGAAACAGGTAGAATTCAGAAATAATGGAATAAATCATTCTGGCCCTCCCACCTTCCCTCCTGTCTACACCTGGAAACACAGTTCTTGTTTTTCTGTTGCAGCCAGTACATTACATGCCACCCTTAGGACATTTGCAGTAACTTTTGGAGAGGAGAAATAAACTTCCCTTTGCCATGGAGCACAGAGACATAATGTTCACCCATGGGGAAGAAGAATCAATATATAGATTAAAACAAAAAAATATTCACAGAGGTGTCCAATCACTAGAACATCTGAAGTACAAAGTGCAGGCAAGTTTGCACCAGTAAAGGCTTTTACATTGCTGGCAAAGAGCTCTTTAATAGTGGCCATCCTGGACAGAGCCAGATGAGGCTTGAATCTGCACCACTGGAATCTCTGCATCAGTGTGGGAGTGCACCTTTCTCAGAGTGCTCGAGCCATTAAACCAAAATGCTATTTTGGTTACTCTGCACCACAGAGGAGGTTTCTGAGGGAGAACAGGTCAGCAGGACCCTAGTAAGCTTTCACTTTGCCAGGGGGAGAGAGAACACAGCCCGACTGAAAGGAATACAGCAGCCCTTCCAACTTCTTCATAGCAACTAGGGAGCCCAAATCAAGGCTCTTTTTTGTTTCAGTGGACTCTGGTGACATTACAAGTGAACGAATGAACAAAGTAGCAAAACCTTCTAAGTTTTATAATTTCTAATTTAAGGCAGATATGAGTGGCTTTTCCAGCTCTTAACCTTAATTCTGCATTCCTTGTTTCCCTATATGTTCTTGTTCTTAATGTTTTAAAAGCAATTATTGATACACACTTACCAACTGACAGTTTTAGAGAAGGTGCCTAAGAAAAAAGAAGTAGCCTTTGGGATTTGACACAGCCTTGAGATGTACCTGTCAGTGAGTCCTGTTCTAACCAGACATTCACTGTGTCCCTGGAGGAAGTCCCAATATCACAGTGAGCTATTCTTTTTCTCCACTGGAAAACAGAAATATCACATTTGTGCAAAAGTGGTAGGCTCACAGTCCAATGGTCAGTATGCATCTGCTTAGGCTTCAGTGTACAGGAAAGAATAGCATTTTCCTTATTCCTACTGAATTCCCAGAGGATGGATGTTCTCCTCAATACTACAGGAGGACACTGAAATAGTTTCCATCAACCACGAGATGGAGTCAACAGGGCTACAAGGTCAGGAAAAAGGACTTTTCTTCTTGTTAGAAGCAGGAAATTAAAATGCTCTAATACTAGCTGTATCCCTAAGAATTATCAACAAAACTGCTTTATTCAGTCTAAAAAAAACAACTGTCCCTGACTACTGCAAGTTCTACCTCCTCAACCATTTTTCTCCTTAGTGAGGTTGTTGGGGGAGGTTTTAGTATTGGAGCAAGTTCTCACACTGCCATAATGCTGACTCATGGAGATTTTAGTAAAAGAATTACAGTGTTGCCACAACAAAGCTGCAATCCTACCAGTCCCAAGATATCTTCAGGATGGGAAAAAAACAGCATGTACATAAAATCCTTTTATCAGCTAATAACAAATATTACCACTATTATCTTATTTAAATGTTCAAACATCAGCTATAAAGCAATAAAACATCAGTCTGAAGTTACTCCTCTCTTGCCCTTCTCCCCACTGAAATTACATATATAAAGCAGATACATTAATATTACTTGTCATTATACAGCTCTAGATATGTATGAAGTTGAGGATCAAACGGCAAAAGTTTCTTTGCACTATCAAAACTCATCTAAACATACAGGAGTTGCAAGCAAGTGGGCTTCTGAACCTCATGGGACAGGAATATGAGAAAGCAGAAGTTTTATAAACTGCTCCAAAAAGGAGCTGTTTGTTTGTTTACTTACTTCTTTACCTTTCAGATAAACACTGTTGTTCTATGCTTCTATTTTTCGTAAATAATACAGAGGGATTTATTATAGTACTCCTCCTTGAAACAATGCCTTCTCTAATGACAGACACTACCTATAGGTGGGAAGACAAGCAGAGAGGAGAGAAGAGATAAAATAACTTTTCACACTGCTAAGGTCATGGCAACCTTGAGTGCTCCTCTAAGGAAAGATGTGGCATCATTTCTTCAAGAGCTTACACCTATCACAAGGGTCTATTTGCAGTTAACTCTGTGAAAGCCTCCTGGCACTACAGAGCAATGTAAGGATTTGCACAAGAGAAGGCAACAGAATGAAAAAGGGGCAACGTGACAAACAAACATACAACCAACCTATTTTCAAAATGTGTTCCGTCGCAAAAAACCTCACTGATACCAGCTCCAGCTCACAGCCCCTGCTGCCCTGATGTGTGTTGGGTTGTCTGACAGTACAAAACGAAGCCAGGGCTTGACACAGCAGACCCACGGGAAGCTAAGTGCTACTGTGTAAAATTGCTTTGCAATGCACACGTCCTGCTCAAAGCCGACTCTGCTTCCTGCACCTTGAGCATCAGAAGGGATTTAATTTCCCTGCAAGGGCCCACGAGAAATGAACAATACAATGTGCACAGTGGGCATAATCCTTGACTCTTGTTGACGCCACACAGAAATCCATTCTGTCTTCTTCTAATCCTTGCGCACAGCCGAAGCTTGCATGATGAAGCTGAAGGGACAGGAGCTATTTATAGCCTTTAATTTCATCCTGCATCAGTGGATTTCCAGGCAAAGGAAACACAGCTTTTAGCTTGTTTCCCTTTTTAACCTGTTCAGCGCTCACAGCTTGGAGAAGTCAAAATGGTTTTATTTCAGAGTCATCTAATGGTTTCAAGGAAATAAATATCAAAAAAATAGGTCAAAAACGCTAACGGTTTGAAGGCCCGATTTCCTCACAGGTCAGGAGAGATGCAGGGCTTCCCACTGCTGCCCCTACAGCTCTGCAGATGTAGTGTAACAAGGGGATATGCAAAGCAATGTAGCTCCCCAGGGCTTCAAGGGCTGCCCAGACAAACCGCAAACAGAAGGACGCGCCTATCGCTTCTACTGTGCTTGGACCTCAATTCCCATTTTCTGGTTTGTTTTCCATTTCCCCCCTTTCCGCTGTGTAGTCTCCTGCTCCACTGGCACCCTTCTCACTGTGGTCACACCATTAGAGCAGATGAGTTTCATGCAGGTACACAAAGCAGGCTGAGAGCTGCCTGTGTGAGATAAGAGACCTCCAGAGAGACTGGAGCCTCTTAAGCCCCCTAATCCACCAGGCATGCGACACTCGCCGCCCGCAAGCAGACCCGACGGAACAACTCGCAACAGCTAAGACCTTGCACCAAGTTCACACTTTTTGTCTGCATTTTTACAATCTCATTGCCTATTCAGTGTTTTTCTCGTTACTTTTGTTTCCTGGGATTTGGCATTCTAAATCTAGGATGGGATCTATTTTGCTTTGTCAGGCATGAGTGAATCAGACATAAGGAATCTTTTTTTCCTTCCCATGTGCAGGGGAATAAATTTTGTGAACATGTTTCTACAAAAAGCTGTTGGTGAACATGAATTTGTCTTTGCTTTGTCTACAAAACCCCATTCTAGCAAAACTGAATAGCTTAATGTGCATTTGTATAGCACATGTAAGAAAAACATTAAAAAGCAAGAAAAAAATATAATAAACATTCATGAAAACATCTGTAATTTGAAATCAGTCAGGAAGAAACTAAAACAAACGGCAGCGAGAAAATTAAAAAAGAAGAAATCTAGGTATTACAATCACATGGTCAAACTGATTAAGAAGCTGCTGATTTAGCCATGTAAGTTAATACTTGTATAATTAAGTAGCGTATCTATCCCAATGATCACTCTACATGGCCATGGCTGGCTGGCTACTCCCGTGAAACTGATCTGGAAGCAGTGCTGGCCCAGGGATGACAGATAACTACCTGAGATTAAGGGGCAGGCTTTGATCCATCTCAAAACGCAATGATATTCAAAAAGTCTAGCTGAACAATTTACGTTTCAGATGAAAAACCCAAACTTGCACTTTGCTAATGCACAGGAACGAAAAAAAAAAATCAGTAAGAGAAACCAAACCGTGAGGCAAACCCAAGCAGCACCAACCCTTTTAACAGAAAACCAGCAGCACAACATCACATTGAGTGGGGAGCAGAAAGCCAGAAACACCAGAGGTGGGACACAGCTGTGCACTAAACTAATTGTACCTCTGCATCACAGCTACAAGACCAGACCAGTGCTTTTTCTAAAACTTAAAAAAAACACAGACCTGGAGATCAGTTTTTGGGACCTCACATACAATATTGAAAAAAAATTTCAAAGCTTTGTTATGTTTCCTTTTTTTTTTTTTTTTCCCCAGCCTAGATCATGGGAGTTAATTCCAATGTCCAAAAAATACCAATACATCCTTTCTTTTTTGCTCCCTTCTCTTTATACTTCCTCTCTCCTTGCTCTTACCTTAATTTCTGAAGAGCCTCCATGGGGGATATCCTTTAATTTTAAAACTAAACTTACTGCACCAAATGACTGATGGTAAAAACCTCTGCAGCTTCAACGAAGGCCACAAACTTAACTAATTGGTAATTGCAGTATTTCTTTTTTTTCTTTTTTGGTAAGTTTTGAGTCAAATCTCTTTACTGAGGATTATAAACTCACCCTTATTTCATACTCAAATGTTAATATTCACACTGGATCAGGATTTTTTTTTAAAAAGCTGTATAAAAATAATAATCTTTACAGCTACAATGGACATATACAAAGTATATCAATGGACAGCATTTCTCTGCAAAATAGCAAAGCACCTCAATGCAGCCGTTCTGATGTTAACTTGGAATATAAAGTTTATATGAAAGAAATCTTGTAGCTTGTTCTTCCAGCCCACCCTAACGTGGACTGCTTCAATTCCTACATATTCCTCACAATGTGGCCCTCAAATAGAGCATTTGTATCTACACTGAATAAACAAAACAAGGAATCCCTTAGATCCATGGAAGAAAAGTCCAGAAGAACTGTTTGGGGAAGGACAGGAAAGCAAAATAAGTAGGCATATATAGATAAATCCCATGCCCAGACTTGCAATAATAAATGAAAAACCATTTTCTATGAGCATCTTGTCTGAGATGGTTGGAACTCTTCTGTGAAAGAGCCAATGTGATTTAGATAAAGGCTTAGGCTTTAATAAATAATTTCTCCTCTCCTCATCTACCTGCTCCATTAATCTGGCCTTCCCTCTCCTGCCAGATCTCCTAAGAGGACATAATCTCCCAGTTGTGACATCAGTGTCTGCTGCTGTGGGGAATGGCTGGCAATACCACTAATACAGGATTATGGTCAGCGTGTGGCCGTGTGTGCCAAGGCAAGCACACAGATGTGGGGAATGATCCTGAGCTGCATCCAGCTGCTTGCCTCTATTCAAGCTCACCACTGGAGTAACACACCCCATAGGGCTGTGGAGCAGGTCTGCAGGAAGACACTGCCTCTCTGCAGGAACAGCCATCCCACTGGCACTGATTCCACATAGGCAGCTGAAATCCTGCATGGTTTCTACATTCAGTCTCTTTACAGAAGCAAGTTTGGGAAGCTGGGCTGGCTGTCGTTGTTGCATGGCCTCATGAGGGTCTGTTCCAAGTCTCTGCTGGGCCTCATTTCATAATTTTCCCTTTCTTCCTGTCCAGTATCTGCACACCTGAAAACACATGGATTCAACAGAAGCCACTTCTTCCTTATTTATTCAACAGATTATGTCCATATCTTTACTGACATATTTACAGAACAAGACAACAAGTTCAGAGTAGTTTTCTGACTGAGAACAAGACCCACTGAGTTCAGTATCCAAAACCAAACAGTTTAGCCTGGCAGATCTTGCCTGAAAATTTTGCATAAAAACAGAGTAAACCTCATTGACATCCAGTTTCTTCATGACCCAAATGTAAGTGAAAATCTGCTGGCATAACCCTTCCAAATGTACATAAGCACAGCATCCACATCAAAAACAGAAGTCATCTGAATTCAAACCTTCCTACCAAGAAAAAAACAACACAAATACGGGAACCAAGTTTCACTTTGTAAGATGGTACGTATGATGACAAACAGGAAAAGCACATTCCAGTTTAAAAAGTATAAATAGTAAATCATATAGTGTTTAAATAATACAGTATAAATATGTATTGGAAACTACCCCTAAAACTAAAATGACTTTTCAAAAAGTGATCCATACATCAGCCTTGAATAGATGCAGTTATTGCTATTGCAACTCTCTCTCTGCTTTGAACAGAATATTTTTAAAGTAATTTAGGCATAAATAAGGCATAACAAGAATCACCCCAAAGAAATTTCCGGCTTTTGTCCACAGCCCTTCAAGGAATATTCTCCTTGCCAGGTATTCATTTAAAGAGTTGGTTAAGAATGAGTAATGACAGTAATACAAGACACTTTTGGGACACTACGAACCAAATCTTCATTACATGGAGAAACACAAGGAGGCAAAATGAAGAGCTAATTCCTGCACTGTCTGCAGTTCAGAATGGCTTCTCTATCTATGCTCCAGGATGCTGTCTTTTTATCTGTTACTGTAAACCCTTCCAACATAATGAATAATTAAAAGCAGTTAGATTACATGGTATATCACATTAATGACCAGAAAACAGGCGTTTATATCATCTGCCCACTTCTCACTTTTATTACCTATAGCACTGCTGACCCCAGTCACCTTCTGAGTGTTATTCCCATTGAACCTTCTCTCTACAGCCTGAAGCCAAGAGGACTAATGACACATAGCTTAAAACAGAAGTCATAAGCAATTCCAGCAGTGCTCTCCAGTTGGGAACTGAGCAATACCACTTGTAACTGCACCTGCCTCAATAACCACACAGGCTCTGAAAAGGCTGTTTCTCAGATTTTTCACAAAAGCACGCTCCTTGGCACAGAGTGAACGTGGCAAAACTTAGTCCCAGAGATAACAGACCTCACCAGTTTGTGGAAGTGTCGTAGGAACAGAAATTTGATTAGCAGCCCTGCACGCCACCAACATTCAATGCAATCTGTCTTCTTTTCTGAAGAACAGTATCAGTCCTCACAGATTTGCCAGGAAAGAGAGGAGGGGAAAAAACAAAGTGGAGAGACTTTCTGTGGTAGGGCATATCTGAACTTAGATTTGCTGTGGAGTAGTATGCATGGTATCCATAGTAAAAAAATCAGACCAAAGTAAGGTAAGTCCTCAATTAGTTGTGCAGTATCCAAGTACAATGCTAGTAAGAGAGGAATATGATACCAAGAGAATAATTAGCAAGACAATTAGCTCAAAAACGATTTGTGAGAAGTGGAATTTCTCTTTTCTAAAAATTATTTCATCTTGCTTCTATTGCATGCCAGCCTTTCCTCAAAGACACTTCCCCATTTTCTTGGCTATGCAACAAGAAAAAAGCAAAAAATGTCACAGATCATAATTCCAGCTATTTACAGCACAGTCAATCACACAAAACCCACATGTGTGTCCAGCACATCTGCCACCATCCTGCGGGCAAACAAAAAAAAGGGATCCAAGACACGCAACAAGATTTTCAGCATGTGAGTTGCAATGATGTATTTGCAACGCAGCATCACAGCTACAAGCTGCCCTACAGGGGCACAAGCAGATGGTTTGATATTATTCTCCAGACCTTGGATTGCCAAGTGGTAATGGGGCTGTAAATCACCACCTTAAAAAAATCAGACTGGAAGTGTAAATGTGTGGGTTTATTTCTCTGTCAAAACGTGCATGGTATATCTATATTGCTGCCCACTGTACAAATATTTTCTTCTTCATAAAGCTGTACATGTAATGTTTTGGCTTAACAGCTGGCCAGCCTCCAGTAGCCCAGAGAAGCAGTACCTGCTTGCAGACATCAGTCAGAAATACAAGCTTTACTTCCAAAGAAAGAGACTGGAGATGGATACAGACTCTCTAAATGTTGAATGAAATATTTCAGATCACCTCAGCTCTCAAACTACCATGATCCTATCAGATACATATGAAATACAGCAGAGGAAACATTACTGTCTCTCTGCTTCTCAAAACAGTTAAATCTCTTCTTAGCCCCTAAACTCTCCACTGCTTATACAGCAGTTTGGGCTATGACTATCTCCAGACTTAGCACCACCACCAAACTGTGCTGCACTTTGCTACCTTATCTCTGCCCACTCCAAAGATCACTGAAGTCACTGAAATGCTATCTGTTGAGAGCAATGGCTGTGGATCAGGATTTCTAGACTCCAGGAAGTTTACCTAAGCTCTCATCTGGTATTTTTTTTTTCTCTATAAATCAGACCATTGAATCTGAGACATTTTAGACAAATTGATGTTAATCTGGGGG